>NC_091216.1:21428583-21756083 GCF_040958095.1 Procambarus clarkii | reverse complement strand
ATATATACACACACACACATACAGGGTATATATGTAATTTTTTTAAAGCTTAAATCTTATAATTGCACATAGTGCACATTTTTCCTTTAAATATTGCTGAACATGTGGAAATCACTCTTGTTGTTAAAGGCTTGATGATTCATAGCATGGCCACCTTGCATGCCCAGACAAAGGATGGCGATGCACCAGAAATGGTCCACATCTTTTCACTAAAGCCCTGGAAGGAAACTACAGGATCCAGGAGTTTTTCCAAATATGGCAAAAGATTGATGAGGTCTTTCTTGTCAAATGATGTTTCCCTAGAATGGGCGGGGGCTCTTTTTTTTTTAAATGTGTCACCTTAAATCATCTCCAGGCAATCTGAGCATCTGGGCCAATCACTCTCAAGAGATTGGAGTGGTTTAAGAGTTAATTGTTTAACTTGAAATTTATCGGACACTTTATTTTCAGATCCAGGAGCACTCTTGAAAAAAGCAGCAATGGAAAGTTACTGTCCTATTCTTCGCCAGAGACAGGAGGAGGTGCTCAAAACAGAGGAGTATCATCTCCATACCAACCTTCAAATGGAAGTCAAGGCAGGAGTCCACTAACTCCCATGAGCAATTTAAAGTTGCTAACTCGCATAGCATCAATGGAGGAGTCATTAACAAGTAAAAAAGTTTTATTTCAAAACCAAAGTATTAGTGATAAAAAGAGTCAGTGCTCCTCAAATGTGGAATTCTTGGCTGCCTCTAATGCTACAACCAAAAACGTGTCATCATTTCGACGCCACAATAGCGAGTGTTTAGGTCAGAGTCCAAGACATTTGACCAGATCCACCAGTACTTTTCGCAAACACCCTACGAATACTGATTACCCTAGACTGAGCTCCCCTGGAAATCTTGTCACAGAAAATATGGGTAATCTCCCTTCAGTGGATGAAACCACCTGTAATCGTTCATCTGAGGGATCCCGAAAAGATAAATCATTAGGTGTATTAAGTGAAAAGTAGGTAGAAAAATTCTTCTCTATTATACTTTTGCTATAACTTTTACTTGAAATATGATTTTTCCCATAATAATGTCTTTATTTTATAGTTTAAAAATTGACATTTTCTTTCTTTCATACAAAGATTCTTGGAACACTTTCCAATGGAAGTGTCTTTTTTGGAAACTCCTCGACGTCTAGTCATTGATGAAGTGGCGTTAATGCTAGGTACAGAGCGGCGGCGGGTGTATGACATTATCAATGTTTTGGAGAGCCTTAGCATGGCTGCCCGTGTACAGAAGAACATGTACCATTGGATGGGGAAACTGCATCTTCAGGAAACTCTGGCACGTCTGAAGGCTCTTGGTCTCAAGCTGGATGTTGGTACTCACCTCCAAGCACTTCAGCACTTAGATAATGATTTTAAAGTGAGTTACATTTTTAAACTTTAGATTGTATTTTGTTGGTTTCATAATCATTGTTATCCCATTCTCACTTTTATGAGGTAAGAATATATTTGCCTGGAGAAGATATAAAAAATAAAGAAAATGGTTAAAGATTTGAAAGTACTATATAGTACTGTAGTTATGAAAAAAACTGTAAGCCAGTATGGCTATACTGTATAGCACTGCCTATTTTACATATTATTGAGGAGGCTCTAGATTTAATTCAGGATGCCAATTTGAGAGTAGAAAGACAAAATGTGTGATGTCCAGGAAGGCAAATATGCTTAAGACCTTAGAGGAAAAAATGACTCGAAGAAACGGCAGGAAAGTCAAATTTCCATCATCTTGGAAATCGGGGAATTCAACAAGGAGGTGAACAACTATTACTGGTACAATGCAGTTTGAGTAATAAGGTGCAGGTCTGAGGTTCTATCAAGTCCCAACAAACTTTCAGCAACAGAAGCAAGATTACTTTGATAGGTAACATTTGATACTAAGCAATTTATTGGTTTTGGCTGTCGATCTATAATATCTCTTTAAAGCAGCAGATTGCTTTATGAACACTCAAATCCATTCCAAGTCCTATTTGACATCATGGCTACTGTCAAGTAGTATCTTGACCAAAGTGCTACTGTTTCGCACCTGGCTGCTCCCCAGATGTACACCGGAAGGTAGTGCCCTTATCAACACCAGGTCACCAGCCATAAGCCTTCTTATATTCTGACTGATACTAAGAGAAACTGTGCAAAGGGGACTAGAGAAAAAATAAGAGCATCAAAGTATATTATCAGAAAGTAGCTTTTCATACATGCCTAATGGTGTATCTAGAAACTCCTGAGAAGGTACATATCGACAAAGGCGTGAGTTGACCACTAGACGCCCCGAACTCAGAAGTTGGAATTAAACATCAAGAAGAGTGCATTAAGTGGCAGACTTGTGAAGAGCATGTCATCAAGGATACACCTGTGGCTAAATCAAATTGACCAGTCTGTGAGGATTAAGAGGGATAACACTTGAGTATCTAGAAGCCTGGAGATACAGCTGTAGGCTGCCACAGAACAGAAGTGTACAGTGCAACCACCAAGTTCAGGAGTATTATTCAAGACTGGTTCTAAATTCAGATTCTAGATTCATGCATGTCTAGGATTATAGGCAATTTTGGCTGTTTTGCTAGTACAGTACTGTACTGGGAATCGAAAAGTGGAGGGCACAAGAAGCCTTAAATCATAAAAATCAACATGAAAGTCCAAGGAAGAAGAGATGCAAGGAACAGACGAGTTGCTGTCACAGTAATATCTCCATGATTTAATGGTGAATTGCTATCGTATTGTGATATTTCCATAAATGTTGAATATCTCATAATATAATACAATATTTCTATTAATGAGTGGTGAGCTGTTGTAATAGTGTAATATTTCATGACTTATTCATAACTAAACTTTCCTGCAGTTCCCTAAATGCATCAAGACCAATTCAGGTGGAGATGGAGAAAAGGTGGACACTAGAAGAGAGAAGTCACTTGGCATCCTGTGCCAGAAATTCCTGATGCTCCTATTGGTCAGTCCACAAGTAAGTCAGTCTGCTTCTTGTGTGCCATATTTCTCCCTCTTTCTTTTTATCTCCAGTCTGTTGCTTCCCTTCTCTACAGAAGTTAGAAATAGGCAGTTCATAATGAGTAAATAAATACTATTATTAATTGTGTGTGTATAAGCTTTTTTCTGGCTTGTTTTAATATAAGCCCCATTTTTATTTAAATTTGTTTTGTCTTATAAACTTTGGTCATTTCTTATTTATATATTAATTCTTTTTCATTTCAGCCACACATTATTTCTCTGGAAAGTGCTGTGCGAATACTTATAGGAGAAGTTGGAGAAGATGGAGAGCGACTGAGAACAAGAGGAAGACGGCTTTATGATATTGCCAATGTATTGACATCTCTGGGACTTGTGAGGAAAGTTCCCACAGCCAAGGCTTTTCAATATGTTGGTCCAGCAGTAGAGGTCACAGGCAGTCATGATGGTGAGTGCTGCTCATTTGTTTTGTGTAGGGTATTTAGCTTGGTATCTACATAGTTACATCGTGTACTTTTGTTATACAGTACTTTACTGTGGAGTGTTAATTCTAGCAGCTCCCATAAACTAGCTTGATTTTAAAAAATAGTAGAGGACTGTGCATGTTATATTTCTGAGAAGGCATGTCGGATCTTTTATGGTTCACTCAGGATTCATATCGCTTCTCAGGTTCTTTTGCTATACTTTCTCAGTTATTACAGGCTACTGTGCAAGCATCTGCTATGGTGACCTTGCTGTTAGTTCTGCTTTTGACAATGGTGATGACCGTAGTAATGTAGATAATTGTGCACAACCCTCTTATTAGCTTTGGTGTTAGTTATAGTTTACTTTAGTTAGTGTAGTGATACTTTCCTCCCTTTTGGGATGAATGTTGCCTCACAACAGTGATAAAGATGATTCAAAAATCTTATTGAGCTTTGGTAATGAGATGGACATGGGTACCTTAGTTTGTCATTGCTCTAGCCTGCAGTATTTCACTAAAATACTGTATTTTTAGCTTAATACATAGTTGTATCATAAGTAGAATTTTGTTTACCTAGTAGAACGTGATAAATACTTGAGATTCACTGTAAGCAATGTTTTGGGTGCTGTCAGAAGGTCCTGGAACAAAAGCTGTCAGAACAAAAGGTATTGTCAGACACAGTGTGATATGATTTAAATAGTTCTCAGGTTGTGAAATAAAGTTATTAATAAGATTTTTGAGTATAAAGACTAAAGGATAAAGCTGGAGATTCTATTGAATGAAATTATAAAATACCTATGCCAGAGAAGCAGATGGAATGCTGTTTGATGTCAAACTGATGATCAAGTGTCAATAGTTATTTTCTTCTCAGATACACTGGGCGTGCTGCAACGCCACTCGCTTCTCCCATCATGTCTCGGGAACTTTGGTGGTAAAGAGAACATTAATTCTCTTGGTGACCACGATGTCACTCCCTCAAATATAGCTCAACGTGTGCAGAAACGAGGGCGACCACGAAAACTCTCTGCAGATTTTTCAGCCTCTACATTACCAGGTAAGTAGACCAATGAATTTGAGTGGCCTAAGTGAGCACTATATAACTAGCCGTATATATCTTTGATTCTTTACTTCCCCTCAGAACTCCACTCCAAGCAGTAACCTTGAAAGAAGTCAGTAGAATTTCCTATCTCAACACACACAACTCATTCATTACTTATCCCATTTCCCACTTTGATGGATGCCCAGACATAAGTACACTGCAATACAGGTTGCTGCTCAAGACAGCAAGACTAGTGTCCTCTGTTTAGGATCTGCTACAGTCAAGACAGATTTATATTACACACAAGTGCATTTTGGAAATTTTCAAACTGTCCCCACCAGTTTATATTGGTACTTTGAAGACGTTTAAGAATATTACTCAATTCAGTCCAGAATGTAGCCATTCTTTACATTAATTCAAAAGTCTTTCCATGCTCAACTTGGCAATACAGAGATCATTATAACCCAGTGGTAACACTAACTGCCACCAAATAGCTGCACTGACAAAAATAAAGATGTCCGGTCCAACCTTCCTATATTTCACCTGAATCCAAAGCTAAGGAAAACCCATCTCCAAGTACAAAACAGCCATTGAATGAAGTTTTGTATATATGCACTGACACCTCCAAAATCTGGATATCGTTTTGTAGGGCAACCAATGCGGCTTGTATACAACCTTTTCTGGGGAGAGCCCCTTCAGCTCCGTGGAGTTAACCGGGCTGATATGAATGTATTAGACCCTGGTATCAGTCTAAGCAAATGGAGTTCTAGGCCTACTGGGGACCACGAGCCAGAACCTGGTCCCCTCAGAGAGGCACAAGGAGCAATGGCCTATAGAAACCCCTGTGTGGTTGGAAGCATTCTATGTCTGCCATTGACCGGGGTCAGTCACCCAGAAAGGTAAGTGCCCCAAAACAAACAACTATGCTGGTTAAGAAATTGCTACTGAAAGCCGAACTAGTGGACAGAACTCCCCAAATGAAAATGAGAAAATGAGCATGATGTCACCCAACCCGTTCTCGCAAATTCGTAAAGTCAATATTGACTTATTAACTACGTGCATAGGTGATATACTAAACATAATAGATACCCCTAAAAAGATTCATAGAAAACACCGACCTTACCTAACCTTGTTAGTATCTTAAGATAAGCATCTTATTGCTTCGTAATTACAATTATTCCTTAACCTATACCTATTATAGGTTAGGTAATAATTGTAATTACGAAGCAATAAGATGCTTATCTTAAGATACTAACAAGGTTAGGTAAGGTCGGTGTTTTCTATGAATCTTTTTAAGGGTATCTATTATGTTAAGTATGTCACCTATGCACATATTTAATAAGTCAATATTGACTTATTAAATTTGCGAGAACGGGTTGTGTCACCACATCACCACGGTGCTGTCTGCACAGCTTCCCCCTCCTTGGGGGGGAAGGGGGAGCCCCAGACCCCTTCTGCCAGCTATCCACACCCCATTTCTGTGACTGATGTAAGGCTGGCAGGTCGTGTGACTCTGGCTCCAAATTTCCAGTCTTGTGCCTTTTGTGTGGTGCTATCTTCGGTGGTGCACGAGCCAGGAGTATATTCTCCAGTACTTAGGCTGCATGGGGCTTGGGGCCATCTTCCACAAGTCACCTTGGGGGCTACATCCATAAGGTCTTTTGCTGCTCGGTGATTGACTGCCGTCAGCTGGGGTGTTTCCTTCACTCCAGTTTACCTCTGGGTTGGGGGTAGTATTTGTCACTGGTTTTGGCGCAGGGTACTGTGCAGCTAGTTGTAACCTCTCATAGAGGTTGGCTCTGTTCCGCCTGGGTATGTTGTCCTCTTGCAGGGTTTTTCTTTTGTTTTTGTTTTCTTGCCTGGTGGGGGTCTGCCCCTTGGTTTTGGTCTCATCCTCTTGTATCTTGGTGGTTCCCCGCTAGGCCCCCGTGAATGTACACAGGGACCAGCTTTAGCAGTTTGTTGGTGTTTTTGGGTGCTGGTTAACAGTACCTTGCCTGGGCTTTCCTGAGCGTGACTTTTCATCTCAGGAAACTGGAAAACCTTGTGGGGGCATGTGGGTCTGATGGAAGTGACCTTGGGGTCCCCTCTCGCCTTGTGCGAGTTTGAGGGTTGCTTGGTCTATTTACTTTGAGGTGATGTTCACTGTTTATGCCTCCATCATGCTGCCTGCTGGGTTGGTGACACCTTTGACCTGCGGTCCTACGAGTTTTGTTGCATATTTGTGACTCTGTACACCCAGTCCACTAATAATTCTATTCAGGTGCTGGCAGCTCGGGCATTGCATGCTCATTTTAGGTTGCTGCAACACACTAGGTTGGTTGCTGACCGGAAAGTTCCAAGGCTGCCCCGTTTTAGTTATAGGGACCCGGACTTGGAAATGTTAGTCGCTTCGACTTTGATTCAATCCACGCCCCCTCGTCCTTCCCTTGCTGTGGTTCGTCCTGGTTCTTTACCCCCCCTGCTTCCGGCTCCGAAACGTCTGAGGGTTTCGGAGTCGGATCAGGGTTTAGTTGGTTTCGAAACTCGGCGGTCTCTAGGAATGCCACTTCCTGGGTGGTGATGGAGGCTTCATGCTCTCCTCCGGCGCTTGGGTTTCTGCTTTTTCGGTCCTGGTGGTAGGTTTGTTCAGTTGCTGCCGTCGTCTTCTTTTCTGGTGAAGAATGAGACTGCTGCTTTCTGGAGGGGTCCTTGGGTTGTTGATGCTTGGTTGGGTAGGCCGAGGGTGTATCATGTGTCCGGTGGTGGTTCTCCGCCGTTACGTGCATGCCATGACTATTGTCGCCGGGGACGTGCTTTGGGTTGATGCAGTTTCCCTTCTTCCCTGATCCAGGTTTTGTGTCTTCCAGGTAGTCCTCAGGGTTATTGACATTCGGGCGCGGGGCTTTTAGGGGTCAAACAGGGGCCCCTGGCCGCTCACTACCTTGTCAATGTTGCAGGGTAGCGAGTTGCAGCCAGTTGTCTCAACTTAGAGTTGAGGAGCGAGTGTGAACCGCCTCCCGGGTAATCCCTCTTATTTTTGTCTTTGGGCAAGTAGCTCCGGGAAACCGATGGGGCTACCCCCAGAAAACCAACATTGAATGTAATGAAACCCCATTTTCTGGGTGAGACCCGGAGACTCCCCAGCAACCCTCCCTCCGGTCGGCGGTTTTTAATATTTTTTTTTTTTTTTTTTTTTTTTTTTTACATCCAGCCTCAGAACTAGGGTGTGGATAGCCAGTGTGGAGGTCTGGGGCTCCCCCTTCCCTCCGCCCGGGGAGGGGGGGAAGCTGCACAGACAGCGGTGCAGTGACATGGTGATGTCATACTCGTTTGCTTGTTTTCATTTGGGGAGTTCTGTCCACTAATTCGGCTTTCAGTAGCAATTTCTTAACCAGAATAGGGGTTTGTTTTGGGGTACTTAACTTTCTGGGTGCCTGACCCAGTCGATGGCAGACATGAAATGCTTACAACCACAATCTATAGGTTTCTATAGGCTATGAACTATGAAAAAAAAAAATGAAAAAATTTGAAAAAAGAACAAAAAGGTAGGATGCAGGTAGGTAGGTAGGATGCAGGTAGCATCAGGTAGGATGCTCCATTATAACAATCTTTCTTTGTTTGAAATGTGTTCAATTTGTTTTGTATTTTTCATTTATTTATTAATAATGGAGCAGCCTACCTGACAAACACTGAACGGACCTTTATGGCATTTGTCTTTTTCAAATTTGTTCATTTTTTTTTTTAAAGAAACATGGAGCAGCTTACCTGACAAACACCGAACAAACCTTTTTGACATTTGTTCTTTATTCAATTTTTTAATTTTTTTTTTATTCTACAAAAAAAAGGGCAATGCTTTGCAACATTACAGCAGTCATGTCTTTACATCCCAGCATCATTAGCATCTTTAAACAAAACAAAAAAGTTACTTGCATTGTTGGAGGCGTCCGTTAGCGAGCAGCGAGAATGCACCATGTGGTTTTCTCGTTAATCTAACCAGCGCTCGTCAATCGAAACAAATTGTCGGCGATCGGCGTGCTTGTTATTCAAAATGTTCGTAAATTGAGGTGCTCGTCACTCGAGGTTCCACTGTACTGTATTGACATAAATGCTGGTTCCCAAGGTGACATTATCTGACGAGCAGTATGGCAGAGCCACCCTGCCTCTTCCTGTCCCTGGCATCCCTGGGCTTGCTGTAATATTTCTCCTATATCCAAAAGTTCTATCTCAACTCAGTTTTTATAAAAAAATTGTTTCTTCAGTAAAATGTTATATAAGCAACAAAATAATATCTTGATTTTACCAACTTTGGATTATTTGTAGCTGCTAAGCGGCCCAAAATTCAGAGAACACGCAGTGAGGATGCCGTCACCTCTAAGCAATCGACGAAGTTTGCACGCCACCCTTCACTCCATGATATCTGCCAGGTTTGTGTTCTTGTCCATTAATTTAATATTTCGGGTAACATACACTCCTGCCTCTTAAGTGGGAACTTCTCAGAGAACGCAAGTCTTACTCAGGTTGTCTGGGTACTATACTGGGTACTACTTGTATAGCTCTCTACAAACTATCACACAGGATTATGTTGCGGATCTTATAGGAGAAATAGAATTCATTCTGAGATTAAGCTTTTTATTACTTTAATAATTAGGTTTACCTGGCAAGGTTATCTTATAGTTATGTTTAATTTCTGAGGAAAGCTTCTTAGCTGTTTCTTAGCTGGAATACTGTATCTGATACCCGTTATGGTATCGGACATTCCCAGGCTGTGTTGACTTAAGTGCTACAGTGAGAAGTATCCTTGCTAATGGGATGATCACAAGTTAAGGAGGGAAAGCACTGGATATTAATCAATTCAACATAGAAGCAACTTTTCTACTTCCGTGTTAAAAGTTTCTTCTGGTCAAAGTACAGGAACCCAACCAGTTGGGGAGGGTAGGATTTTTTACCTCATTTTTATTTGTAAACTAATACATTGGTAAGTTTTATTATATGGTGCATTTGGGTACCATTAAATCTGGCCTGGTCCACCATTTGATTAATCACTTGTGATACCAAGGAAGGGACCCAGAATTGGAACCTGCAAGCACCTAGTTCGAGATGGCAGTTTGGGATTGACCTCTGCACAGTTGTCTAGAATGCAGGAGTCTACTTGTGCTTTTTTTGTCTATCCTTTGTTTTATGGGAGACAGCACTGACTCAGTCTTCAAGGGTCCCTCTGTTATGAGAGAGATATAAGGTTTCTGAGGAAAGACCTTGGTTGCCTTTTGGTTCATATTGTTTTTCTGGGTGGGTTATATTTTGTATCCTGCTCAGTTGGACCTAATTACTACTCGCACTATACAAGTTATAACTACAGTATATTAATTGTGACAGTAGTACTTAAGTGTATATTTTAATGTTTGGAAAAGGATTTGCATAAAATATGTTTAATGAATTTAGGATTTCTACTAAGTTTTTATCTCTCTTGTTAAATATTTTCTAGGTGGCAGAGGTAGAGCGAGAGAAGCTGTTGCAGAAGGAGTGCCTCCTACGGTCACACTCAAATAATGAAGTACCTTCCTACACGTCTTCTGGGTTGTTCACACTAGAAAAAGTTTGTGTTGCGCTACTGATGTATCTTAAATTCTTTAGACATGTAAATTTACTTCTCTGTTGGGGGGCAGGCCCATTGACTCCCTGAAGCTATCCAAACTGATGTATGCAATATTAGTTTGGTGTCATCAATCCCTCGAGTTTCGTGTGCCTACCTGAGACCAGAGCCAGAACCTGGTCCACTCAGAGAGGTGCAGGGAGCAATGGTCATATGAGCACTCTAATTTTAGAGTTTGTCATGTCTGCCATTGACCGGGGATAACACCAGAAAGGTAGGCGAAACAACACAAACCTCAAACTGGTTAAAATTGCAACCTACGTCCGAACAGAGCCAAAGAACTCCCCTTAGAATAAAACAATGAAACAAGCAAATCATCATCCAACTAGTGTGCCCACTTGTTAGTACCCTCCCCCTCCCCCGACGGGGGGGAAGGGGAGCCCACTCAGGCGAGCCAGCTACTCCACCCCTCAGTTCCTTGACTGATGTGCCAGTGTCAACACGTCTCCTCTGGCCTCGATATATTGACTGACTTTGCCAGCTTTGTATGGTGTGGTGGCTAGATGTTCTCTGGTATGCTGGGGTGCATGTGCCTAGGGTTCCCTTCCCTAGATGCCCGGTAAGTACATCCCTTGCGTTCTAGGGTTAGCTTCCCTGGGACATTCGGTTCTCACTCCAGTTTGATGGCTTCATCGCTAGGCGTTGTTCTCACCCTTTGGGTACATTGGGGGTCTTGGGCTTTCTGTTTTGCCCCGGGTTGTGAGTGTTTTTTTTGCTGGGTGGGGCACACTGCAGCTGGCGCAGCCTGCAAACAGCGGCGGCTGATGATTTTCTCTGACGACTGGTTTGTTTGTGTGTTGCTTAGTTTTTTTATTTTTATTTGTTTATGGCATATTCCCTTACTTTTGATGGAGGAGGTAAGGATGATAAATGTCAGAATATTACTAAATTCGATGATTTTTAGCACAAAACAAAATAGGTCTGCCTAGCTTCCCATTAGGCCAGCCTAGGTTGTTGGTGGTCCTCCTCTGTTGCCCCGAGGTTTCACAGTGATTTTCAGTTCTCAGTTTGCCTGCAACAGACAGAGGTTATTGGCTTAGCTAGCCCCAGTGCCTAGGCTTCCAGTAGGGCTAATATACCTACGGGCTCTGGAAAACCCCGTTGGGCTCAGGGGTACCAGGGATGTGTCTTTTGAGCCCTGTTTCACCTTGTGTGATGATGAAGGTTGTTTGTGGCCCTACCTCGTGGTGACGCTCATCCATCCTGCCTCCGCCATGCTGCCTGTTGGGTCAGCGACACCTACGACCCTGAGTCTTGTGGAATTTGTTCTCTGCTTCTTACAGTTTACCCATTTCTTGTCTGACGATGTTAGGGGTCAGGCAGCACCTTCGTTGCATGCTAGGTATTCTTTGTTGCAACGAGCCAGGTTGGTTGCCTGGTTTTAAGCCCCGGAGCTGCCCCACTTGGGTTTTAGGGACCAGGATTAAAGGGCATTGGTTAGTTCAGCCATGGTTCAGTCTGCACCAGTGCTTCCTTTCCAGGAGGGTGTAGTTCGCCCTGCTCCTACTCCCCTGCTTCCGGCTCCCAAACGTTCGAGTATTTTGGGGCCGGGGCGGGGTTTAGTTTGGGCTGAAATTCTGGTAGCTTTGGAGATTGCCCCTTCCAATTCTGGGACAGAGGTTGAACCCTCCCTCTGGTCGGCAGTTTTCATCATTCTATGAACTGAGGGGTGGAGTGGCTGGCTCGCCTGAGTGGGCTTCCCCCTTCCCCCTGTCGAGGGAGGGGGGGTACTAACAAGCGGGCACACTAGTTAGATGACAATTTGCTTGTTTCATTGTTTAATTTTGGGGGAGTTCTTTGGCTCTGTTTGGCCGTAGGTTGCAATTCTAACCAGTTTTAGGTTTGTATTGTTTTGCCTACCTTTCTGGTGGTATCCCCAGTCAATCACAGACATGACAAACTCTAAAGGTAGAGTGCTCATATGCCCATTGCTCCTTGTGCCTCTCTCAGTGGACTAGGTTCTGGCTTCGGTCTCCGGTAGACACACACAACTCCAGGGACTGATGACACCAAACTAATATGCACACGTCAGTTTTGATACCTTCAGGAAGCCTCCGGGACTCGCCCAGAAAATGGCGTTTCATTACAGTCAATGCTGGTTTTTTTACATTGACAGTATACAATGTTTTGTGATGCTCATCATCAACAAACATGTTCACATAGTTCTGTATTCTTTCTGGTAGATTGTATATATATAGACAATGAACATTACTGGTGCAATAACTGAATCCTGTGGTACTCTGCTAGTAATACATCTCCAGTCAGATACATTGCCTGTGATTACCACCCCTCATCTTTGTCAGAAAAAAATTCATCCCATGTCAGCAGTCTTCTTGTCACCACTCCAGCATGTGCTGGTTTCCAGAACAGCCTCTTGAGTGGGACTGTCAAAAGCATTTTTTTAGGTCCAGATAATACAGTCAACCCAACAATGTGTTTCCTGTAAAATTTGTGATTCTGTCATAAAACTAAGTAGATTTGTTACACAGGATTTTCCTGCTGAAAAGTCATACTGTTATTGTATCATGTCTCTCTGTGGATGATTACTAAATCAAGAAGTATAGTAGTTATAGGATAGCTTATAGTAGCTGCAAGTAGTCTAATTATACCAGTACATAAATGAATATCTGAATCAATATTTTTTTACAGACAAAAATGCCTGTCACAAAGGGTGAATTGAAAGCAATAGGTCCAAGCCATAACTCGGTCATCTCCCTTCAGCGTCGTCTCATGTCCCGCACCAAGATACCTGCAGCTCTCACTTTCCAAGGCACTAGTGCTAATGCCAATAATATAGGCAAATGTTCAGCACAGGCTAAAGATGAACAAGGATCTGTAGCTCTATCAAACGTAGTGGGACAAGATGGAGACCAAACATTATTCTCGTATCGTCAAACCTTGCAGGTACTATATTTAGAAAATGGGGTTGCCAGGAAGGCTGTAGCTGTAGGTAAATAAAAAATATAATATTTTCACTGAATTTGTGGTTGATTCCTGTAAGTATTGTATTTCATAACATTCTCTTGTATAACAATTAACTTATATTGGTGTAGGGCTATGTCCATCATCTGCCCATCACTATGTGATACAATCAGTCCTGTATCCTGTGTGATAACGAGTGTGTTTAAGTGGGCTGGGAGTTTGTTTTCCAAAACTTCTTCCCATGAAAATAAAATTTATTACATCTGTAAAGATGCTGGCCCTACATTTTTAGGGTGGCTTGGACAGCTGTGTAAAATGTTAGAGGCATAAATAAAGAGACGTGAAGCTAAATAGAGGCATAAATAAGGTGGCGAGAAGCTGAAAATTGTGAAAGTTTTAAAGGGAGGAAACCTTGATGTGCTGAGTTGGTGTTTGTGGCAGACAAAGCAGAGATGAAGTGAGAACAGAGGGGAATGGAGTTAATGTTATAAGAGCAGGCTTTGAAGAGAATGAGATCAAGGAAGAAATAGACTTAGAAAAAATGTGTTGAAGCAATGAATGACTTCATGTTGTAGTTTTTGATGGGGGGGGGGTTCTATAAATAATTAAATTGATATTATTGTACAGTAGTTGTACAGTAACTACTGTACAATACTGTACAGTAGTTACAGAATAATGATGCTGGGCAATTTGAAAGATAAAGTAGGACTAGGTAATTACCTAAGTGTAATTACCTAAGTGTAGTTACAGGATGAGAGCTACGCTCGTGGTGTCCCGTCTTCCCAGCACTCTTTGTCATATAACGCTTTGAAACTACTGACGGTCTTGGCCTCCACCACCTTCTCACTTAACTTGTTCCAACCGTCTACCACTCTATTTGCGAAGGTGAATTTTCTTATATTTCTTCGGCATCTGTGTTTAGCTAGTTTAAATCTATGACCTCTTGTTCTTGAAATTCCAGGTCTCAGGAAGTCTTCCCTGTCGATTTTATCAATTCCTGTAACTATTTTGTATGTAGTGATCATATCACCTCTTTTTCTTCTGTCTTCTAGTTTTGGCATATTTAATGCTTCTAACCTCTCCTCGTAGCTCTTGCCCTTCAGTTCTGGGAGCCACTTAGTAGCATGTCTTTGCACCTTTTCCAGTTTGTTGATGTGCTTCTTAAGATATGGGCACCACACAACAGCTGCATATTCTAGCTTTGGCCTAACAAAAGTCATGAACAATTTCTTTAGTATATCGCCATCCATGTATTTAAATGCAATTCTGAAGTTAGAAAGCATAGCATAGGCTCCTTGCACAATATTCTTTATGTGGTCCTCAGGTGATAGTTTTCTATCTAGAACCACTCCTAGATCTCTTTCTTTATCAGAATTCTTTAAAGATTTCTCACATAATATATAGGTTGTGTGGGGTCTATGTTCTCCTATTCCACATTCCATAACATGACATTTATTAACATTAAATTCCATTTGCCAAGTGGTGCTCCATATACTTATTTTGTCCAGGTCTTCTTGAAGGGCATGACAGTCATCTAAATTTCTTATCCTTCCTATTATCTTAGCATCATCAGCAAACATGTTCATATAATTCTGTATACCAACTGGTAGATCATTTATGTACACAATAAACATCACTGGTGCAAGAACTGAACCCTGTGGTACTCCACTTGTGACATTTCTCCATTCTGATACATTGCCTCTGATTACTGCCCTCATTTTTCTATCAGTCAGAAAATTTTCCATCCATGATAGAAGCTTACCTGTCACCCCTCCAATATTTTCCAGTTTCCAGAACAACCTCTTATGTGGAACTCTGTCGAAAGCCTTTTTTAGGTCCAGATAGATGCAGTCAACCCAACCATCTCTTTCCTGTAATATCTCTGTGGCTCGATCATAGAAACTGAGTAAATTCGATACACAGGATCTTCCAGATCGAAAACCATACTGTCTGTCTGATATTATATCATTTCTCTCTAGGTGTTCTACCCATTTAGTTTTGATTAGTTTTTCCAATACTTTCACTATTACACTTGTCAATGATACAGGTCTATAATTGAGGGGGTCTTCCCTGCTGCCACTTTTGTAGATTGGAACTATGTTAGCCTGTTTCCACCCGTCTGCTACGATTCCTGTACACAGGGATGCCTGAAAGATCAGGTGAAGTGGAATGCTGAGCTCAGATGCACATTCTCTCAGAACCCATGGTGAAACGCCATCTGGGCCAGCTGCTTTGTTCTTACCGAGCTCCTTGAGCATTTTTTCCACTTCGTCTCTAGACACCTCTATGTGTTCTATGTTGTTCTCTGGAATTCTTATTGTATCTGGTTCCCTAAAGATTTCATTTTGTACAAACACACTTTGGAACTTTTCGTTTAGTGTTTCACACATTTCCTTTTCATCTTCCGTGAATCTATTTCCCATTTTCAACCTCTGAATATTATCCTTTACCTGCAATTTGTTGTTTATGAATTTATAGAATAGACCTGGTTCTGTTTTACATTTGTCCGCAATCCCTTTTTCAAAATTTCTTTCTGCCTCTCTCCTCACTGCCGTGTAGTTGTTTCTTGCATCTTTGTATCGCTGGTATGTTTGGGGGTTCGGCCTCTTCCTGTATTGATTCCATTTTTGTGTCTTTCGGTCTCTAGCCCTCTCGCAATTTCTATTGAACCAATCCTGTTTCCTAGTTCTGCATCTCTGTTTTGGTATAAATTTTTTTGTGCCTTTATCATATATTTCACAAAACTTGCCATACATCTCATTCACTTCCTTGCCTAGCATCAAGTCTGTCCAATTATACTCACTAAAAAAATTTCTAAGGTCACCATAATGTCCTCTCCTGAAGTCTGGTTTTTCAACTGCTTCAACCTCCTTATTTTCTTCCAGCTTATAACGCATTGCATACTTTATTCCCAAAAAGACATGGTCACTTTTACCCAAGGGAGGAAGGTACTGAATGTCAAATATCTCTTCCTCCTTCCTGGTAAATATCAAATCTAGCATGGAGGGAATGTCCCCTTCCCTCATCCTCGTAGCTTGTTTAACATGTTGATACAAGAATGTTTCCAGGATGAGGTCTACAAATTTACAGGTCCAAAAATCTTCTGTTTTAGCTTCATATGCTTCCCAGTCTATGGATTTCAAGTTGAAGTCACCGACTATCAACAGTCGTGATCTATCGTTATCCGCTCTCGCTATAATCTCTCTCATTATTGTTATAAGACCTTCACGTTTACTATCTAGCTCCTCCTTTGACCATGTGCTGCTTGGCGGTGGACTATATGCATTTATCATCATTAGTTTATCATCCTCATAGCAGATCTCTAGTGCTATTATGTCAACTTCTTGTGGATTGGCAGTCATTATTTCCTTCACCTTTAGGTGTTCTTTTACCAGCACAGCAACGCCACCGCCTTTCCTAATTTTTCTGTCCCGTCTCCAAATTGAGTATCATGAGAATTGAGTATAGGTCATGAGAATATGGTGATCTCCCAGGGATGAATGACAGTGGCAGTAGATTGAAAGATTGGTGCAGTGAAGGAAAAACCTGTAAATTTAAATTCAAAATTTGTGGGCTAGTACCTCATTGGTTCAGTGGAGTTTGTTACTTACAACACCAGGATATAATTGCACTCAACAAGCTTTTGGTGTCTATCTCAGCACACCACACCCACTCCTTCCTCCTACACCCACCTCTCCCATGATAACCACTCCTCCTGCCTACACCCACCCTCCATCCTACACCCACCCTCCATCCTACACCCACCATAACCACCCCTCCCATCTACACCCACCATAACCACCCCTCCCATCTACACCCACCATAACCACCCCTCCCATCTGCACCCACAATAACCACCCCTCCCATCTGCACCCACAATAACCACTCCTTCCATCTGCACCCACCATAACCACCCCTCCCATCTGCACCCACCATAACCACCCCTCCCATCTACACCCACCATAACCACCCCTCCCATCTGCACCCACAATAACCACCCCTCCCATCTGCACCCACAATAACCACTCCTTCCATCTGCACCCACCATAACCACCCCTCCCATCTGCACCCACCATAACCACCCCTCCCATCTACACCCACTATAACCACCCCTCCCATCTACACCCACCATAACCACCCCTCCCATCTACACCCACCATAACCACCCCTCCCATCTGCACCCACAATAACCACCCCTCCCATCTGCACCCACAATAACCACCCCTCCCATCTGCACCCACAATAACCACCCCTCCCATCTGCACCCACAATAACCACCCCTCCCATCTGCACCCACAATAACCACCCCTCCCATCTGCACCCACCATAACCACCCCTCCCATCTGCACCCACCATAACCACTCCTCCCATCTGCACCCAACACAGCCATCTATTGAACTTGCATCCACCACCATCACATCCCACCTGCACCCATTTCTCCCACTCTACTCCTGCTATATCCCTCCCACCATAACCTCAAATCCTCATTGCATGTATATTAATATAGTAATTACCTAAGTGTAGTTACAGGATGAGAGCTACGCTCGTGGTGTATGTGTGTGTGTGTGTGTGTGTGTGTGTGTGTGTGTGTGTGTGTGTGTGTAATTACCTAAGTGTAGTTACAGGATGAGAGCTACGCTCGTGGTGTCCCGTCTTCCCAGCACTCTGTCATATAACGCTTTGAAACTACTGACTAGTTTCTACTAGACAAAACTAGTGTGTGTGTGTGTGTGTGTGTGTATAAATAAATATAATATAATATAATATAATATAATATAATATGGAGAAGAATGTTATGGTACTGTATATATTTTTAGGAATATTCAGTATACATTTTGAAGTATGCCTTCTTCAGTTAACTGTGATGGAAGTATGTTTACTGTTATCCTTTCTTATACTGTCTTGTTTGATATTTATTTAATGCTTAGATTTGTCACTGTAGATGATGTGGACTTTTCTGGGGGAAGCCTCTTCGACTTCCCAGAGCTATTCAGGCTGAGATGTATATCCCTAATCTTTGGCATCGGTCAGTGTGAATGGAGTTCTAGGTCTACCTGGGACCACGAGCCAGAACTTGGCTTGTTCTTGGCTTGACCAGAACTTGGAGGTGCCCATAGACCTCCGCGCCGGCGATCCACCCTGTAGTTCTTCGGCTGATGTGATTGGTCATGTGTCTCCAGTTCCAGACTGTGTTGTGCTGTACCTTGGGTCCAGTACTGCTCTTACGGTGGCGTGCAAGCTGGGAGTAATATTCACAAGTACTCGGGTTGCATGTGCTTAGGGTTCCCTTCCCTTAGTGCCCTGTAAGTACAGTACCGCCCTTGGGGGCTTGGGGTTATCTTCCCCAAGTCACCTTGGGGTCTACCTCTGTTGGTCTTTCCCTACTCAGTGATTAACTGCCCGAGTGTGTTGGGGGGTTTCCTTCTTTGCTACGGCCTTTTCTTTGTGCTCCTTTTCCAGAAAGTACATTTTTGTTTAAGTGCAGTACATGTCCTGAGTAGTTCTCATATATTACTCGGTGACGCGTGCGTCGTTCTGCCCTGCTTCTGTGGGTTGCGGGGTCTCTGTTTTTTACTTCGCGTCTCGTGATTCGGCTCGTGGTGCTCGTTTTCCTCGTTGGCCTCTGCCTGGTCCCTGGCTCTTTAAGTTTTCGTCTCCATTTTGTCCTTGCTGTTTGCGGAGTCTGAGGTTCGGCAGTTTCTGTAAGCGTTTTTTTCTTGTTGTCATCTGTTATCAGACTTGTTGGTCTTTTAGAGGTCCTGGGGGTGTTCCTCCCAGACGGGGCGTTTCTGCTCGCCTGGGTTTGTTCTTTCCTTGCTTGCCGGGTTTGGGTTCCTGGTTCCCTGGCGGACATTTCTTCTGGTTCCTTGCCAGCCTTGGTTTCAGGCGCTGTTTGCTCGGTGTCCACACCTAGGGGTTTTCCCACGGCTCCGCCTCTTTCAAATGATCTGTCCGGTCCGGTCCGTGAAAGGGCTAGTTCAGTCTTCTCCTCGAGTCTTCAAGTCTGGTAATTCTGACTCGAGTCTCTCTCCATCTTTTTGGTGATCAGGTGACTTTGTTGATGGTGTCCCACCTGCGTGCTTCATCTTGGCTGTGGTATGGGGTTTTGCTGGCAGTCCTTCCTTTTCTTTTTGTCTCTTCATAGGGATCCTTCGTCTTTATTGACGTGATCTTGTCCTTCTCTCATGGAGGTTTGGGACCGTTGTCTTGACACAAACTGTCGCCTCGTACCGTGGGGCGTTGGCGGAGCCGCTGCAGCTTGCTTTCGGTATTGATGTTACTTCTGCACCGTTTCACAAGCTGCCTTAGGCGTTGTTTCACCTACGGCCTGCTCATGCACCGCCTGAGCCGTTCTGGTCTTTGGACAGAGTGCTCTCGTTTCTGTCTTCGCCTCGGTTTGTTGTGGCCCCTTCGGATCAGGATTGTTTCCCCAAAGCTCTTTTCTTGTTGGCATATGCCTCTGGGGGTCAGGTTGGGGAGCTTCATGCTCTCCTCCGGCACAGGGGTTTCTGCTCTTTTAGTCGTGGTGATAAGTTTGTTTGTTTGCAGCCATCTCCTTTTCTGGCGAAGAATGAGACTGCTGCTTTCCGGAGGGGTCCTTGGGTTGTTGCTTGGTTGGTCAGGCCGGGGGTGCATCGTGTATTGTGTCCGGTTGCGGCTCTGCTGTTATTTGTGCAGCACGGCCTCTGTGGCTGGGAATGCGCTTTGGGTTGATCCGGTTTCCCTTCTTCCCTGTTCTCGGGTTCGGGTCTCTCGGGTTG
This sequence comes from Procambarus clarkii, assembly GCF_040958095.1. NCBI lineage: Eukaryota > Metazoa > Arthropoda > Malacostraca > Decapoda > Cambaridae > Procambarus > Procambarus clarkii. Next base: position 21,736,283 of record NC_091216.1, on the reverse strand, counting down.
TCTGCAGGGTTATTCGATCTAGCCAGCCTGCGGTCTATTCCCGTGTCCACGTCTTATGTAAATTTGCTGCGCCTGATGCTGTCTTCGGCAACATGGGTTGACATTCGGGCACGGGGATTTGGCAGTCGAACAGGGTCTTTGCCGCTTGCTACCTTGTCAATGTCCCTGGTAATCGTAGGGCCTGCATTGCATTGGGTGAGCGGTTGAAGCCAGTTGTCTCGGTTTCACGTTGAGGAGTGAGGACTGACTGCCACCCGGGGCGCCTACCTTTCTGGGTGCCAGATCCGGTCGATGGCAGACATAGAATGCTCTCAACCACACAGGGGTTTCAATAGGCCATTGTTCCCCGTGCCTCTGTTGAGGGGGCCAGGTTCTGGCTCATGGTCCCTGATAGGTAAAAATTCCGTGCACATTGACTGATGCCAAAAAGTTATATCCATTCAGCCTGGATAGCTCTGAGGAGCCTCCGGGACTCGCCCAGAAAATGGCGTTTCATTACTTTCAACGCTGTTTTTTTTTCTGACAGGAATATAGAGCTTTCCAGGATGATGCAAGAAAAATCACTACATCATCACTTAGTTTGCCAAATACAAAAGTTTGTGCAAGTAGCCAAAACTTAAACGCTTCTGCCAGGGTGACGGTGATTGGTGGGTCCTCTACACACTCTGGTCCTCAGCTCGGCTCAGGTGGTCCTTGTACTCCTGCTGGTTCAAAGAGTATGCAAGTGATCAAGGTCATCACTAGGACTGGAGGAGTGAGCCAGAAGGAATCATCTGCGGTCATCACAGTTCTACCAACAGTGCAGATGTGCAGCCAGAGCACAGATACATCAAAACCTGCTATGCATGTTAATCGTGGGTTTCAGCAGTTGTCAACAGGAATCTATAGTAATGGGCAAAAGTTGATAGGGTCAAATGATCCTATGGTTGACAGAGTCACTCATGATTCAAGACAAAACATCTACAGCCCTTACACTATTTACACAATATCAAATAATCATGTTGGTCAAAGAGCTTTTGGAGGCATAAGCTCAGCACAAAATACCACAGTTACCTATCCTCTGAGGTATAGTACACCACCACCTTGTGATAACTTCTCAGGTGATCACATGTCTCGGCCATCATTAACTGGTTTAGGCAACCAGGTACCTCTGAATGCTGGTCATCTCCATCCAAATGTCATTACTGGACCAAACAGTTTAACTGGTTGTGATCAAACAAGGTAAGATTTACAGTTTCTTTGATACAATAAAACTTTTGTTTTGTATTGATATTTACTGGTGAGTGATTTCCTCTGGAGTTACCATGAAAACGCTACAAATAGGTGGTGCCAGAGAGTCACATCAGTAACTTTTTTTATTATCAAGTCTGCAGGCAGTTATGGGTTGTAGATGGTAACACTTTCCATTTCTCACTAAAGTATTAAGAAAATGGTATCCTTATTTACTGAAGGCAAAGAAAAGGGCTTATGTTGACAGTGTGCTAGATAATTTATTTCTTTAGCCCCTTCCGTTTCCAGCCCGTTGCCATCGTGTGAGCCTTGGTGGGTGGCTGCCAGGGTGTGATGCTCTTTGGGACATCTTTTCCTCTGTCCTTTTGAAACCTTATGCTCCTGCTGCTGTCTTTACAAATTTTGCACCCCATCTCTCTTACTGGGGTGCCTGGCGCTGTCACCTTTTGTTCTCGCATAATTCCTTTCCGATCTAATACATTCCAGGATTTGTTTGGTCCTGCTATGTGGACTAAGTATTTTGATCTCAGTCATGTTGATCCTACTCTTCCTGATGATTTATTCCTCCATAAACACCTCGTTGATTCGGCGGATTTGTCACTTTTAACCCCACCAGTACTGGTACAGTGTTGTTGCAGCCACTTCTGCTCAGGAAACGGCTGACCGCTTGGCTTCGTTGTCCTGCAGTGGAGAGACCCCTGTTCAGATCTCCAAAAATGACTGGTTAAATGCCAGCATTGGCACAATTCTTCTCCGGCACCATGTTGCAACTGGTGACATGGAACTGAAAGACTGCCATGAGGATATTAAATATATCCTTGAGGCCCAAGGCCATACTGTCCTCCAGATAGATATGTTCACTCAACCCCCTCATGGTTGTCGTCGTTGTCCTTTTCGAGATGTGAAGGTCACTTTTGATAGTAGGTCTCTTCCATCATCCGTGCTGGTGCCGGATGTTCCATTTAGGAGTACATCCCCTCTCCTCGCCCCTGCAACAGGTGCTGGAGATTTGGGCATGGTCCCCCTTCAGGTGCACAAGTGAGGTGTCTTTATGCCCCTTGTGTGGAGACTGGTCATTCTAAGACAGTGATCTTTCCAAGCTATCTGCATCAATTGCGGTGATGCCCACTCTGCCTTCTCCTGCGCATGTATGCACTACAAATTTGAAGAAGCCATCCTCTATTTGAAACATTGCGATCAACTATATTTTCCTGAGGGCTAGGTTTGCCGTCTTCCCTTTTTCTGTGGCATGACTTATGCTCATGTGTTGTTTTCCACTTCTCCTCGCTCTTTTCCACTTTCTCAGTTTTGCAGCCATTTCCAGGCCTTGGACCTAGACACCACCACCACCACCTCACCTGCTTGCATTCTGGGCCAGAGGGTCTTCCTCCTGGTTCTCTGTCTGGTGTTTCCTTCCTTCCTTCCCAGTCTTCCTTGTCTCCTGTGCCCTCTTTCCCTTATTGCCCCAATCCTTCTTCTCAGCACTTCCCTCTGTATTTTGGCCCTCCTCACCACCTGTCTGTCAAGGTCATTGTCCATCCTCCTCCCAGTATTAATGTTGACCATTCCCATTCTCCTGTTGAGACTGTAGAGGCTGTCGCCAAGTACATTGCTGATGGTATGCCTGTGTCTCTACATCACAAACGTAAACCTGGCTCCTCTCCTTCCTCCCCGGCAGGTAAGAAGGCATCAGTACTGTATATTCCTCATCTTCCGACTCCAACACTATCCCTGCCTCCCCCCCTCCCATTTCAGTGGCGGAGTTGCCTGTCCCTACTATGGAGGTTCCCTTGGTCCTTGATTCTCTCTTGGATGCTGCCCTTGATCCAGTGCACTCTCCTGTTGCTGTCCTTCCTCCTCCCGATTCCCTCGACTACCCCTCTCCTATTCCTCCTTCCGTTCCGGACTCTGTCAGTCCGCCTCTGGTCCATCCTCCTGCTCCCTTGACTCCATTGTCTTTGCTGACTTTGCCTATGCCCCATCACCCCGATTTCACTGATCCTCATCTTACTTAGTCTACTGTGTTCGTCTTTGCCTTCGTTTCTCCCTTGTTATCTTTGTTTCTGTTCTCTCTTTTGTCTATGAACTTCCATGGGCTAGGAACCATGGAACCAACTTCCATGAACTCCAACTTCTAATCATGCAGTTTTCACCGCCTTGTGTTTGTCTCCAGGAGTCGATGCTTGGCGCTCGTCCTGGTCACTTCCGTGGTTATTCTTTTCTCTCTTTCCCTCTAGCTTTTGCTGAGGTCCATAACTCTACTGCTCTCTTGATCTGTCATGATATTCCCTTTGTCCCCCTACTTTTTCAGTCGCACATTCAGTGTACTGCGGCCCGTATCTTTGTGAATACTGTAAATGGTATACAGTCTGTTCCATTTATCTTCCCCCAAATGTTCCACTTTCTCTTCCTGATCTTAAACACCTGTTGGACCTTCTCTGTCTTTAATGAATTCTGGTGAACCCACTCATGTCGACTCATGCACTCACACCTTTTCCTGTCTTGATCTTCTCTCTGCTCATCTTCTCTTTATTTAGACTTCACATGGTGAATTCTTGATGACCTCCATAACAGTGATCATTTCCCCATCCTTGTCACCTTCTCTTTTTACCCTCCCCTCTCCTTCCCTAGGTGGCAGTTTGCCAAGGCTGACTGCAACCTCTTCCTCTAAAAATGTGCTACTCTTTCCGACCTCTCTGATCTGCTTCTTCCTCGAGCCCTCATTCTTTTTCATGACATCATTTTCGACGCTGCTCTCTGATGTGTTCCTCGCTCTACCTCCCAGGGTGCGCGGAAGTGCGTTCCCTGGTGGAATGCAGACTGTGCTCAGGCTGTCCGCTGTAAGCATGCAGCCTGGAAAAAACAGTCGCCGAGGGATGCCCATTCTTTTATTTTGTTTCGGAAGAAGAGTGTGGTGGCCCGTAGGGCCCGTATGACTAAGCGTGAGAGTTTGAGATCTTTTGTCTCCACCATTACAACTGACACTCCTCTGTCCCTGATCTGGAAGAAAATCCGTAAAATAGCAGGTAAGTTTATTCCAGATGTCTTGCCAGTCCTTCACCTCCGTGGTTCTATTGGGACGGTCGTGACCGAACTGGGTTCGCACTTTTCGTCTGTTAGCTCCAGTTCTCATCTTCCTCATAAGCCACTTCTTGAATCTTGTCCCTTAGATTTTTGCACTCATCTTCAGCTTTCCTATAACAATTCTTTCTCTCAGAACTCGTCTGCCCTGGCCCTCTGCGGTTCTTCTGCGGCGGGCTCAGATGATTTTCATTATGAGATGCTTTGCCATCTCCCTCCATGCACGTTTCAGTATTTACTGAATATTTATTACCATGTCTGGGAGTCGTCATCAGTCCATGAGGACTGGCTTGAGGTCGTGGTTCTTCCTATTAGGAAATCTGGTTGTCTTCTCGTACATGGCAGTGGAAAACGGCTCTGGCGAGGTTATATATTGGCCATACTCTAACTCACGGGCACTTAATGGAGCGCTGCCCTGGTCTTTATTGTCCAAACTGCATTGTCCCTCTTACGGTAGTGCATATCCATCCTGACTTCCAGGATGTGCGTGCGTCTTGCTTCCCCAACTGTCCCTCATAGTCACCTGTTCCTTGATAGAATCCTTGGTGAATTAGATACCTTTGATATCGTTCACCTTGTGCGCTTTTGTTCTCGTATTGGCATCCTTTGTGATATTTAGTGCCTTTTGAATATCCCGCACATTTGATGGTGCTACATAGCCTTCCGTCTTAGTGCCTTCTTTTGATAATTAATTACTTATTTCTTCAGCCTTTTTATGAAAAATTTTTTTGGGGCAAAAAAATAAAAATGCCAAATTCATGGTTCTTTATTATTATTATTAGGAAACATATTAGAAATTATATAATGTATGACTGGACTTTCCAGTGATACAGTACCATCAAAATGACTTTGCAGCAATATTTGTAAATCTAAAACTAATTTATAAAATATAGTTTTAATATTTGTTTTATTTAAATTTTGGTTTAAATTTAGTTTTTAAGGCTAAATTTAAGATGTAAATCTGAAAACACCATTCTAGAGTTGATTCTGGCCCCTTAAATCTGTTTATTACTCACAGACAGGGGTTCATTTGGATAAAAATTGCTGTAATTACCAGTGTGTAGTTACAGGATGAGAACTACTGTCTTAATTTTTTTTAGGCAACTTTTTATATTATTTGCAGTCGATGGCAGCCATCCCCTGGTACATCTAGTACAGATAGCGAGTTAGAGGAAATTTTTGGCAATTCCTTCAACTTTACCTGCCCCAGAAATGTTGTGTGCAGATACACCAGTCAGAATGAAGGTGTAGCCAACAAGGTGAGGATGTATGCTGTTATGTCTGGCCAGAAAAAATGATTTGCTTTGTTATCTGAACACACTGAAAAAACACTTGAATGTATTGGTCAGGATTTGTTTGTAGAGACGCATCATATGAATGTCTTAATTTTAGATTACTCTTTCCTGTATGTACTGTACTTCAGTACAGTCATATCTAACTGAGGTACACAGGTGCTTATAAAGGGGAAGAAAATGGAAGGTGAGAAGGCAAGATACTGGATTATTTATTTCAATTTTAATTTAGTAAGAGCAATATTAATTTTTCATTCAGTTCGATGGTTTTGATGGCTGCAGACTATTATACTTTCTCTTATTGTTGTTTTCTCTGATACGTTTAGCATCCTTCAATTTCATAATGTGTTGCTCTTGGTTCTTTTGTGTGACAATAAATGTTGGTGTTATCGAAACATCAAGCATACTTATGTGCCACAGAAATATTGGGAAACAACCATGACTCGGCAGAGCATGTGATAGATCCCTGGATGCACGAACCTCCCCTGCACCAACAGGGAAGGCTCTCAACTTGTTGTCCAATGGACAAGTGAGAGCAATTCATAACCAAGCAGCAGGTGACTGCAGATACAATGGCATATAACTGAGAGTGCTCATACTCTCCAACTAGGTGCCATAACACCATGGCAGGAAGAAATGCTGCCTTAAAAAAAAAAAAAAAAAAATTGGTCATTCAGTGATGATGCAATTCAGTAGCAAGGTTTAACGAAACTTGAGAACTGAATTCAACAATCATAACAGCACCAGGAAAACATGATCCAGAGAGAGAGAGAGAGAGAGAGATAGATGAAAGAAGGAACCTGATGACTTACAAGATGAAGACATACTTGCCCTGAAACTGTAAAGCAACAACTCCAGCTGGAGTGACAAGAGGTGACAGTATTAGACATAAGGTGGTTCAGAAAGAGCCAGGATAACAAATTTATCGCCAATGCCACTGCAACCCATCCTTCAAACATGATAACACTGAACTTGTAGCAACACCACTGTCCTAAATAAGTAAGCCTAGTACACACAGTATATGGAAAGTTTACACTTGGCTGTTGCCTTTATTCTTGTGCCCTTTAGAAAATTAATAGTAAATGTGTGCTTTTTCTTATTATTTTATTTGGTCCATTTTTGGTTATGGTCTTCACAACCAGGCAGTTAGGCACAGCTGCTTGCATCCTAACATGAATCTTGGCATGGTTGGTCAGCTATCCTTTGGAGGTGTTAATCAGGTTTTCTTTTGAACACTGAAAAATTGGCTAGTGATGCTCCTTATGTTTAGTGGGGAAGAATTGAAAAGTTTTGGGCTCTTAATGTTGTTAGAATTCTCTCGGCTTATCTATTGCTGCTGTGCTTTTCAGCAGGGTTATATTTCCACTTTCTGCCATGCCTCCTGGTCTCATGTGGAGTTATTTACATGTGCAGGCCTAATATTTAGTTCTTCATACACACTGTATAATGTATATAATACTGTATATAACACACTTTTTTTCGCACCTGTGCTCCAGAGAGTACAGATTTTAAATTTGTTTAGTAGTTCCAATAACACAGGTGTTTTATTGTGGATTCAGGCAGTAAAAGATCTTTGCATGTTTTCCAGGTCTTAATTTCTCCAACTTTGAATGGAGCTGTTACATATTCCACCCTAGAGAGCATTAGTCTTAAAAAGTATCATTGGTCTGCCATCTCTTGTTTGAAAGATTCTTATCCAACCTGTTATTTTCTTTGCAGTTTTGTCAGCTAATTTATCCTGGTCTTTAAAAAGTAAGGTCTTTCAACATGATTGCTCCCAAATCTATTATTTTGCTTTTTCATTCTGAATGTGGTTCCCTAGTCAATGAAAAGCAATGTAGCAAATTTTGATATGTAATTATCAAATGAAGGTGCCAAGCCAGGGACAACATTTGGGTAGCTTCATTCCTTAACTCTTTAGCTGTTCAACTTACCTCTAATTCAGAAATAAACTAATTTTATTTGTTTATTTTATCAAGACCGTAGTTTAATTCACAAATTTTAAGCAAATTTTTGTTCATATCTATTACAGCATTTACAAAATTATACCTAGTATGTATACTTTTACTGATCAAATTTAATAATTGTATTCACCCTTTAAGATAGCCATACAGTATAGCCATACTGGCTTAGTGCTTTCCTTTGATAATTACATACTTCACCTTTGATAATCGGTTTGTTATAAAATTGGTCCTTTGTATAGTTACTATCAGTATAGTATTGCCTTGATTAATTACAATTGAAAATAGTTTTGGTAATAATGAAGATAAATACTTTTTTTTTTTTAAATGAAAGTAAGAATGTTTCTTATGCTACAAAGTTGTTGAATGCCCCAATTTGCTTCTATTTAACAAGATTCCCCCGCCCCCTTTTTTTTTGTGTGTGTGTGGGGGGGGGGGGGGGCTGCAGATGTCGGTTCTTTTGGTCTCAAGAATCTATAAGTACTTCTCAATTCTACTAGTGCAATTTCTTATTGATGTAAGTCATAGTGTGACCCTACATACAATAATATATCAACATACGTTGCAGTCTTAAGGGTTATGGCTTGTGGGTCAAGTTAAAATTTTGCAGAATTTACATTTAGTAGAATTAATAAGTATACTGTACCATGTAATGTTAGTCAAGCCAACCTTAATCTATTTTTGTCAGGAACAAGTATGAAGTGTGTAATGAGGAATCACCATGGATGATACTCCCATAGTACACTTCCAGCGAGGCCACGCATGTCGGGTGCACTCCCGCACTCCTCCAGCAGGGCCTTGTTTCCCCAGGGGCCCCCTCCCTTCTGGCAAGGTGGTGCTTCTTGACTGCTTCATCTGCAATGTGTAAATAATGCCATCGAATTTATTACAGTTCATACTGCAATAATTTGGTGTGTGCTCACTAACACAGATACAGTACTTCTAATTTAGAAAGAATTTAGAAGCACTGTATCTAATTAAACATTTCCTGTTACTGTATACCCAATCATGTACTGGTTTGGTATTTCATTTATGCCTCTTTCTGTCTGATTAATTTTCTTAAGCGAGATGTGTTATTTTAACGCACATAGGTTCTTAAAATTTATATATTATATATATATATACAGTATATATATTTAATGTACTTGGCGCTTTCAATTGTGGAAAAAGTATCTTTCAAAATTGAGAAATATTTGATTTCTCCAACCTATAAAAATATAACTTATAATTTTGTTTTATGTATCTTTTTGAAGTAAGAAATTATCAAAAGAAGACACGAAGCCAAAGAGACTGATGGTGCTACATGCAGTAGCGTTGCTAGATATTCAAAAGGAATTGAATATGACTTGGGATGCCAATATGAGAACAAGGCAAGTGCTATCAAAGTATCAGATTCATCTTAAAGTCTGTCAAGGATGGATAATCCTGAGGAACATTAGGAAAGCAAGATATACAGTACGATCGTCCTAAAAATCAGGACATTTAACAAGATGTATGACTAACCGGGACAATGCAGTTTGAACAATAAGGAGCAGGGTGGCATTCCACAAGTGTCCCACAAGATAGAGGGTGTGGCCAATACATAATCTAGTTACAACCATTTCTTATTCTCTGTTAACTAGGTAGCCAAGGCAGTTAAGTCTGGCAGCCAAGGGGATAAGTTACCTTTAAAAGTGCACAGCTTTGTTATCTGCAATGCCAGACCAACACCCCTGCCAACAGTTGTACAATTCATTACTGGGTAGAAATCTGAATAAGGCGTGAACAAATCCACAAGGATCGTGATAAGGGTTTGAACCTACGTCCGAGATGATCCCAGACGTGCCTTAGTCAATTGCGTCACTGCATGGTCAACCACATGGTCAACGATGCGGTAAGGTGCGTCTGGGATCATCTTGGATGCTGGTTTGAACCCTCATCATGGCCCCCCCTTGTGGATTTGTTCATTTGATGTATCACGCTATTGTGATTTCTGTGTGTACTGAATAAGGAATGCCTATTTGAGAAATAGTTAGTGTGGATGGCCTCCTTAATGGCAGTGTGTGCACATTAATTTAAGGTAACACCAATATAGTACCTAGAGAGCCAGCAAAACTCAACTGTATTAAATTTGCTAGAGATAAGAAATGGCCAATATTGGATTTTGACCATCACAGGATGCAAAGGATTAAGTAATTCTAAAGCCATGAGGGTACTGTGAGAGTCGATCACAGTTCACAGTATAGTGCAGAGCATAGAGATGTTGAAGGGTCAAGGGAGATGCAGGGATATGTGGAGCAGCCAATAATCAAATTTAGACAGCACGAGAGATGAGTGTGCATCAGCTCTCCAGGAAGTATGGTACAAGAATAATTAAGGTGTTACCTTGGAGCATTCAACTCTGAGGTGAGAGATGTGGGGGTGACCAAGAAATGGGTGTCAAAGATCAATCCCAAAAGTTTAGCAGTATTTTTAAACAGAAGGAGATTACCATGGAGTGACAAGGGAATGAGGAACTACATGCACAAGTCATAGTTGTACAGAATGTAAAGGAATGATTGATGACCAATGATGAAACATGATCAATAGTAAGTTGGTGTTGGAGAAAAGCAGTCGTCAACACAAAAGCATAGCGAGATCATTATGTAATGCTGAGAAAATGCCATTGAGAAGGGAGGAAGAAAGACCATTTAGGGCAACCAGGAAAAATCTATTTTGAATGTATGAAAATGCCATTTTTTGGGTGAGCCCAGGTGGCTCACCCAAAAAATGAAAAAATATACTGAAGCTATCCACGATGAAGAAAAACGAACTCACCAGGGAGGATGAACCATAGGCAGTCACAACGAAGCAAACACTCCAAGCCGAGAGATGTGACTCAAGGAAACACAAGTGCAACAAGGCTTGGGAACATTAGCAAAGAACTAGGGTGCCAGCACCCTGTTAGACTAACAAAACCCCAATGCCTGAATATCAACCTAGGACATATTAATAAACAAGAGCTGCAAGGGTGGCATGCATTCGAACATTGTGGGCATGAGGGTAGACCACAGTCTGGCTCAATTTAGTGGCACTAGAAAGAAAAGGGGCACAATACTACTGAAGTAAGGGGTTGGGGTGCATAGGAAAGTGATTAGAGATGGTTGGGTCAAGAGGGTAGGGGTAATAAGGATAAGAGAACCTTCAAGGTCCAGTGAAGGAGACAGTGCCAGAGAAGGGCAGGACAGGGAGTGAGGCTGAACTAGGAACCGGCAATGTGCCCTGGACAAAGAGCAACATCAGAAGTAGGAACAAAGGGGATGTGAACCTCTATAGCAAAGGCAGCAGAGTCTACTATTGAGATGGGAGGGAATGCACGAACAAGGACGGAGGTGGTAGCCCAACCCGTCCTCTTAAAAATAACGTCACTTTTCGCTAGTATGCGCGCTATGGCCAAATTTGGACGTAATTTGAAATGAAATCGACTCACAAAAGTAACGTACATTTCAGTTGCTTGTAACATTGCTTTATTATATTACGTAGTCAAAATGAAGAATTCAAAATAAATAGGGGTGTCTATTGGGGGGGGGGGGGGTTCAGAGAAGTCTGGTAGTAGGGGATGGTGTCAGAAAAGTCTGGTGGTGGGGATGGTGTCAGAAAAGTCTGGTGGTGGGGATGGTGTCAGAAAAGTCTGGTGGTGGGGATGGTGTCAGAAAAATCTAATGGTGGGGATGGTGTCAGAAAAGTCTGGTGGTAGGGATGGTGTCAAGAGAAGTCTGGTGGTGGGGGATGGTGTCAGTGGTGGAGGATGGTGTGGTGGGGGATGGTGTCAGAAGTGACTGATGATGAAGAGCTGGCAGATTATTATCAACACCTAAAGGGCATGAAAGATATTATAATAAAGGAGAGCGCACAGCGAAGAAACAAACTAAAATTTTCAAAAGTTTTTGGTGTGGTTTCATAGTAGGCCTCGCAGGACTCTGGGTCGAAGGTGTCACTGACCCATCAGGCAACATGACAAGAGGCATAAACGGTGAAGGTCGCCCAGAGACAAGGGGACCAAGCAACCCTCAAACTCGCATAAGGCGAGAGAGGGACCCAGGGGTCGCTTCCATTGGACCCACGAGCCCCACGGGGTTTCCCCAGAGTCCTGAGACAGAACTCACGCTCAGGGAAGTCCAGGCAGGGTACTGTTAACTGGGGGCTCAAAATTATCAACAAACTGCTAAAAGCTGCTCCCCTGGGACGTGTACACTCACAGAGGGGCCTAGTGGGGGACAACAAAAATACAAGTGGGTGAGACTAGAACCAAGGGAATACCCCACTAGGCAAGAAAACAAAAACAAACGAAAAACCCTGCAAGAGGACAACGTATCCAGGCTGAACAAAGCCAGCTGCTATGAGAGGTTACAACAAGCAGCACAGTACCCTGCACCTCAACCAGTGATGAATACTATGCCTTACCCATAGGCAAACGAAAGAAACACCCCAGCTGACTAAGGGCGGTCAATCACCAAACAGCAAAAGGCCTTACGAAGGTAGCCTCCAAGGTGACTTGTGGAAGATGGCTCCAAACCCCAAGGGCAGTATTTGCTGGGCACCTAGGGAAGGTGACCCTAGGCACGTGCAGCCCAAGTACTTGTGATTATACTCTTGGCTCGCACACCACCGAAGACAACGCCACACCACAAGGCACAGGACTGGAAATCTGGAGCCAGAGTCACATCAGACACAGAACTGCAGGGTAAACAGCCAGCACAGGGGTCTGGGGCTTCCCCTTCCCTCTCCTGGGGAGGGAGGAGCTGCACAGACAGCGGCACGGTGACATGGTTACATCATGCTTGTTTGCTTGTTTTCATTTGGGTAGTTCTGTTCACTAGTTCAGCTTTCAGTAGCAATTTCGAAATTGCTATAGAATAACAATAACAAACCAGAATAGGGGTTTGTTTTGGGGCACTACATTTCTGGGTGTCGTACTCGGTCGATGGCAGACATAGAATTCTTCCAACCACACGGGGTTTCTAAAGGCCATTGCTCCTCGTGCCTCTGATTGGGGCCAGGTTCTGGCTCGTGGTCCCTGGTAGGCCTAAGAACTCCATTTACTTTACTAATGCCTGGGGTCTAATACATTCATATCAGCTGAGTTAGCTCCGGGGCTCCCCCCTAAAAATTTTAGTTTTTTGGAAATACAGATTTGATGCCAAGCCAAATTCGAGCTGGTATGATATAATTCACATTTTCAAGAGCAGTTTGTGTGTATAATATATATATATATAGTATTACCTAGTAGCCAGAATGCACTTCTTGGCCTACTATGCTAGGGTGGATTTGCATAATAGGCCGAGTGATTTTCTTTATTTTCAGCAAATTGTTTCCATTTGGTGTATTTGAAATATATTATCGTTACTGTATATTATATTAAGAACATAAACTATTGACTTAGTTATGTTAGTTTAGGTTAGGTTCGGTTTTATCTCAAATTAACAAAAATGAACTCATAGATAATGAAATGGCTAGCTTTATAGTTTCATAAGAAAAAAAATTGAAAAATACTTAAATTCTGGAAAATTTGGCTTATTAGGCAAATTGGGCCTTGCATAGTAGGCTGAGTACTGTGTTCTGGCTACTAGGTACAACATATACATATATACACACACACACATATATATATTAAATAAATAAATAAATGATAATATAATAGCATCTGGAAACACAAGTTATCTCAACACACACCCACCTAACTGGTTATGCTGAGGGTGAAACTTATGATGATGACGTCACTATGGCACGTTGGTCATGAGTGGATACAGCGTCTAGTCACATCACAAAAACAGTGTATGATTAAGTCTTAAACTTGCTCCACTGGCACACACTGTCATGCCTACTGTACCTTGCATATCATTTTTGCAAGACTTCTTACTTTCTGCATCAGTTGGGTTTGGGCTTTGCAGAAAAGTGCTCTTAAAAGCATTGGAATATCATACAACAATTAAAAAATATATATGTAATCCACAAAATCTTCACATAACCACTTCATAATTATAAGTTATCTCCATATGAACATAATATGTATAAAAGCTTTCATTTTGTACAAAAGGGGTTTCAAAAAATTATACTAGAACACAAACTTTACGAAGTAGAATCTGGAGGCTGAAACACTTCCTAAATGATTGCTGCAAATTTTGATTCATGAAAAATATACTGTACAGTGTATTGAGTGGACTTGGGTACAAACATCAGTATTACCATGCAAAAATGTTGATAGATTATAGATTGGTTCAACCTGTCGTATGTGTGTAAGTGTACGAGTGAGCACGAGTATGTATATAAAGATGTATGGGTATACGAGTGCAGCAATGACATGTAACTCAATTTATTTCTGCTTGTAATCAGACCAAGATTACAAATGTGTATATTCAATATGTACATTCTTGTAAACTCAAAGAGGAAAATTTTTCAAACTGTTGTCTTCAATTTAACATATATAGGTAATATAAGTAAAATCTGGTTTTCCTGAAAGCTTACAAAAAATATATATAAAATCCACAGAACTACTGTGTTTAAAAGAAAATTAAGTATGAATGTATCATATTCAAGTGAATTTGAAGGAAAGTGGGCATGAACGAGTGTGAGCAACACACAGTTGAGTGTAGCTGTTTGTAAAGCAGGAGCATATATATATATATACAGTATTTATGAGGAGCTCTGCACACCTGATCTTATGAAACGGTGGGATGTTGTGCTGAAGCTGTACTTTGTTATCTAATATATAATATATAGTATGAATAATAATTTGTTAATATCTAGAAACTTCTATTACTATATTATTAACTTTTTCAGAGCTGATGCCTCCATACCCCATATAATATACTAAAACAAGCATTATATACTGTACAGGTATATGAAAAAATTATAAAATTAAATTTGAAATACCATGATTAACTTCTAACTAACTTCCACCACAATTAGTGTACTGTACTAATCAGATCACCACAAGGCAGGGCAATTATCCTCCTTTGAAAGATATCCTTTTGATAGCTTTGACACCCAATTAAATATTGCATCGCAGACAAAGGCAATGAAGAACTTATTTAGAAAATATATCCCCTCCCTCTCCCTCCACCATTATTTATTACTTTGTTTCCTCAATTTCATAAGGTGGAGGCATGAGCCTGGAGAAAAAAGATGAGTAATATAATAAAAGCAGGTCTAACATTAAAAATGTAACTTGTCCATTCATTATATAATTCACACTGCAACATTAGAGCATTGCAGATAAACAAGTACTACTGAACTCGAGCAGTAATCCTCAATAGCAACTAATCATTTTATAAGACCAGGTGTGCACCGCTGCTCATGAACACCATATTCATTGCATACAAATACATTCACTCCCTTCTTACAAGCTGCTGCTACCCAGCTCTGTTCCCCTTGCTATATTGTGTATGATGGCCACACTCACCATGTCCACCCATCTTACTCATCACCTTCTGCCCTCAAACTCACTTGAATACATACGCTTCACCAATCACCAGTCATTTGTTCAATGTATCCAAATTATATCTGTGTGCAATCCTTAATCTTGTTGTTTATTAACTTTTACACTCCACATCTTTTCATGTTTTTATTGCTTATGCTATCAATTCTCCAAACACCACACATGTTTCTGAGAATGTCCATTTCTACTGCTGTAACTCTTGCTTTTTCTTGTCATACCACACCACTGTCTCGCACCTATACAGGATAGTGAACATTACCACTAGATTATTACCGGAGTTCAGAGAGTGAAGCTATGAGGACTGGTTGAGGGAACTGGCAATAGCTCTTGGCCTTCCTGCCTGGGCCAGTTTGGATTTGGTAAGATGAATGAGTGGGCAGCACCTCCTGGAGTTCTGCTGTCGTCATGATCTCTACATTGCCAATTCCTTCTTCGATACCAAGCCCCAGCACAAGGTTTCCTGGAAACACCCCAGGTCTAAGCATTGGCACCAACTAGCCTGGTGCTTACGGGGCGTAGCAATCTGAGAAGCGTCAAACTGACCCACAGCTTCCAGAGTGCAGATTGTGACACTGATCACTCTCTCGTCGTTTGCAGAGTAAAGTTCCAGCCCCAGAAAATCTACAGAGCAAAGGAGGAGGAAAGACCACCCATTAACGTAAACAAGACCCATGACCTTCACAAGATGGAGGAATTCACTGCTGTGTTGGTAAATACCCTTCTTGTACCACCCTGCGATAGTGCAAGTGAGAGGTGGTCACATCTCAGGGGCACTAATTTCAATACTGCCATGTCCACCTTTGGTAAGAGGCAGAACAAGTCAGCAGATTGGTTTGAGGCCAGTGCAGAGGAACCTTTACCCCCTCATAGAGAGAAAGAGACGAGCTCTCACATCCTTCAAGAACCTGCCCTCAGAAGGTTCAGGCCCTACAGGCCCTCCGTACTGCCCGCAGTAGAGTTCAACAAACTGCGAGGCACTGTGCTAACAATTACTGGCTCTGACTGTTCCAGCATCCAGACTGTGGCCACTGTCGGCAACATAAGAGGCATGTACGAAGGGATCAAACAGGCAACAGGCCCTACACAAAACAAGACAGCTTCTCTGAAGTCAGCCACTGGAGAGATCATTAAAGACCGTGATCAACAGATGATTCGCTGGGTGGAACATTACTCTGAATTCTACTCTAGAGAGAACTTGGTCAGTGTAGAGGCCTTGGATGCAATCGAGTGCCTGCCCATCATGAAGAACCTGACCTTGAACCAACTGTGGAAGAAGTTGAGACACTGGATTCACTTTCCTCAGGGAAGGCCCCAGGAGATGACGGGATTCCGCCTGAAGTTCTCAAGTGCGCTCGTGGAACACTTAAAACTGAGCTTCATGAACTTCTGTGCCCGTGCTGGAGGGAGAGCTCGGTGCCACAAGACATAAGAGATGCAAACATCATCACTCTCTACAAAAATAAAGGTGACAGAAGCAATGTCAACAACTATCACAGCATCTTTCTCCTCGGCATTGTCGGCAAACTCTTCGCCAGGATCATCTTGGTCAGGCTTCAGATTCTTGCTGAAAAAGAGTGTACCCGAGTCACAGTGCGGTTTCCGAGCAGAGAGGTTGACCACTGGCATGGTGTTCTCCCTGAGACCGCTTCAAGAAAAGTTCAGGTAGCAGAGAAAAGCCTTGTACATTGCCTTCATTGACCTTACAAAGGCCTTCGACCTCGAGAGTAGGGACGGACTCTTCAAGATCTTAGTCAAAATTGCCTGCCCACCCACCCTACTCCACGATACAATCGTTCCACAAGGACATGAAGGGAACAGTCGTGTACAACGCCTCAACTTCTGAACCATTTAACATCAACAGTGGTGTTAAACACGGGTGCATTCTTGCTCCAACCCTGTTCTGCATCATCTTCGCGATCCTTGTCAAGCATGCCTTTGGAACAACCATAGAGGGCATCTATCTCCGTACAAGATCTGATGGAAAGCTCTATAATCTATCCAGACTCCGAGCAAAGACGAAAGTACAGATGCGAATCCTCAGGGAGTTCCTCTTTGCCGATGACGCAGCAATCACCACACACACGTGTGAATAAGTTGCCCATATGTAACGACATACCACTAAGTGGCTCCCAGAACTGAAGGACAAGAGCTACGAGGAGAGGTTAGAGGCATTAACTAGAAGATAGAAGAAAAAGAGGCGATATGATCAATACGTTCAAAATAGTAACAGGAATCAATAAATAAGAATAAAATTGATAGCGAAGAATTCCTGAGACCCGGAATTTCAAGAACAAGAAGTCATAGATTTAAACTAACGAAACAAAGCTGCCGGAGAAATATACGAAAATTCACTTTTGTAAATAGAGTGGTAGACAGTTGGAACAAGTTAAGTGAGAAGGTGGTGGAGGCCAAAACCGTCAGTAATTTCAAAGCATTATATGACAGAGTGCTGGGAAGACGGGACACCACGAGCGTAGCTCTCATCCTGTAACTACACTTAGATAATTACACATTTGTGTACCATGCATGTATACCATGTGGTAGTACAGGGGTGAGGAGCGCGGCAGGAGGTACCACAATTGCTAGTTCAAGTCTCCAAAGGATTTTCTATTTAGGTGTTTTTTTAGGCCTGATAACTGGGTGGACAGCGCTCTGAACTCGTAATCCTAGGATCCGGGTTCGATCCCCGATGATGGCAGAAACAAAAATGGGCAGAGTTTCTTTCACCCTGATGCCCCTGTTACCTAGCAGTAAATAGGCACCTAGGAGTTAGATGGCTGTTACGGACTGCTTCCTGAGGGTGTGTCACGACTTTTGTTAGGTCAATGCTAGAATATGCAGCAATTGTGTGGTGCCCATATCAACAAACTGGTAAAGGTACAAAGACATGCTACTAATTGGCCCCCAGAATTAAAGGGCAAGAGCTACAAGGAGAATTTAGAGGCATTAAATATGCCAAAACTAGAAGACAGAAGAAAAAGAGGCGATATGATCACTACGTACAAAATAGTAATAGGAATTGATAAAATTGATAGGGAAGATTTCCTGAGATCTGGAACTTCAAGAACAAGAGGTCATAGATTTAAACTTACTAAACAAAGATGCCGAAGAAATATAAGAAAATTCACTTTTGCAAACAGAGTGGTAGACGGTTGGAACAAGTTAAGTGAGAAGGTGGTGGAGGCCAAAACTGTCAGTAGTTTCAAAGCATTATATGACAAAGAGTGCTGGGTAAACGGGACACCACGAGTGTAGCTCTCATCCTATAACTACACTTAGGTAATTACACAGCAGAAGGCCTGCAGCAGCTACTCGGTTGTTTTGCTGCAGCCTGTTCCGCATTCGGCCTGACAATCAGCCTGAAGAAGACACAGGCGATGGGACAAGACGTCAATGAGCTACCCTGTATAAACATCACAGACTATGTGCTGGAGGCGGTCCATGAGTTTGTGTACCTGGGTTCCACAATCTCAGACAGCCTTTTCCTGGACACTGAGCTCAACAGGCGTATCAGGAAGACCGCAACAACACTGGCCAGGCTCACAAAGCATGTTTGGGAAAATGTCAAACTGACAGTGCACACCAAGGCAAGTCTACATGACATGTGTGGTGAATACACTTCTCTACTGCTCAGAATCCTGGACCCTGCGCTCTTGCCAGGAGAGACGGCTCAATACCTTCCACATGCAGAACTTGCGATGCATCATTGACATCACGTGGAAAGACCACGTCGCCAACAACACAGACCTCGAGAGAACAGGAATCCCTTCAATGTTCACTCTCCTGAAGCAGAGACGCATCCGACAGTTGGGACATGTCACACGCATGGAAGATGGCCGCATACCGAAGGACCTTTTATATGGAGAACTGGCAACGGGAATAAGACACACCGCAAGACCCCAGCTGCGTTTCAAAGATGCCTGCAAACGCGACCTCAACACTTTGGAGGCAGCAGCTGCGGACAGATCTGCCTGGAGATGCAAGGGGCAGAAGGGACTCCAGCAATTGGAGGGTGAACTGAAGAGGCAGGCGGAGGATAATAGACTTCAGAGGTGGTCTCGAACACTGTCAGACGCACCCGCTTTGGTGTTTATCTGCGCTCGCTGCGGTCGGGACTGTCATTCTTGGATTAGCCTTCACAGCCACAGCAGGCTTTGCATCCAACTAGACTAGAACTAGACACCCAGGGCACAACGCCATAACCCCCACAGGATTGACAGATGCCTACTACTATCCACCTAATCCCATTCATATATTTGTCATTATACAGTACTGTATCTCATTTCACTTCACCTCTCTCTCTCCTGCCTATATATGTCCAAACAACTGACTTGTAAATCATTCCTTCTGAAGATTTATTATTAAATATGAAAGTACATAAGGAAATTCCTGTTTCAATTCTTCCTTCGTGGTCTGACACTGTCATTATTATATTATATTATTATATATATATATATATATATATATATATATATATATATATATATATATATATATATATATATATATATACAGTATATATATATATATATATATATATATAATATGTCGTACCTAGTAGCCAGAACGCACTTCTCAGCCTACTATGCAAGGCCCGATTTGCCTAATAAGCCAAGTTTTTCAGAATTAATATATTTTCTCTAATTTTTTTCTTATGAAATGATAAAGCTACCCATTTCATTATATATGAGGTCAATTTTTTTTATTGGAGTTAAAATTAACGTAGATATATGACCGAACCTAACCAGCCCTACCTAACCTATCTTTATAGGTTAGGTTAGGTGGCAGAAAAAGTTCGGTTAGGTTAGGTAGTCGAAAAACAATTAATTCATGAAAACTTGGCTTATTAGGCAAATCGGGCCTTGCATAGTAGGCTGAGAAGTGCGTTCTGGCTACTAGGTACAACATATATATATATTTTATATAACTTTTTCGGCTACCTAACCTATAAAGATAGGTTAGGTTAGGTAGGGTTGGTTAGGTTCGGTCATATAACTACGTTAATTTTAACTCCAATAAAAAAAAATTGACCTCATACATAATGAAATGGGTAGCTTTATCATTTCATAAGAAAAAAATTAAAGAAAATATATTAATTCAGGAAAACTTGGCTTATTAGGCAAATTGGGCCTTGCATAGTAGGCTGAGAAGTGCGTTCTGGCTACTAGGTACGACATTATATATATATATATATATATATATATATATATATATATATATATATATATATATATATATATATATATATGTATATATATATATATATATATATATATATATATATATATATATATATATATAAAACAAACAAACACACACACAATCCAGCTGGGATCGCCCCATTGTCGACCAAGAAGCTGCGACAACACCACAAGACACTGCCTGACTTAAAGAGCTGTAGCAGCTCCCCATGCAGGTGATTTCCTATTAGCAACCCCAATGTCACCAACTGGCACACATCTTACACCTCAGGTCCTCCAAATTGCTGTGGCTCTCCGCCTCGCTGCCCCAATTCACACCGAATACAGGTGTATTTGCAGCGAGGCAGTGGCCGACAGATACGGACAGTATGGCCTCCTCTGCCAAAGGACAGGATGGCATGCAAGACACAGCGAAGTTAATGACATTATTAAGAGAAGCCTTACTACAGCTGGTTGTCCAGCAGAGAGAGCCCCGTTACCTAATGCCCCGCAACTTTGATGAGCCTGTCAGTTGCCCAGACGGGATCACAGTGAACCCCTGGAAGAATGGTAGACAGTTGGTTTGGGACTACATTTGCATTTCAACTTTAGCCAACACCTGTGTTGACTTCAGTGCTGCACAGGCAGGTGCTGCTGCCAATCACCGAGAAGCAGCCAAGTCGCGTAAATACAGGGATCTTGATCACCACTACAATTCTGTCCCCCATTGCCTCAGGCACACTTGGTGCCTGGGGCAAAAGTGCTGCTAGTTTTTTGAAGGAGCTGGGTTCCAAGCTAATTGAAAGAACTAGAGACCCCTAGAGCCGCCAGTTTCCTCTAGCAGCACCTTAGTGTGGCGATCCAGAGAGGAAATGCTCACTGCATCCATGGTTCCTGCATTGTGTGCACTGTTCGTATTCACCCTAATTTCCTTCCACACTCCATCATGTATGCCCACCTTTATAGTGTTCTTGTTAACTCTTTATCCTCAAATACACTAAAATACACTCCTCAGTCTCTCATCAACCATTCATTCAACATGCCCAACAATCTTGGCACATACAGTACTCCTCAGTTTTGCAATTTATTGATTAGCACTTTCCGATCTCTGACATTTTCAATTTCTACTTTTTCAATCCTCCGAACACCACACATACTTTTCAGTTTCCATTTTCACTGCTCTAAATTATGATTTTTTCACATTCAAACCACAACATTATCTTGAGAATGATAA
This sequence comes from Procambarus clarkii, assembly GCF_040958095.1. Taxonomy (NCBI): domain Eukaryota; kingdom Metazoa; phylum Arthropoda; class Malacostraca; order Decapoda; family Cambaridae; genus Procambarus; species Procambarus clarkii. The sequence goes on along the minus strand of NC_091216.1, from coordinate 21,714,849 downwards.
TGTCACAATCGACTTAAGAATGGTCCAGAACGGACCGAAACGTCGTCGTCCCTTCACTTTCTAGTGTGTGGTCTGGTCAACACAACATTATCTTGCCAGTGAACCTTGGCACCATAACTCGTTTATGCAGACCTCTGGCCACAACTTGTTTGCTTAACGAGTGTCCATTGCACCAACCCCCTTTCCTCCACCGACTGACTCTAAACCCAAATGTGAAGAATTGAATGTATTTATGAGTGTGAGACAATGTTTGTGTGCAAAAAATAATTGTGTGTAAATACCTAAATGTAGTTACAGGATGAGAGCTACCTCCCAGTGTTCTGTCTTCCCTACAACCTTTCTTCATGACCCTCTATTCACAAGAGAGACCTGTTGGACATTTTTTCAACAGTTTTACTTTCTAGGCTTGAGTCTGTGGCTCCTTAAGTTAGATGTTGCAGGCTTTAAATATTCTTCCTTATCAATTGTATTAATTTTATATGTGGTGATTATATCTTCTCTTTTGCTATCTACAGTATCAGTTTTTGTATGTTCAACACCAAGTCTTTCCTTATAGCACTTATTCTATGTCTTTACACCTTCTCTAATTGGTTTGATTTTTAGATATAAACATCATACAACTGCTGCATACTCTAATTTCAGTCTCTCAAATGCCACAAATAATTTTTTAGTACTTTCCCATCCATGTGTTTAAAAACAGTTTTGAAGTTTGCAAGTGTAGTTTAGACTTCTATCACAATCCTTTTGAAGTGGTCATCTGTTCACTGGAATCAACCCTGGATCTCTTTGAGGTACTTTAATATCTTTACACATAACACGGTTGTTTTTGGCCTATTTTCACCTACTCCACATTTCATTGTGGCATTTTTCCACATTGAATTTTATCTGACATGTGTTGCTCTAGTCACTTATTTTGTCTAGGCCATTTTGAAGGACAAGGCACTAATCTGTCTCTTTTACTCTCCCTAGTAACAACATCTTTTGCCAACATATTCATGTAACTGAATCCCCTCTGGTAGATCATTTACACAATGAACATTACTGGCACTAGAACTTATCCTCATGACACTGCTCTGATGTCACTTCTCCAGACAGCATTGACTCTGATTATCGGTTTTATTTTTTGTCAAATGCTTTCATCAAAGTCAGCAGGCCTTTGTGTTCTAGATTCCAGAACAGCCTCTTGTAAGGGACTCTGTCAAAGCCTTCATTTTTTTAAGTCTAGGTAGATGCAGTCAGCCCAACCCTCTCTTGCAGGATCTCTGTAGCTCTATCATAAAAACTAAGAGAATTTGTTATGCACAATTGTACTCTCCTTGAAGACCATGATGTGTACATTTTTTATGCCATTTCTTTCCAGGTATTCGACCCATTTTATATACGTACATACATATATGTGTGTGTGTGCACGTGTGTGTGTGTGCGCGCATGTATCTCAGTGTCAGAGAGAGAGAAACATGTTAGTGGCAGAAAATGAATGTGTGTAGGAAAACATTCATGAGCATGTGCTAGCAATTTAAAAAAACAGTTTGTCCCTAATGACGTAAGTTTCATCAAAGCCATCAATTCATCATTTGATCACATTTTGTAACCAATGTCAGAAATGTTGCAATAAACTTGTATTACACTTGTCACTCATTAAATGTGCATACGCACCAAGTGACTGACATCTGAATCAAAATTTCCACTGCTTAAGACGGTGCTCCAAGTGAAAGCTTAAGTAACTTGTCAACACCAATCTTGCAGCAGTTTGTCAAACAATCAGTTTTATTTAACTTCCTCCAAGGAAAACAACGGCATTTCCTGACAATTTTCTTTTCAAATTTCATTAAACTCCTTCAAACTAAATGAATAAAGTACAATAGTGTAATGCCATGTATATTCAGGCTTTCATAAGCATGATGAGCAACATATTAACTCGTGAACAAGTTGCAGAACTGCCTGTAGCATTCAACTAGGTGTTTTTTTTATCTGAGTAAGGCCTTCACAACAGGAGGTCCTATTTCAGGCATTACTTACACCAGATTATAATACACACAATGGTATCAATATATCCGGTGATTTCCCCTGAGCACAAAAACTTGTTTGATTCACATAAACATGATTATTGTTGCAGTCTTATAAAAATGACACAAGAGGACTTATTGACCACCCAGCAGTACTATTATTTGATATTTAACATACAAAATACTAAAACTGGTAATTTAATATAATGGCACATAGTTATAAAAACAAGTTAATATAAATGAAAGTGCCACTCCTGAGGACACAAAAATATTTGTAAATTATTATGACAACTCAAAAAGTATTATTGCTGGCTAGTCAGAACCTAGTCACAGGCAAGTGCAAATATAATCTATACGTCATCGGCAAGTTGTTGGACACACGAGACGAGTAAGGTGTTGATCCATGCTATGACTGCAATGACTAGCTGCTGGCGGCCACTCTCCAAAAGTTGACAGAGCCTGGTCCAGAGGCTTCTATCCTGTGCGCTTGTGGCTGCTGAGAAAATGAGGCTCACAGGCTTGGTGTGCCTCTTTGGAGCATGTTCTTGGGGGTCAGGGGTTTCCCAAACGGGGGAGTATTCTACGCTGTGGTTCTGGAGTGTAGTAGGGTCGGCTGTTGTAGTAGGCTTCCTGAGTGTACCTGAGACAATGGGTAATGAAAGATACTGTAATGAATTTAGGATAAAAACCCACACTTAAGTATTTGTGAAAATTATGTAAAGACTTCGTGTAAGTCTTTACATAAATTTCACAAATACAAAAGTGTGAGTTTTTCTCCTGTGTAATTATGTCTGTGAGAAGACATTACCACTACTTACAGTAATGAATATAAAGAAGAAATCAAAAGTACTAAGCAACATCAGTGTGCCAGAGATTGGTAGGAGAGAGGAAGGTGTGAGAGACATTAATATTTTTGGTTCAAGAAATGTGATTGTCACATTGTAACTGGCAATAAAATTAATATTTAGTACATTATACATCAGATTTAATGTTAAATGCAGGACAAGTTAAGAAATTTAAAGCCCGTCTTCCTTGTGTCTGACACTGGTAGAAGAGTAGTGTAGAGAAGGGTGGTCAGAATTACCTGTAGTGAGGGGTAGTGAGACTAACGGAGGGAGGGGGTATACTGCTACTAGAGGTGGGTAGTGCTCCTGGCTGGCACTGCTGACTGCTGTTGCTGCTGCTGTTTGCTGTTGATCTGTTCTGTTCCACGATCCTTCGAGAGACGAGGGGGGACACATGGGGGGGCAGGTAAGTGGGAGGGTAGCGGCTGCTGTTGGAGAAATAGTTTACGTGGAATTAAGATCAATTTACTCAAGACTTTTCTTACTAAATAGCATAAAAGAAACTTTCTAAAACATTATTGCTGTACAGAAATGATTTTCTGTCGTGCCACTTAATATTCATTTTACGAGAAAGGCAGCAATCGTGAATTACACTACTGTACTTGGATATGGGAAAACTTGGTAAAACTAAATACTTAATGATTTATAATAACCTTTATCTCAGTGAAACTTTTAAGACAAAAGATTCAGCAATACTGTAATTATTCAAACTTTATGTACATCTAAAACTCTGAAATATGATGATGTAGTTGTTTGGTTGTCTAGTTAAAAAGGCAAGACAACACAATATTTTAAATACTTTACAATAAATGGAATGTCATGTTTTATTAAATATCCTTCCTAGCAAATTACAATGTCAAAACACATTACTATGCAATATACATATGCCTCATTTTGGAGAGAACAAATATAAATCATGAAACTAAAAGCAATAATTTTAAAATAGTGGGAGAATGCAGCTCTAAGCAAAGGTTCACCTTGGTCAAATTATGGTGTCATTTTAGACTGGCCAGTATGCAAACTTAATTGACTGACATGTATAAGAAATATGACAAAAGGTTTAACAATTAATTCTACTTTTGAATATAATACACACATAAACATACACTACATTATAGGGTTTGTGTGGCATGCAACATTTATATAAAAATAAACTGGTTCAAAATATATGAAGCAGTGACTGTAAAGAGGCAACTATAGTAAGAACATGCTGCTGCTGCTGCTGGATCAGTTGGTGCCAGTATTAACACACATCCGCACTCATAACACAACTACCTCATGCCAAACAAATAAAACAAATAAAATAGTGTAACAATATATTCAGTATATCTACTAAATAAAGGACAGTATAAAATCACTAACAAATGAGAATTACCATTAAATACTTTTTTACTTAATTTTCTTGTAAGACACCAGTTCACAAATTAATAAGGTTATCAAATAATAAATTCGCCAAAGTGTTTACCCGAGATATGTTAGCAAATCTTGCTTCTCCAGAGGCATGGATACTGTATATTTCCCTGACAAATATCTTAAATGATCATTTCTTTCAATTGAATTTCCTTGCAAATTTGTAGTGTTGTATTGAAGTTTCATCAAATTAAATGACGTCTTTCTAAACAAACTTTAATAGATTTTAATCGAGTAGTTCATAACAAATCAGCATACATTATCTTTATTTTCTGTAATTGAAAATGTGGCATTATCATATGCTCCAACTATAAAAAGAAAAGAAAAATGTTACAATGTAACTGTAAAGTGTACATAATACTGTATTTACCTTACCTTGCACTGGTTCTGAGGATCAACGCAGTGCGGTTTCTGACCAGGCCTCCTGGTTGGCGACCTGGTCAACCAGGCTGTTCGAAACAGATGCCCGCAGCCTGACATAAATCATAGCACATTTGATCAGGTATCCTTTGGACGTGTTTACTGGTTATCTTTGAACACCATGAAAGGTTGGCTAGTTATGTCCATAATATTTAGCGAGAGAGTATTGAAAAATCTTGAGCAATTGATGTTGATAGAATTCTCTATCAGAATAACTATTACACCTTTGCTTTTCAATTGGGCAATTTTGCACTTCCTGCCATGTCTCCTAGTCTCTTGTGGTGTTATTTCCATGAGCAAGTTTGGAACCAGTTCCTGTAATAGTCCCCAAGTGTAAATTATTGTCTCTTGCCTGCTCTCTAAAGAATTCATATATTTTTTATTTTAAGCAGTCCCAATAATTAAAATGCTTAATCGAGTGGATTCATGTAGTAAAAGATCACTGCGCATTTTTCAGGTCAGTAATTTTCCAGTTTTAAATGGAGCTATTATTGTGCAATAATACTCCACCCTACAGAATACTAGCATCTTTAAGCTTCAATGGTCTGAAATCTCTTGTTTGAAAGGTTCTTGTTCTGTCGTTTTTCTTGCAGTTGTAACAGTTACATTACTGTAGTACAGTATTCTTTAAAAGTAAGGTCTTTCAACATGATTAGTTCTAAACCTTTTATATTGCTTTTTCATTCTATACTGTAGTATGATTTGCTACAGTTTACATGTTATTTCTGTCTTGATATTTTCGTGTTTTTTTTTCATAGCACAGGAGCTGGAACTTACCTTTATTAAACATCATATTTTCTGTGGCCCATTTACGTCAGTTCGAAGGTTTGCTGAGTTCTCTATATTGTCCACTCTCAAAAATCCTAGAGTCATCAGCAAAGGCCGATAAGGTACTAGTTTATACACTTATCTATGTCTGATACTCAGTTGAAATAAAAAGTCTTGGAGCAAGCACAATAACCTGGGGAACGGAGCTTTTCATGGTAGCTAACACGGATTTTACTTTATTGTTTGGTTTTATTGTATTACACATTGGCTCTGTTCATTAGGAAAATTAAAGATTAACCTTTCTACTTTGCCAGTAATTCCTTTTGTGCACATTTTGTGTGCAATAACACACCTTGGGTGCACTTGTCAAAAGTCTCATGAAATCCATGTATATTTTCCTTCCATCAGTATTTTGTTTATCTACCATGACAACTATTGCCAGGTTATAATGGTGTAATAATTATGAGAAGCAGGAGAACACCCTGTTCTCAACCCACATTGTCCAGGGTTATATAAACAATGATTCCATGAGTTTTGTGATATTACTTCTTAGCTCTCTTTAAAGTTTTTATGATGAGATGTTAGTGCTATCGGTCTATAAGTTTTTGCCTCTGCTTTATTTCCTTCCTCCTTTATGGACTGGCATTGTCTGCTGTTTTAAGTGTTGGAGACAATACCAGTATCTAAGCTCCATCTCCAAATGATGTTTGTCCTGTTAATAATGATGATGTTAATTAATAATGTTCAAATGATGTTACCTGTGATGGTAGTTTTCAACAATTCTTGGTGAATATGGAATTCCAGAAATTTGGGCCTGGTACAGAGTGCATGCAGGGTTAGGGTAACATTTTATATACAACTCGATGTTGGTATTACATTCATGAAGAATTCATTTGGATTATCAATCTTCTGCATGATCAGGGGTTCACTGAAAATTTAATTGCACTGTATCTTATCTTGAGATGATTTCGGGGCTTTAGTGCCCCCGCGGCCCGGTCCTCGACAAGGCCTTAACCCCCAGGAAGCAGCCCGTGACAGCTGACTAACTCCCAGGTACCTATTTACTGCTAGGTAACAGGGGCATTCAGGGTGAAAGAAACTTTGCCCATTTGTTTCTGCCTCGTGCGGGAATCGAACCCGCGCCACAGAATTATGAGTCCTGCGCGCTATCCACCAGGCTACGAGGCCTCCAAATATGTATCCTCAGTATTTCAATTATTTCTGTTGTTTTCTGCGAAGGTCCCAATTCCCTAGCACAAGGTCCCAATGCTAGATGTAGTTTCTGTTATAGATTCATAGGAGGAAAAGTGCTTTGGATTCCGCTCTGTCACTAATGGCCTTTTGCTCTTTCTCTGCCTCTCTTGGATTTTATACGATTTTTGTAGCTTTAGTTTGATTGCTCATTTCTCTATAAGCAAAGCAGTTAGCCTACAAGACAACACAAAGCCCAAATGTTAACATGTTTCTAGTTATGGCATCCTCTACCTCCCATTTGGCATTATCCTTGCTTTCTCCCCCTCCAATTTACTGTTATCCTGGCTTCCTTCACCTCCCATTTATTATTATCCTGGCATTCTCCACCTCTCATTTATCATCATCCTGGCCTTCTCCACCTCCCACTTATCTTTATCCTGACCTCCTCCACCTCCCACTTATCATTATCCTACTCTTCCATATGAATACTGTGGTGCTACAAACCCTGCATCTTCATAATACAAAATAACTGGTTGCTAATCTTACACTGATAATCTATGCTGATATGTTTTCAACACACCCATGTTCTATTGCAATTCAACCATGTTTCATATATATATACTGTATATATATATATTTTTTTTATATGATCATGTTAATTATGCGAGTTCTAACATTTAAAAATAATTATATCATTAAAATGTTAGACTTAACTACAAGTGTGAATTAGAAGAACTATTCCACATACAGTACTCTACTGTATTATGTCCCAGACCTTGTATTGAAGGCACAGATTTACTCGTAGAATACTGCACATTATGGCCACAATTTATCACCAGAATTGCTCCATCTTTTAATTTTATGGTGTGAAAAATTAGCTCAGAGAGCAGTAAAGAGAAAGGGCTTCAAAATTTGATCTATTTATCCTATCTTAGACATTACAAGCCTTACATTACAAGCTTTCACACACACACAGGCACCACCACATTACAGCAGATCATCCAGAGTAACTCGCCTCTCCTAAAGTGGACTAGCTGTAAAATGCTCCTTGTAAACTGTCATATACTATGCAACAAAAATATTTACTCCATATTTACAAACTGCTGCCACCTAGTGGTGGTGAACAAACTGTTCACCACCACATGTTGTTTACTGTTAACACTCAATTGCTACACATTCTTACACTCACCCACCATGTCTGCCAATCTTCTTAGCCTTTCGCCCTCTCTCTCCTACTCTCAAATTCATTCAAATACAGTACAATACAGTAATATTGTTCTCAGATGACAGGTCATTCAAATCTCTGTATGAATCAACCAAGGTCTGGTCACAATTAGTTCAGATAATCAGGATTCCCCAATAATATAAATTCAACAAAATATACTAAAAAAAAAACACAATTTTGTTAGGTACAAGAGGCATGCAAATTGTTAGGATTCATGACTGGTTAGTCTAACAAATTTTTAGAGCAGTACTTGACTTTAAATCTGTGCTGTACTGTACAGAACAATACATTATATTATTAACTATATTCTCGGGTAAAACTTTGCCGTCACCTCTCAAATTCAACAAACTATTATTACAACATAAGGATTAAACAATTATAAAAACTAAAAAATAAAAAAATGGTAATTAAACCTTATAAAGAGTAATATTTGTTTTGTATATATTAACACAATCAAATGTGCATCCCCTAATACAATACACATACATAGCAAATATAAAAAAATAATTATGTAAAATTTCCCAAAATCTATCATACAAAATGCATTTGATCATAAAAAGATAGTCAAAGAAAAATACTTAAAATTAATTAATCTTTGCACTACACAGACAATAACTAGATCAACAGGGATCTATGATAATGGTAAAATTCATGAGATACACACAGTACATTACACACAAAAAATTATGATAACCTCTAAGGGTACTTAACAAAAATACACAAACCATAATTACACAAAATCAAAATAAAGCTTCAGTAAGCTTTAGGTAAAAAGAGTACCAAGCTTCAAATAAATTAAATTTCATACAAAGACATAACTAGGGTGGCAAGACATGACAGGGTGATGTGCATTCAAAGCTTTATAAATGAAAGGATTCTCTGTTCACCACATGATGAGCAACTGCTGATGCCGATGCCCAAAACTGGAGGGTCCTTGGGCTGCTGATCACCCACATGGCTGTAACACAACCACAAGCACCTCTCCAGGAAGAGCATAACACCATTATCTTATAGCAATATATTGAAATCATGGAAGGAAATCATTAACTATGATCTCAAAGGACAGGATAATGCACACACACATGGCTTGTAAGGGAGAATATTTGGAATACTAGCTACTACAAAGTGCACACACACACATTCATCCAATGTCAATGGCACAGTATAAATACGGTGCAATGAAACATACATTCCAAAAATAAGTACAGTGTGAAGTCAGGCAATCATACTGTCCCAAAGACAATGGTACTTAAAAAAAATAATAAAAATTTTCATTTATATTTAGTAATACCCGCTTACTTCCTATTTAAAATGGTTTTAATGTACTGTAGGTTGATTATCCGGTTTTGTTTTTCAAATCACAGTACAAATTGTATCTCTTATGGAGGTAAGTAGAGCAACGTGTTACTAACTGCAATATTCTCTACCTGTGTTTTGTGGCTCATGTGGTGACAGAGAATTCCAATATCCTAAAAAGAACATCAGGAGCTTCCCCAAAACTGTTTAATATCTTTTGGTTTTCAAAACTAGGAGGGAACAAGCAGCAAGCATAGTCTTCTTAATATATCGAGGAGGTGATAAACTTGCACGTTGCTTTGGAAACTACTGTAATGAGTTTTTTTAAGAGGAATTCTACCAATTTTTCATAACTTCATACAGTACTTCATTTCATTGTCAAATTTCCAATTAACAAGTAGCATTATCCAAATGAGAAAAATTGGACTACAGTATATTTTAGTGTGGGCCACTACCTCTATACCCTACCATGGTTAAATACATTAAGACTTCCTTAGTTTCACACTAATAAGACATCACCAGCTGCCGGAGTATGAAACGCCACCAACTGGCAAAATATTATTTAGTACAGCAGATCTTTGCTGTTCATTTTTTTTGTTCAGTTTTGCTATACTGTATCTGACTAGTAGCACTACTCATTTTTTTTTTAAATATTCATCCAACATTTTACTCATTACCTACCAAAACAAAAATAGACCACTTTATCAAACACACTATAAAAGGAAGCTGCAGCCAACACCACAGAATCGAGAGACGGCTGCATTGATCTGTTCATTATCTATTCCAACAACTATCTGGTTATTTATGTATCAACAATCTATATCTTGCTACATGTACACACACAATCCCCATATTCACACACTACTCACTTCTCCCTCTCCTCTACACATACATTGAGAGCATAAGTCCTAATCATAGGAAATTTAATTGTAGGAAAGTAGACAGAGACAAGAAACCAATACGGCGGCCCTAGTACAGTACTCTGAGCAAAGTTGGTAGACATAACAAGCAAACTTCCTAACACAACATTCAAAAAGGAAACATGTGCGAGTACAGTAAGTGGAGGGCACAGACAAACCAGATGTTATCTTGAGCCATGTGGGGCAGACAGTGAGAGAATAGACCACAAAATATGAGTAATTACCTAAGTGAAGTAACAGGATGAGAGCGCCACTCATGTTGTCCCGTATTCCCAGTACTCTTTGAAAGTACTGTACTAGTACTGTTCTGATGGTGTTGGCCTCTACCACCTTCTCATTTAACTTGTTCTAAACGACTACCACTGTTTTTGCAAAAGAGAACTCTCTAACGTTTTTTGGCTGCTTTATTTCCTTAGCTTGAGTCTATGCCCTCTTATTTTTTAAAGTGCGGGTTTCAAGAATTCTTTGTCAATTTAGTCGATTCCTGTTACCATTTTGTATGCAGCATCCATTGAATGCATTGAGGCAATATTCTAGAAAAATCTGGAATATTGCCTCTTTTTTTCTATCTTCTAGCTTTGCTATATTTAACATCTCTAGCCTTTCCTCATAGCTCTTGTTTTCTCAGTTCTGACGCCATTTAGTTGCATGTCTCTGCACCTTTTCAATTTATTGATGTGCTTCTTGATACAGTATGGGCATGCAACTACAGCATGCTCCAATTTTGGCCTCATAAAGGTCTTTAACAATCTCACCAATATTTTACTATCCATTTATGTAACAGTTATTCTGAGGTTGGAAAGCGTAGCACAGGCCCCTCAGCCAATGTTTTTCATGTGGTCTTCGGGTGAGTTTTCTATCCAGAACCCCTTCCCCCCTAGATCTCTTTATCAGAGTTCTTTAAAACAACTTCACCTAATTTGAAAGTTATGTGTTGCCTATTTTCTTCCATTCCACACTCCGTAATGTGGCATTTATTCACAAAGAATTCATTAAGTCAAGTGTTGTTATGTACACTTGTTTTGTCAGTGATTACCGTGTTCTTTTTCTAGAGCATGATTCAAATGAAAATCAAAGCAAGAGGGCAGAAGACGATAAGAGGACCAGCATATAGGAAAAAGGAGTATTCCAGAATAATTATTTTTTAATAAGCACACAATGGGAAACAAGAATTTAGAAACATGTCTTTGATGAACATTTAGCCCACAAAAGCTCAAAACCAGAAAATATATTTATCTCAACACTAAAGGATAAGGAAGCAAAGCACAATATGAACTATGCACAATACTGAACTATGGCTTAACATACAGTACCTTGAGGGCACAGAAAGGAAGAAGACTTGAGACATGCAGAGAGAGTAAGACAACACAAGAAGTGTAACAGTGAAAAAACGAACATGTTTGAATCCAAAAAGATATATGGAAGCAAGATAAAAATTATATTACACGCAGGGCTAAAAAACAACTGAAATTACTGCAGTCACATCCGGGAAAAATATCTAAGCAATAAGGTAATTAAGACTTGACTGATGAGAACAACAACAGAATTATGAGGTACTTAAAATCATCCTGGAAGTGTTCATACTAGAACCTGAGCACTTTCCATTGGTATAGAATTGGCTATCATTCAGAGACTAAGCAACATGGAAATTATGGCGATGAGATTAGGAAGCTCAATAGAATCTGAATATCCCAAAACCCATAGACCAGACAGTGTCAAAATAGTTGCTCAAGAACGAGCTGAAGCTGAGCAAACAACTTTCAATAATCGACAATACTTCATTGGAGAGGGGAGAACTACTAGACAGCTGGTTGACTACTATGTTATATTAATATATGAAGGAAGAGGAATATTTAAAACTACAGGCCAGTATTGTTGCCATGCAACTTCTGGAAGGTCCTAGAGAATGTAATCGGGAGACAACCGGAAAACCTAGAATGGATAAATATTGTGACTAAGCTTCAACACAGGTTTACAGAGGGAAACTCTTTTCCATAAAAGTTGCTAGTGTTCTAAAACACTGTTCCACACACCAAAGGCTACTGCACAAACTTGAGAAACAAGCCGAGATGAAACAATATAAACAGGATCACATCGTGTCTGTTACACTGCCATGGATGCAATACATGCCCAAGATGAGATACTGTTCGATTATCATCAGATAGATGATATAAGAAAGCTAATGGGTAAGAGAACAATTTATTCTCTTTTAAGTTCAATTCCGGGATGAACGCTTGCCTCATTTTTTTTACTGCAAAGAAAACATGTTGGTGGACTTACCAGCTTTAAGAGGAGTATACTTTAAACAACTTCTAAGCAAAAATAAATTATGAATGAATCGAGTACAGTACAAATATACAGACATCAAAGACATAGGGGAAACCTACCGAGTACAAATATGCAGGCAACAAAGACATAGGGGAAACCTACTGAGTACAAATACGCAGACATCAAAGACATAGGGGAACCTACCAAGTAAAAATATGCAGACATCAAAGACATGGGGAAACCTACCGAGCACGAATATGAAGATATCAAAAGACATGGGGGAAACCTAAAGGGAAACAGTACAAGCAACAGGAAACAGTACAAGCAACATAGATCACAATTCACCGCCCAAGAAGACAGACAGACAGGAACAAATCTACAACAGTACGACCACTCTCTCGTCTCCTCCCCTTACCCCTCAACTTTCATCATCTTACCTCAAGCACACTCACTATTAATTCACTCCAGTTCATACCCAACTCTTGACCCCTCCACCCACCCTCAACTCAAAACCTCCTCCCTGACTCCCTCTCCCCCATACCACAATTGCTTTACCTCTGAAGCACACCATTCCCTCTCCTGTCAACCTCCACACCAATCCCTTCCTGTTTTTTTTAATACCTTTAATAATTGCACCTGCAATTATCTTTTATAAACCTGCAGAGACTTTTAAGATTGTAAATACTGTATAGTATTACAATGAAAAGAACCATGTTGGGATACTAAATGTAACATAATTTATGTAACTAATACCTATTTGGCATGAATCACATTAAAATAAGGAGACTTCATTGTAGCATTTATATATATTATTTAACCCAATGACAGTCTGGAGGTGATGGGGATGTAAGATGATGTTCTGAACAAACCCAATGGATGTCTGGTGATGATGGTGACATTAGATGATGTTTTGAACAAACCCTATGGATGACTGGTGCTGATATTCGATGAGGTCATGAACATCCCCTACGACTGTCTGAAATGATAGATGATAATCTGAACAAATCCTGAGGCCAGAGTTTTGAGAAATATTGCCATTATCAACCAATGATAATGGTGGGGTACCTAAGCTAACCATTATATATCCATTCCTAATGAAGCTAGAAAAAACCAGCGTAGAATGTAATAAAACACTATTTACTGGGCGAGACCTGGAGGCTTCCCGTAGCTATACCGGGCTGATGTGTATATATTAGACCATGGCAACTGTCAATCGATGGAGTTCTTAGCCTACCGAGACCACAAGCCAGCACCTGACCCACCTCAGAGGCATAAGGAGCAATGGCCTATAGACACCCCCCATGTAGTTGGAAGCAGTCAATGTCTGCCATCTACTAGGTCAGGCACCCAGAAAGGTTGGAATCCCAAAGCAAACTACAGCTGGATAAAAATTGCAAACCGAAAGTTGAACGAGCAAGCAGAACTCCCCAATCAGAAAACAAGAAGATCGAACCAGCCATGTACCGGACCGGACCGGACTGATCTGCTGAAAAAGGTGGAGTCCTAGGAAGAACCTTGGGTTCGGACACCGAGCAAGCAGCACCTGAAACCAAGGCTGGGCCGGCCACCAAGGGCCCAACTGGACTACTATTCCCTGCTAAGTCTCCAAGCGAGCCAGGACCTGGAGCAACAACCGAACCGAGGAGAAGAGGTACAGGTAACCCAACCTCGACCAGTCCAGTTGAAAGGCATCGACTGGATGCCTTTCTGGATGCTGCGTATACCGGTAGATGCCTCAACCAAGCCAACGCAAAGAGGTCCACCTCCGGGCGCCCAAACATTCAGCAGAACTAACAGAACGAGTTGGCGTCGACCATCCATTCCGTGGAAAGGGAAATGAACAGGGACAGGCCGTCCACCAGGACATTGGACACCACCTGGATATGAACCACGAGGAGAGCCAAACCCTGAGAATTCAGCAGACGCGTACCCCAAGGGTTAAGGGTTAATTAAGTTACAGTCCAAATGGAGCCGAATCATCGGTCTGCGAGCGACACGAAGCCTCTGAAGCGAAAACCACACCACAGTGAACTCCCGCATCATGCTGTGAGCCCAACAGAAGGATGGACCCCACCGACCCAAGTCAGCCTGGTGAGCATTGGTTACAAAGCCCCAGTCGATAGACGACGCATTCATGAATACATCGAGCGAGGGCTCGGGTAGGCACCATGGCACTGAACCCTGAACAATTCGAAGAGGAAGCAGCAGCTGACACAAGGTTCCCAGGGTCTGAACCCAGCAACCAGTGGAAGGGGCATTCCCGAAGGAACCATAACAGCCATCAAAGCCAGATTCGTCCTGATGGGTAGACCAGCATGGCGAAGTTTAGACTCCCGCACAACTGCTCGAACAACTGACAAGTGACCTGGGTGCCCTCAAAAAACAGCCGAAGGTAGGACTGCAGCCATAGCAACGCCGCTAGAAGGAGAGACAAGGAAGCGGTCCGAGAGTCCCACACAAGACCCAGCTCAGTCCGAACTGAGTCTGGTTCCCTCTCAGTCCGAACCTGAGAGGGAACCAAATGAAACTTTGTCCAATTCACCTAGAACCCAAACCCGGCGAGCTGGGAAGCAACCAAATCCCAGGCGAGCAGACATGTGGACCAGCTGGAGGCAAAGACCAACCGGTTGTCAAGGTAAGCCAGAACCCGAATCCCTATCAGATGTGTCAATGCACGTCCCAGAGGTCCAGGGACACAATCCAAGCACCCGCCTCCAAAGGCAGCCGGACCTGGGACAGAGTCATCATTCGAAAGGAGGGGCAAAAGACCTAGGGGTTCAGACAGGACAAGTCCAGAATGAACCTCAGATCTGCACAGTCCCGTTTCGGAACTGGAAACAGGCGGGAAACCCACCTGAGGGATGTCATCATTTCGACCATGCCCCAAGCATACCCACTCCAGGATGACCCGATAAAGTGCAGGGGAAGAGGCCTCCCCCCCCCCACCCCCTGGAAGGAGGAGCTACCCAACACCACCGCAGGCCAGAGGAAACGACCCGAAATGGCCACGAATCGTGAGAACAGGCGAGAGCAAACAGCACAAGCCTCCTAACCCCATCGCCTCGTCAACAGGGTGAACCGCAAAAGGTCCGACGACCCTTACAAGAACCCGACCAATGCTCAGAGCTGGGTCTGGTCTGCGCCGACCAGACATCGATGTCTCCGTAGGAGGGGCTGGCCCTGAATCTGGTGCTACTTGCTTACGACGACCAAAGCGACCCAGGCACAGGCACTACCCTTCTGGCCAGGACCCCCACAGCCCCCCAGTAGAATCAACAAATCTGACATAGGCTGGCAACTAGACGAAGCTACCTGCAGAAATGCACCACAGCAGAGCAACAGACAAAAAGGGGATGAAAATCTAAGAGCCAGGGCCCAAGCAGATTGCAAAGAGTGGACGAGTATTGCCTGTCGGCACACAAGGTAAGAAGCAAAGAAGAGAGACACCGCTTCCTACAGAATTGGCGCAAACAACTTCATCAAGGCAACTGACACCCGAGCCACCGAAGCAAGTGGACGCTGGCCTGGAACCCTGCTCCTCCACATCCTCCTCGAGCCAGTCCGAAGACAGCTCCAGCAGGGAAAAGAAATGCAATACCAAAGCCAAATGCCCACGGGTGTGCAAGTCCTCAGCTACCAGGGATGCCTAAAGGGAGGAAACCTGCGTGTGAAACTGCATCTGGCTGACGTCGCAAAGAAGCACAGGGACGAACGAGAATGCATGCATTGATGTGCTCCAACTCACACACCAGGTAAACCTGAAGGACCGTAGTCAACTCTTGCCACTGAAGTGTGCGGGCCCGACAGAACATATGCCACGCCCCAAACGAAAAGAAAGGGTAGTCTGCCAGCCAGGAAGATGCCGGCATCTCGTAACATATCCAGTAAGGAAAAGAGGAGCCAAACTCAAAAAAGAAGGTTCAATAATCGAGGCATAATCCGGGTCTCACAGGAGGTAAGCCGCAAGGGCCTCCCACACCTCCCTAGGTGGGATGAGGGAAGCCAAAAACCTCCAGAAAGAGGGAACCGAGGAACCTAAGGGAACCCGGAGCCGAACTCATATCAAACTCGTACAGGGAAGGTGGAAGGGGGGGATGCGAAAACCCCTGCCCCTTGTAACAACAAGCCCGTGCCAAGGGTACAAACACCCAAGCGGGGTCTAACAGTGCCTAAGCCCCCAAGTCAACTCCTCTCCATCCATCCTCCACGTCAGGGCCCGGGACAGAGCCATCCTCCAAACCCTCTGCCTCTGGAGAAAAGGCAGAGTCCACCGGAAAAGCAGGGGAGGAGGAGGAGGTTCGCTGGCACGACCCAAAAGCCCCGGCAGGAGGAACAGGCTCAAATACCTTCGCCGCCGATTTGGAAGGGGCCGTTCCCAAAGCCGCTGAAGTCTCACCACCACGAAAGCCCTGCCCCGATTCCCAAACCCTCAGATGTTTGGGAGCCGGGAGATGGGAGCAGGGAAGGGTGGGGAGCAGGATGAACCAAAGCAGGGAAAGGACAAGGGGGGCGCAGACGAAACAAAGTTGAGGCGACTAACTCTCCCAAGTCCGGGTCCCTATAACCAAAGCAGGGCGCCGGTCGGCCAAGCGGACAGCACGCTGGACTTGTGATCCTGTGGTCCTGGGTTCGATCCCAGGTGCCGCCGAGAAACAATGGGCAGAGTTTCTTTCACCCTATGCCCCTGTTACCTAGCAGTAAAATAGGTACCTGGGTGTTAGTCAGCTGTCACGGGCTGCTTCCTGGGGGTGGAGGCCTGGTCGAGGACCGGGCCGCGGGGACACTAAAGCCCCGAAATTATCTGAAGATAACCTCAAGAAGGGCAGCCTCGGGGCATCTGGAAAGGCAACCAACCTAGTGCGTTGCAGCAACCTAAACCTCGCATGCAACACTGCAGTTGCCTGCACCCAAATATCAATAGCAGTAGACTGGGTGAACTGGAAAACAAGCAAGGAACACCATTCCCAGGACTCCGGGTCAAAGGTGTCACTGACTCAACAGGCAGCATGGTGGAGGTAAAAACAGTTTGTGTCACCCTGAGACAAGGGGGAAAGAGAAACCTTCAAACTCGCATGATGCAAGATGGGACTCTGAGGATGCATCCATTGAACCAATGTGCCCCAATAAGGGTTTCCAGGGGCCCTTAGGCTGACTGCTAAGGGAAGCCAGGTAAGGTACTGCAAACCGGTTATCCCAGAACTAAAAAACAAACAAAACAAAAGCTGAACCCCTGCGACATGTGCAATCACGGGGACCTAGCAAAGGCCCACCAAAATAATACAAGTGGTCCCA
This sequence comes from Procambarus clarkii, assembly GCF_040958095.1. Classification (NCBI taxonomy): domain Eukaryota; kingdom Metazoa; phylum Arthropoda; class Malacostraca; order Decapoda; family Cambaridae; genus Procambarus; species Procambarus clarkii. The sequence continues at coordinate 21,697,205 of NC_091216.1, read as the reverse complement.
CAACCACACCAGGCAAAACAAAACAAAAGAAAAACACCCCTCAAAAGCACAACATCCCTAGGAGGAACAGAACCGGCCGCTATTCGTATTAAGACAGCGGCACAGTACATTGCACCCCAGCCAGCGACAATACTACCGCCTACCCAAGGCCAAAAAGAGTAGAAAAATTGCAGGCGATGAGTCACAATAGCGTGGCTAAAGTATGTTGACCAGACCACACACTAGAAGGTGAAGGGACGACGACGTTTCGGTCCTTCCTGGACCATTCTCAAGTCGATTGTCAATCGACTCAATCCTGGACCATTCTCAAGACAATTGACTTGAGAATGGTCCAGGACGGACCGAAACATCGTCGTCCCTTCACCTTCTAGTGTGGTAGGAAAATTCCCCAGCTGACCCCAAGAGCGGGCAATCACCACAAGGTCCAGCATTGCTCAAGGATTGGAGCCAGAGTTGATCGACTGCCAACCAACACAACAGCCTCAGAACTGAGGTTGGGTAGCTGGCGTGGGAGGTCTGGGGGCCCTCCTTCCAGGCAGACCCCTGGAGCTGCGCAAACAGCAGCTCAGCGGGTGTAGTGACGTCGTGCTTGTTTGCTTGTTTTCTGACTAGGGAGTTCTGCTTGCTTGTTCGGCTTTCAGTTTGCAATTTTTAACGAACTGTAGTTCGTTTTGGGATTCCTACCTTTCTGGGTGCCTGACCTGGTAGATAGCAAACATAGACTGCTTCTAACTACATGGGGGTGTCTACAGGCCATTGCTCCTCGTGCCTCTCTGAGGGGGCCAAGTTCTGAACTGTGGTTCCCGGTAGGATAAGAACTCCATTGATTGACTGTTGCCATGGTCTAATATATACGCATCAGCCCTGTATAGCTCCGGGGAGACGGAGGGGCTCTCCACAGAAATACTGGTAAAAACTGTAGTACCAATAATATACACATGGATAATGCTTTCTTACATAGTAGACTACCTTGGTATGACAGCATTTGCAAAGTACTGTACTGTACTGTACTGTATTATATCCCAGCACAAGCACAAGTTTTCTCGAGTCGATAATCCTACATATCAGTCAATACAGTAGTGTTGTTGTTAGCCACAAACATAATGGCCAAGATTTTTTTTTTTTTAATATTTCATGAGGACAGTGTATGAAAGGGGAAAACATTGATAAATACTCCCTCAGTTCTCTATATCTAGCGTCTTATTATCATTTTTACTTCTCTCACATTAAAAAATACTACTGTATACAGCAATTAGTAAATGTCACTGATAAGCACTGCACCTCCCCAAGGTTTGTCTTATCTTATTTTTGTCTTAAATTACAAAACTTGCAAAATCTTAAATTTTTCATAAATTGAAATGTTCAAGTTATAGTTTATGTAATTAAGGTCTCCCTTGAAACTTTACTTTTCAAGCTTAATATAATTACCTGCAAGTAACTGCAAGACGAGAGTTACACTCACGGTCTCCAGTCTGCCACATAATCGTTGTCACATGACAGTTTTGACATTCAATACTCTATCACTTAATTTATTCCACCTGTCACGTACTCTCATCATAAAAAGAGTGTTATAATATCATTTCCCACAACTTTGCTTTCTTTGATTCAAGTTATCAGTCACAGGTCTATTACTGCCAAAGTTTTATGTGGTGACCATATTTACTATCTATAATGACTATAGATTGATATAGTCACTATATAGTTTATTATATAGTGACTATCCTATGGAAAGTCTCGTACACCGTCTGGGTAGGTTCACATAACACAATACCAACACCTTCATCAGGGATTCTCTCACATAACCATCTTGGATTATAATGATTCAAGTTCACGGGAGACAACAATGAAGACTTTATTCTGCCTGAAATGACCTCTAAAATGATTCATTTCAGACACACAAAATCCCTCAAATGCCTTATTTGGCATCACATGGACCACACCAAATACTGTACTGCATTTGCCAGTCGCTAGTTGGTCCCTCTGGCTGCCACCCTGAGCACCTCCAGCCGGCCACATCGATACATAAAAAAAAAAAAAGAAGTTCCCAGACTCTGCCCATTTTACTCTTTTTATGACTGGCCTGAAATACAGTTGAGGTTGGCAGAGGTCAATGCAGATTTAAGTGGCTTACGTTATATTTTTAGAAACACATTTCATTGTGGAATGAGCTTATGCTCCATTATTGTTGAGTGTCTCTTTGTGTGTGTGTGTGTGTGTGTGTGTGTGTGTGTGTGTGTGTGTGTGTGTGTGTGTGTGTGTGTGTGTGTGTGTGTGTGTGTGTGTGTGTGTGTGTGTATGTGTGTATTCACCTAGTTGTATTCACCTAGTTGTGTTTGCGGGAGTTGAGCTTTGCTCTTCCGGCCAGCTTCTCAACTGTCAATCAACTGTTTTACTAACTACTTTTTTTTTCCAAACCACACACACACACACCCAGGAAGCAGCCCGTGACAGCTGACTAACTCCAAGGTACCTATTTAATGCTAGGTAACAGGGGCATTCAGGGTGAAAGAAACTTTGCCCATTTGTTTCTGCCTGGTGCGGGAATCGAACCCGCGCCACAGAATTACGAGTCCTGCACGTTATCCACCAGGCTACCAGGCCCTCAGGCTCGGTACTGTGTATGTGTGTATAGACAGTCATTGTGTGTCTAAGCCAGTTAACCGACTGGTTCTTCAATTATCTACCTTGTTCTGGCATGGTTGTTGTTTTAGCAGAAGTGGTCATTTTTCTTGTGAGTCTTCTGCTACATTTGATGTCACCCAAGTTTTGATTGTGTTGTTTATGCTGTAACTATTTTAGAACCTTTTAATTTAGGTCTTGACTGTTCATGCTCATCCACTTAAAAAAAACCACAAGGTCAGCATGTTACATGTTTTTATATGACAGTTAAGGATATGCTGAGAACACAAGTCTTGGTAACAAGGCCACTTAGTGCAGAACTGCAGTCCTGGGACCTGTTATTGGCATTGGCCAATTAGTTGCTCTCATGAATTGGTTAGCCACAAAGATGCACTATGAGGACTGGCATACATGCACAATGTGCAGTTTTTTCTGACCCCTGCTGTCTCCAGCATTATTCCTCTTTGGTTCAGGGTTAATTCACATCTTCAGATGTGTGCAGTTTGTCTGCTTACGATACAACTAGTGGCGTGTGCTTTAAAGTTCGCCACCACTGGAGATGACAGTTCTTGGTTGATGCAGCAGGTTCTTCACAGGTTCTCATACTTTTTATGATGATTTGACACTTTTGGTCAAGTCAACTTGCAAGTCATAGTTCCAGATTTGTAAGGATGTTGTTCTTTCTCCTGTTTTCTGTAGTGACTGGAAAGTATCCAGCTAGGGTTGTTTCTAATACAGGTACACATCAGAAGGGGGTTTAGAGCATGAGTTTTATTCCTAGTTGATGATGCATTTGCTTGATTCAAGCCTATGTTCAAGTAGGGGAAATATCCCTTTCTTCCTCAAGGCAACTTGGTAGCTTTTATGGAATAGCCTGTCTTTTGGTACTCATCTAATGATATTTATAACTATCTACGGGCTCACCATAGCCCGTGTTACTTGGAACTTTTTGTTCCAGGTAGCGAATCTTTAACAACAACAATCTAATGATAGATTTTGATCCTTGGCAGGACTCGGTGGCTTGTCCTTCAGGAGTTGAATACGATTTTGAGCACGTTTTATGAAAAGCTCTTTCCTGCACTTGATATATATATGGTTGATGACAAGTGGAATATGAGGTGGTGGCAGTGAGCAGTAGTGGCAGGGTAGGCCAACTACCAGTTAGTGAGAGAGCATTTATCGGTCCTTGTAATGCCAAGTACCACTTGCAACACCTGTTTAGTGTTTAGTGTACAGGATATGAATGAGCCTTCTACAGTTCACTCTAATCAGTGTATAGTGTTCTTCACTAACTCACTGCATTTACAGTACCTGTAGTTTATCTGTAGTCATTTCCAGTAATAGTTGTACTCAAGCCAGAGCTGGGGCAAGGCTTGTCTTGTGATAAGTAATCTGAAGGGTTCTTGCTTAGAGAAGCCCATAGGCACCAATATGACCTTAAAGAGAGATCTAATGTACTCACTTTTGTTGCAACGTGGAATGTCAACCTTCCCAGACTGTGCATGATCCAGGCCACTAGAACAGCAGAATCTCATAAAAAGGAGCAACCAAGTATTCTGTTCAGATAAGATTTTCATATACAGTACTGTGTATTATTCAAATCTTAATTTTGATATACTGTAATAAATAAAACAAATGCTGATAAAATTGAACTTGTATGTAGTACTGTATATTCATAGAGGCACTCTGAAGCCAATATCATGTAAACCCATGGTGGAGGTGCAGGCTTTCCACTGTAATATGAATGGGAGGTGCTATCTTTACTGTAATGCAACTAATATTCCAGTCAAACTAGTAGATAAATCAGAATACTGTATATTTGTTATAAAAGTAACCTTCGGAGATGTAGTGTAGCAAAATAACCACTTTATGACCCTGTATATTAAGTTATGTCCTGTATTTGTGCAGACCTTCCTCAAACACTGACACACCAATGTCACACTGCAAGTAGCCAAAAATCTGCCTTTTCAATCATAAAAAATGGGCTGGATATTAAAGCTGAACCAAAACTTATTTTCTGTATAAATTCTAAATGACCTCCTAAATAAATTCAGCGTTCATAGTTAATTAGCTCCAGATGTGTTATACTATTGTATTCTCATCAACATTTGAAGAAAGTTGCTTTCAATACTGAATAAGAACTGCAACATCTTTATAACATTATTCATAAAATTATGTGATAAAACACCAGTGAATTTGCCCTTCCATGCAGCACACCCATTCACTGCAATCATAATTGCAAATTTGAAAGGGGGTAAATTAATGTGTTCTTTACATGAGCTATTTTTTTGTAATATTCCTTAATATCTTCACACCATCACACAAGAGCTTCAATGCAAATTTGTATACTGCAATAAATAATGAAGGTGGTCAGCCATTTTGAAGACCCTTAATGGTTATGTAGTTAACAAAATTACTGTACATAATTCCAAAACATTTCAAACACATTTTGTACATGCAGGTGCTTTGTGTGATGATAAATGGCAGTGATGCATGATGCAAGTAAACTGGGTACACCCCAGCCAGGGACATCACTTGTCCCGGTCGTATCCCCTCTCTCACTAAGTATCAGTTCATTGGATGTTCATTGGATACTTATCATTGGATAAGTATCCAATGCAGGTCAAAGCAGAAACTGCATTCCAAGGATAAAATGTGGCTCAAACTTTAATCAAGACAATGTCATGTAAGACAAGAACCAACTTTTGCCCTAGACTTCGCTTGAGTACAGGAAGGCACCAGCTTGGACACGATCAAGTACCATCATCACACTATCTAAACTCAGCCACTATACAGTCTCTTACCACATCTAATTTAATCATTCACAATTCCATACAAGTACTTCCTGTGTAGAAAAGAAAAAGGCTCCTAATTTTTCAATCTATGCCATTGTATTAAATATACATACAGTACAAACAAAACAATTTGTACATGAATTACAATGAACTGACATCTACTGGTATATCACAGACTGAACAACAGATATCTTATAGTCCAGTATTCACAAAAGTTGGTTCACTGTCTACAGCCACTGTTGTACATACATTAATATAACATTACAGGTATATACAAGAGGGAACTATGAATTACATGAAAGCTGAGCATGGGAAACTACGTGACAACTGGATCTCTAGATGAACAGCAGAGATGAACAGTCACTTGGTAGCAGCAGGATTCACAAGCTGAACAGAAGGACGCGGGCAGGGAATTTCATCCATGCTTAAGTCGTGCAGATACGTACCTGGGCAGGCCTCGGGTTGAGAGGTCAGTGGAGTGAGAGCGGAAGTGGTGCGAGTGGGCAGGCTGAGCAAAGCGGCCACGAGGGGCCCACGGCTCGGGGTTGAACCTAGAACACGACACCACCACATGCAACATGACAGACACACACCCTTTTGGCACGCACCCATGTACACACACCCAGAGAGAAAGACAACTATGATAGTGGTGGCCACTTTTACTAAGAAATGAAGTAAAGAGGTTTTGCGGATCCATGCAAGTACTTCCTATCATTAGAAAAAATTGTCAAACCAAAAGCAAGTTTACAAGAGTAATGTGTGTTAGAGTAAACTTGTTGCATCAATAATTTAGTTTACATCAAATGCAATGTCCAGGGAAAGAACTATACAATTACTGTACTGCACATATTGATATATAAATATATAATATATTGCATGCTTATTAGGGGAAACTATAGTTTACAAGTGGGATCTACTCCTGAGTCTACCTTTCATGTCAACCCACAGGTATGGTCATCGCTGGCTAGCACGGTACACAGTGGCAGGTGGTGGGGGAGAGGGGTCACACCATAGTAGCAAGTGGTGGGGGGAGAGGGGTCACACCACAGTGGCAGGTGGTGGGGGAAGAGGGGGACACACCATTGTGGCAGGTGGTGGGGGGAGAGGGGACACACCACAGTGGCAGGTGGTGGGGGGAGAGGGGACACACCAGTGGCAGGTGGTGGGGGGAGAGGGGACACACCATAATGGCAGGTGGGGGTGGGGGAAGGGAACACCACAGTGGCAGGTGGTGGGGGAGAGGGGACACACCACAGTGGCAGGTGGTGGGGGGAGAGGGGACACACCACAGTGGCAGGTGGTGGGGGGAGAGGGGACACACCACAGTGGCAGGTGGTGGGGGGAGAGGGGACACACCACAGTGGCAGGTGGTGGGGGGAGAGGGGACACACCACAGTGGCAGGTGGTGGGGGGAGAGGGGACACACCACAGTGGCAGGTGGTGGGGGGGAGAGGGGACACACCACAGTGGCAGGTGGTGGGGGGGGAGAGGGGACACACCACAGTGGCAGGTGGTGGGGGGAGAGGGGACACACCACAGTGGCAGGTGGTGGGGGGAGAGGGGACACACCACAGTGGCAGGTGGTGGGGGGAGAGGGGACACACCACAGTGGCAGGTGGTGGGGGGAGAGGGGACACACCACAGTGGCAGGTGGTGGGGGGGAGAGGGGACACACCATAGTGGAGGGTGGTGGGGGGGGGGAAACACCACAGTGGCAGGTGGTGGGGGAGAGGGGACAAACCATAGTGGCAGGTGGTGGGGGGGGGGAAGAGGGGACACACCATTGTGGCAGGTGGTGGGGAGAGGGGACACACCATTGTGGCAGGTGGTGGGGGGGGGGGAGAAGGGACACACCACAGTGGCAGGTGGTGGGGGGGAGAGAAGGGACACACCACAGTGGCAGGTGGTGAAGGGGTGGGGAGAAGGGACACACCATAGTGGCAGGTGGTGGGGAGAGGGGACACACCAGTGTGGCAGGTAGTATGGGGGAGGACCACACATCACATTGGCAGGTGGTCTGGGGGGTGGGGGGAGGGGTCACACTATAGTGGCAGGTGGAGGGGGGGGGAGAGGGGGGCAGGACACCACAGTGGCAGGTGAAGGGGAAAAGAGAAGGACACACCACAGCTGCAGGTGGGGGTGAAGAGGAAAGGACGAAAGAGGAAGGAGGGAAGGAGTAGGATGGTGGATGGGAAGGGAAGGGTAGAGCATGGAGAGGTAAAAGGTACAGTATAGAGGAGAAAGAATCAACCCCTAAATACAGTAATGTTGAAGAGGAAGGGAAAGACTGGCACAAAAGGACTAGACATATAATCCTGAGAGGAAGGAACACTTTATCTGCCTCTTATGCCTTGACCTCGACACTGACTTTGCGAGTCACACTTGACACACATCAGAGTTATCACAACACGCAATTTCCCCGCCACAAAGTAATGGTGGTTTCAAGGAATGAAGAGGGGTAAAAGATATGTACTGTATTTGTGTCTGTACCCATTAGAGACCATCTTTTAGTCATTAATTCCTTATTGCAATGTTTCACAACCAGGTGAAGCTTCGCGAAGCTATGGTAAGCTTCTTACCATACCTATTCTTGAAACTAGGCACTATTTGGTGTTAGCCTCAAATACAATAGGGCCTCGACTTACAATGCTAATACGTTCCCAGAGACGGATCGTAACTCGAAATATCGTAAGACGAAGCAATTTTTCCCATAAGAAATAAAAGGGAATTGAATTAATCCGTTCCCCACCCTCCAAAATATTAACATACAAATACATTTTATACTGAATACAATGTTTTTTCTAACTACAATACAGTACCTAAGTTTATCTTACCTTTATGGAGGGCTCTTGATGGCATATGGAAGATGGTGATGAGGGGGGAAGGAGGAGAGTTGTTACTGTTTGGAAGGGGAGTCCCCTTCCATTATCACATCAGGCAGTGATGTTTTCTCTGGGGTACTCTCCTATGTTTTGCCTGAATACCACTAGGACCTGGTTGTGGTTCAGTGCTTGTTTGTCTCTACAAATTTGTCAAGAGACATTTGTTTTTCCCTTTGTTTTAACATTTGTCTGTAATGATGCATCACAGTGTCATTGAATAGGTTCAGGCAACGGCCTACTGAAGCTTGATTTGGGCGAGTCATTTCAGCAAAGGTTTGCAATTCTTCCCTTGCTGCACACATTTTCTTAATTGTTGATGAAGAGACATTCTGTACTCTTGTTTCTGCTCTATGGTCATCCTTACATGGGTTTTCATATGTTGAGCCTTACCACTGACTTTCCTGGGACTCATGGCATGATATATAATAATTACTTTAATGTTCAAAATGCAAAAAAATCACCACAAACGGGGAATTTCTTATAGGCGCGATCGTCACTAAGCGGGCAGCTGTAGTAAACTGAGGCAGGTCGGACCGTGTGACTGGGAACAACGCGCTCGGTCGACCCGAACGTGTACCAACAAACATAGGAAGTCGACGACACCATCGGATGTCGAGTCGCATTTTTCTATGAAATTTACATCATAACTCCAAATTATCGTATGTCGGGGCAATCATAAGTCGAGGTGCCACTGTACCTCACCTTTTAGCTCCTTCACCTTACTCACAGCACCTAACATTGAAGAATTACTTTCAATCAAGTTTCTATTTTTCACCCATGCCCTCTCACCAGGTCCATGTTGATATTTGGGGGGGGGGGGAATGCATCGCTTGCATGAATTGAGGGCCACCTGAACAGCATACCAGTGATGACCAAGCCACACACCAGATGATGAAGGGACGACGACGTTTCGGTCCGTCCTGGACCATTATCAAGTCCACAATCGACTTGATAATGGTCCAGGACAGATCGCGATGTTATTGTCTCTTCATTATCTGGTGTGTGGCTTGGTCATCATATCTTCAGTCACATTATTGTGACTCATCATCTACACAGTATACCATAGAGTAGGTTAAGCACCAGTGAACACTAATGCTTTCACTATTAAGCAATTTGGGCTAATAAAACAAAAATGTTACTGTACTGTAGTTCCCTATGATAACCGAGTTTTTAAAGTGCCTGACAAAAGTTTACAAATCCTACAATGCTCAATTAGGGCCCTTTGCACTTCAAAACTAACACCTAGACTCAGAATGTGCTGCCATTTGTCAGCTGCAAAATTTATTATTATCCAAAGTGTTATTGTAACAAAGCAATTTAAAAAATGATCAGGAATGTCTTCCTTGCATCCATCATGCCTATTTCAAGATGTTTTTACTAATTAATTAACCCTTTTGCTGTGATACTAAATTTTCAGTTTTCACCAATTGCCATATTATGGATAATTTTGTCTGCATTATTAAAGAAAATACTTGCTCTTTTCATTCATACAATAAAAAACCTCCTAAGTCACTATTTAATATAGAATGCATAATAAATAAAACCTGATACTAGGTCATAAGAGTTTCCAACAAATGTAATATCAAACACAGTAAAGCCAATAAGCATATTCAAAGGAAGTTTATGTATTTTAACTGCAAAATACAACCACGGAAAAACAAATTCCATTTTTCCAAATACTGATTTGTGCTCTCATTTTTGCTAAACTTCTAATAAGAAAACATAAGAATTGAGAAAATTTCAGTTCCTATTTATATTCAATTAAACTCACTCACATAGATGTCTAACCTACACTTGAAACAATCCATCAATTTCCACATCTTATTATGTAACCTATGAATAAATAACCCAATCCACACATCTGAAAGGAAATGAAAGTGACAACATTTTGGTCCAGCCTGGACTCTTTGTAAAGTCACGACAAAGCAAGTGGCAGTGTGTGTGTCCATATAAGGCAAGAGCGAGGGAAAAGTGGAGAAGTAATGCATGAAAACCTAACATATGAATAAAGGAAACTGCAGAAGTCCTAATGGCATCCAAACAAAATTAGCAGGAAACAGTAAAAACACTAAAAGGAAAAGGGTGAAATACAAAAGAGAAACAAAATAGGTATGCAAAGAGACCTGAACAGAAGAGGCAGGAGGAGAGCACAGAGAGGCAAATAGCCAAGTCAGATCGTGCTTGAGTCCAGTGTACAGATTAGCGTATTTAAGTATGCATTGAGAAAGACAAGAGTCAATAGCAACAAAGCCAGGACTTGGGTTTATGTTGGGAATGTTGTGATTGAGAGAAAATTCAACAAGACAGTGTTGATGAAGAGTAGAAGCAGGAAAGATTATTTTGAAAACCACAGAACTACAGAATGATTCGAGTCCTTACCATGACACAAGAGAGCATTGTCTGTGTCTGCAACTTTAACGCTTTTGTGTTCTGCAAGTCTATCACTAAGAGTATCGACAGTTTCCCCAAAGTATTGGAGAGGACAAGGGGAACAGGAAATTCAAATACAGTACAGTACTTTATGTTACCTGCTATTTTGATTCATAAAATATCAACCCTATTTCAAACCATACTGTATATTTAGCCTGGTCTTTTCTGGATCTAAACTTAACCAATTGTAGTCACTGTTTTGCGTTGATATAATAAACATCTTACTAATATCCTCCTTAAGGTGCAGATCTGTAACTTCTGTGTCTAGAAGTTAACTGTGAGTGGTCAATACATAACCTAACCACAGACTATTCTCACGTCCTGTTTTGGTAGCATGAGGAAGGTCACGGGGATAAATCACATTTCATAGTATTGTGCTTAATTTGTTTTTCATATAACTAGCCATCTATCTCTCCAACAGTTTTGGGTCTTATTACGAATAACAGGGTAGTGATCTGACAAAGGCTTCTGGAAGATGGAAGAGGCACGAACAGCCTCTTTAGTGGCAGCATCCACAAGGTCATAGTAAGTAATGCTAATATGGCTGGAAACCCAGTAAAATTCAACCATCTTATATCTGTTACATATGAGTGTTGCTGCTAATTTAATTAGTAATACACTATTGCCTATTTATTTGGTATTACTACTTAATTCCTATTTACTAACAACTCTTTATTTTATACACTATTGCCTATTTCATTTATTACCACCTATTCCATATTTACTACTACCTATCTTCTATTACTTTTTCCTAACCACCACCCTCCTCTTTACCAACTCCCATCTTCTCACTCCTGCAATATAACCCTCCCCCCTTCCCTCCTACTCCATCTCTTCCTACTGTGTAAACCTTTTTTTTCTTCCTGGGTAGTATTATTTTACAATTGCTTATGGCTCCAATGTATAGAAAATGACAATCATTCTCGTCAAACCTTGCTCTGACCTTTGGCTCAGACAGCTTAGTGAAGATGTCTTTCCAATTTCAGAATTGCCATTAAATACATGGATGGTGAAATACTAAAGAAATTGTTCACAACCTTTGTTAGACCAAGACAGTGGTTGTATGGTGCCCATATCTTAAGAAGCACATCAACAAACTGGAAAAGGAGCAAAGACATGCAACTAAATGGCTCCAGTAACTGAAGAACACAAGTTACGAGTAGAGTTTAGAGGCATTAAATATGCCAAAACTAGAAGATAGAAGAAAAAGAAGTGATGTGATCACTATATACAAAATACTAACGGGAATCAATAAAATTGACAGGGAAGAATTCCTGAGACCTGGAACTTCAAGAACAAGAGGTCATAGATTTAAACTAACTAAACAAAGCTGCCAAAGAAATACAGTGTAAGAAAATTCACTTTTGAAAACAGAGTAGAAGACTGTTGGAACAAGTTAGATGAGAAGGTGGTGGAGGCCAAAACCATCAGTAGTTTCAAAGCTTTATGTGATAGAGTAGGGAAGACGGAACACCACAAGCGTAGCTTTCATCCTGTAATGAGACTTAGGTAGTTACAGAAGAGGAAGCCTTCTGTAATTACATTTTTATAGATTGCCAGAAAACCTTTGACAGTTACACAACAGGCTACAGCAAAAACTTGAAAAATAAACTAGAGTAATTAACAGTATATACGCTGAACTGGGTGAGAGAATACCAATCCAACAGAAGCAAAGAGTAGTAATGTAATTAGAGATCAAAATAGAGAAATATCACAGGTCTCAGTGCTAGGACTTGTGTTGTTTCTGCATCAGAAAGAGTATGAAATGGACTGCCAAGACTTGATACTAACCTCTGTATTTCTCTCCATTCTGATCTTCAAGTACACTACTACTACTTTTACTTTACTTCCTGTCAATGACATAATTGATGAAGGACCTACTATATCATTGTTAAACAGGAAGAATAATATTTGAATCATGAAACGAGATATCAGGGTAAAGATATAATCCCAAGCCTATAATGAAAGGTACACATTAACAGGATAACATCAGTGAGTTATGTTATGTTACTCATAACATAATTCATCTTTGGGCAATTCCAGTAATTGGGTTGTGCTCTCACGTTTTAGAACTAGTTATGATACAGGCATGACTAACATTTGTGTATCCTTCAGGTACCTGGACAAGGAAGCTTGCAGGATATTATACAGTACTAATGTTAATCCAGTACTACTATAATATGCAGCCCCAGTGTAAGAGTAGGAAGCAAGTGGAATGATCGTCTAAAAGAGGTTGGTAGGTCATACTAACTTCATCTATAGTTTCAAGAGCAGCTGTGATATGAAGAAAGAGGCAAGAGGGGTGGGAGCCACTGCAATAAGCGACTTGCGACTGAGGCAGGGCCTAGGAGCTGAAGCTTGCCCAGAAAGCAAATATAGGCGAGTAGATAGTCAAGTGTACATAACATTTTCAGAAAAAAGAGACTATGAAAAATTCAGAAGATGACACCATTCTTTCAGAAACTGGTCCAACTCTGACATACTTACAGACTAGTAATCAGCTTTGTGCTTTGAGGCTGCAAATCCTACACAACATATTAAGACAGCGATGGCCTGTAGTGCAGACAACACTGCATCACCACACTCTGGGCACTGCTAGTGCAGTGAAACACTTGAGTAAACCACAAGTCCTTGTTTGTGAGGTGATTGTAGCACCTACCCCCAATACTGCCCTCCTAGTTCACTGTGGAATACATCTCTTATTTGCTACAACAGGGCTGAGCCACAGTTTCAGTGAAATGAAAAATTATCGTAATTTTACTAATGAAAGTAAAATATAATTTTAATCCAAGAAAATAACTCGAAGTAAAACACAACATTTTAGCAATTAACAAAGAGAATATTGTATTGTGAATTTTTTGAGTCTTAACGATGGCAACGACAAATTTTCTTAATAAACCAATTAATATTTTGTCAACACTGACTAGGAAAGACTTGAGGAGCAGAAGAAGAAGAAGAAAGAGTTAAAAGGTTGAAATATATGTGAAAGAGAGATAAGAAGAGGAGTTATGGTGATGGTGAACACAAGGTGTATCAACAGTAATAGTACACAATAACACAAGATTGCTAAGCTGCTGCTAACTCAACTACACTTCAACTTTATGCACAACTTAAGCCTTACTATTAATACTTGAAAATGCAACAGAACATTATAGACTAGCATTTGGTTAAGGATAATTATAGGAACTTTGGACAGGTATAAATGAGAGGAATTCTGGGCACGTATAAATGAGAGGCACTTTGGGCCCATATAACTGAGGCACTTTGGGCACGTATAACTGAGAGGCACTTTGGGCACGTATAACTGAGAGGCACTTTGGGCACGTATAACTGAGAGGCACTTTGGGCACATATAAATGAAAGGCACCTTAGGCCCATATAACTGAGCCACTTTGGGCACGTATAACTGAGCCACTTTGGGCACGTATAACTGAGAGGCACTTTGGGCCCATATAACTGAGCCACTTTGGGCACGTATAACTGAGAGGCACTTTGGGCCCATATAACTGAGGCACTTTGGGCACGTATAACTGAGAGGCACTTTAGGCCCATACAACTGAGGCACTTTGGGCATGTATAAATGAGAGGTACTTTGAGCATTTATAATCACCTTTCACCAGGACAAAACACTGTACTGTATACCTTTTATACGTATGTGGTAGAACAAAGAATTACCAAAACAAAATTCAATAAACACTTGGAATAATTAAAAGCAACCAAGCTAAGATAAAAAGTGACTAACAGTTATGTTCAGACGAGTAATCATGTGAAGCTTGACTGGGGAAGCATGACTGATGATAGTGAAACTTGACTGGGGGAAGGGTAAGAGTTATGATAGTGAAGCTTGACTGGGGGGAAGGGTAAGAGTTATAATAGTGAAGCTTGACTGGGAAAAGGGTGAGTGTTATGGTGGTGAATCTTAACTAGGGAATCTTGAAAGGTTATCTTGAGATGATTTCAGGGCTTTAGTGTCCCCGCGGCCCGGTCCTCGACCAGGCCTCCACCCCCAGAAAGCAGCCCGTGACAGCTGACTAACTCCCAGGTACCTATTTACTGCTAGGTAATAGGGGCATTCAGGGTGAAAGAAACTTTGCCCATTTGTTTCTGCCTCGTGCGGGAATCGAACCCGCGCCACAGAATTACGAGTCCTGCGCGCTATCCACCAGGCTACGATCGTAGCACTCTGGCAAGTGCCAGACAAGTGAACGTGTACGTGGGCAAGTGCCAGACAAATGAACGTGTATGAGGGCAAGTGCCAGACAAGTGAACGTGTACGAGGGCAAGTGCCAGACAAGTGAACGTATACGAGGGCAAGTGCCAGACAAGTGAACGAGTATGAGAGATAGTGCCAGACAAGTGAACGTGTACGAGGGCAAGTGCCAGACAAATGAACGTGTATGAGGGCAAGTGCCAGACAAGTGAACGTGTACGAGGGCAAGTGCCAGACAAGTGAACGTGTACGAGGGCAAGTGCCAGACAAGTGAACGAGTATGAGAGATAGTGCCAGACAAGTGAACGTGTACGAGGGCAAGTGCCAGACAAGTGAATGAGTATGAGAGATAGTGCCAGATAAGTTATTACAACGAGTGTCTATGAGGAGCAAAATCTGGCTCTTTTCATCCCCCTAGCCAATGGTAATGGGTGCTTTAAATTTCTTGATGTTCTATTCCACTGTCATCTACAATGTCTTTCTTCACTTTCCACTGTCTTTTCCATGCACTGATTACAAATTTTTCTCAGACCTCTAGCACGTCAGTGCTTCTTCTCTGCATGACTTCCTGTCCCATTATTCCTTATATGGTAAAGGATACCCTTACTAACCTTGTCTTTCTCCTAAGCTCCTCTTTCCATTAAAGTTGATAGGTTTTGCTCCCTTAACTTTGTAGGAAAGTTCTCTTAGCTCAGCCAATATCCTTACTGGAAATATTTGAGCTTTTTCAACATTTTCCTGCTTCACAAGAAAACGATTCCATAACAGTGTTGCATATTCTATAATTGTTTTTGAAATGGCTTCAGTTTAAGGTTTTAAACATTTTATATCTGAAAGCTTGGCATATGCTGCTGATGGTGTCGTATTAATGTATGCTTCCAGTGTTACATCCACTCCCAAATCACTCTTTCCAGTTCCAGTAACTGCCTTCCTCTTACAGTGTAGCTCCCTTCTGGTTTTCCCCATCCCCCTTTTTCCATCTTCATCACCTGACACATGCTGGGAATGAACTCTAGCAGCCATTTCTCTCCTCAATCCTGTAGAATCTAGGTCCTCCTGTAAAAGCCTATGGTCACCTTTAGTTTGTGCTCTCCTTAGCTTTGCATTGTCTGCAATGATATGCTGGAATTCCTCCCTTTTAGTTGGTCTTTTCTATAGTATTTGGAGCTTTTTTTGTTCTTGATTTATGTTTCAGAGGACCCCCATTCCTACACCTCTCCACTTAGGCATTTCCTCACTATGACCTTTTTGTTTCTTTTCTGTCATTTACTCCCTAACTAGTTTCAATATTGTTCCAGTTATCAAAAGTCTTTTGGCTGTCAAAGCAAATGCAGTATACCTAGGTTCTCGCCTCTTGGTGAGCCTTTCATTGAACTTATCACTCAAATCAGGCACGAGTTACCCTCTAAAGTTAATTTTTCTCTTGTTAAATACATTCTTATCTTCAAGTGGAGCACACTCATTCTCTTCTCTAAATGGATCACTATTCTCTTCCTCACTATCTTCTCCAGTTTTGCACTTCTCTCCTGACTCAGCAAAACAAATTTTTGCCTCTATTAAGTGCCTGCCTATTAATCTTTTTGCTCTATTCTTTGTTTAAAGAAAGTGCCAGACATGCCAGATCATGTATGTAGGCGAGTGCCACAAAAATAGTATGAATGTGGGCAAGTGCCATATGAATGAACCTGCATGAAGGTGGTGATACAGGGCAAGCTGATCTCCGATGGTGTGCTGCTGAAATAAATAAGCTCAGACTGCACCAGCATCACAAGAAACTACACAAACACTTCCTCTCATTTTCAACATTCTAATACTGTACATACTGTTTTAACAACTTAAAACCACAACCAAAAAAAAAATAAAAAAATAATGATGCTTGAGCCTTTGAAAGCCATCAATAACACTTGTAAAAAGTTACCATTTTTGACATACAGAATAAACATAAAAAACAACATATATAATAGATTTTGCAAGTCAATTGTTTTTACATTGAATATATAATACTGTAATTTAAAAGGTCTCAAACAACATTTTCCAATTCAACAAAAGTATCTACTGGTCATGAACACACATCAACAAATACTCAATATCAATATGCACTTGCAAAATAACTCAAATACAGCCCTGCCATTAATAAATAATACCAATTGCTAAAGTTACAACAACTGTAAACCATTATTGCATGGCTACAACAAGCACTTTTAACTGTTAACTCTTGTTCATATGGAAAGCTTTGGCCTGGGGTACACTCATTTGCATGCCTTCAGTATTCATAAGACTTTCACAAGAAAAATTGTAACTATTTTGCTGTGATCATTCAAATCCAATTATAGAAATCAAGATGATTTAGATAAAACACTGTAATGAATAACGAAGGCATTCAAATGTCAAACTCAGACTCTGGGTTCGTCTCAGCAAGCACTGGAAATGTTCCAACAGCTCCCAGCAAGCCCCACAAGTAAACTACACCAGCAAACCACGACTAAGTTAGAACCTTGTCTTAGGCTTTCAATTAGAAGTTCAAATATACTTTTGAATATACTGTACGTACTCTACATTCTAAAAATCTGACTTTTCTCTAAAGTCTACACTGAAACAAATAACTTAAATAATAATCTAGTTAGACAATAATTTTGATGCATTGGGCAATCCAAGTCTCTAGTAGCCTTTCATTGTATGATGTACAAAATATTCCAACTTTATTAACTTGAGTTATCACAGTTGGTCTTGAGTGATCCATTCACTTTATCTTTTCATGATAAATTAAATATTTCACTAAATCATCTTTTTACTCATTCAGTCAAATTAAATATGTCCAATGGTTAAAAAATTATCATCTCTTCAAATGTTACTTATCTAAAATAATTACTTACTTAAATTACTTAACTTAAAACATTTATAAAAAATAATTTGTAGGCATTAGTTTAAAAACATTCCAAAATGCATTTTCAATTCAATAGGCTAATTAGTAATTGATCAATAATTTGTTGTTAGTGTGTAAAGTTGTTAACACAAGGTTCTAATGCACTATTTCTCAAGGAAACATCCAACACATGCAAGTTATTGTTTCATGCCACAATGCTCTACTGTTATAGTGTCTGGTGTGACGTAATCACCATTTAGTTCAAACTTTGTAATAATATACCACTTGGCAGGAAAGAACACCTAGCTAATGTCTCACATGCACACTTAAAACACAGCCATTTGTAGAGAATTGTTGTCATCTCAATAAAAGCCTTAATTAAACAACAGCAAAAACTTGAACCTGCAAAAGTCAGAATGAAATTCTTGGCCAATAGACAGAATTTTTTGGGTTCAACCACAGAATTTTTGGGTTCAAACAAAAGTATGAGAATGAAATGCTAATAAATGAGGGAAATATTCATGGAAATAACTACTGCATAGTCAACAGCATCATGCTCAACACCTGGCATAGTAGGCTTAAATAATAGCCACAGACAACACGTAGTGCTGTAAGCGCTACAATTATAAACATGTTTGCAGAAGGTTAGAACACAGCACCACAGCCTCACTTCCCCCCACACTACAAGAACTGGTACACAAGCTACACATCCTCTCACGTGTCATCTCTTGGTTTATCCCAGTGTTCCTTCTCCCTATATTGCTTACTACATTCACATTTAACTGCACCATACACACACATGTATAGCAGAAAATGAACAAAACCAAAGAATAATTTTATAGAAAATTATGCTTGGTTAAACTGTTTAAATTGTTATTGCCTACTGCTGTATGTTAATTACCTCTTGCACCATCACCTATGGTACCTTCATTAAGCTCAATATGGCAACCTGGCACCACCTCCAAATGGCACTGTATTCAAGGCAATGCTCCCCCCCCCCCCACTATATAAGACCATGTCACCTTACTTGGCTTGAGCTACTGCTCCATAATGTATGAATGAATGCTGAGGATAATTATAATTCTTGTGCTTAATCTTACAGTAATTACTGTATGTTTCATTGACTTTCTGGTGACACTTTGTCTCTCCTGCTAATTTTGATCTCAAGTATAAAATACAGTTACAGGTGAACCTCATACCGTCGGAGTTAGGGGTCTTGAAAACTTTAACTGAAATGACGTTAAGTGAAACGGAAAACGTTAAGGATTAGTGTTAAAAATAAGGGTTACGTTTCTACGGTACTGGGAAAGATGATTGGTAATTTTTTGCTCATTTACCTTTGCCATACCTACCCAATGCTAGTTTCTATGCTTAGTTTCTATGTCATTGTCTTCCTTTGTTTCTTTGACCTTTCATTAGGATTAGTGTTTTTGTAAAATGTTTATGGTGGCAGATGTGGTGGTTGCAGAAGTTATTGTACTGATTATTGTGGTGGTGGCTATGATTGTAGTGAATGTTGCACTCATGACCAAGTTTCAGTGATAATTACCTAAAAGTAATTGCCAAAGGGTAGTTAATTGGAGATATGCTGATGGTGTCCCATCTTCCCTATAATCTTTGTCATATGAAGCCTTGATGCATCCAATAATTTTGGAACACACTACCCTTTCATTTAAAATATTCCATCCAGCTGCCAAATTGTTTGTAAAGAACAATTCATGTACATTTTTTGCCATCTTATATTATTTAGCTTCAAATTATGGCCGCCTCCTTCTTAATGTTAATTTTAAAAACTGATCATTACATACTTCCTAATTTACTGCAAAGGAACTAGACCTGGAAGTAGGCCTGCTGTAACTACAAATCTAATGCCAAAGGAACACATTACATCTTGGGTTTGATTCCTATGCAAGATGAGAGGTTCATACACAATTACTCCTGATGCCTCTTGCCTATCAGTGACTACAGGAAAGCGAGATCTTGCTCTTTTTGCCCAGCCTCATAGCCATTTTATACCTAACCCACTAATTTCCTCTCTCAAAGCTAAAATTTTCATCATATTTTTTTCTTAAAGCTGTGGACGGAACTGGCGTCAACAACTTTTTATTTTAATACATTCCACTTGCCGATCATCCATACAGAGAACGAAAACTTGCTCACATCCGATTCATTTGCAAATCTAGCTTCCACTAATGATTCTGTCATACCTCTTTTTAATACAACAAAGAGTACGGGAAAGACGGGGTCACCACAACCGTAGCTCTCATCCTGTAACCACACTTAGGCAATTACACACACACACCCACACCCAGGATGCAGCCCATAGCAGCTGCATCTCCCAGGTATCTATTTACTGCTAGGAGAACAGAGGCATCAGGTGAAAAAAAGCTTGCCCATGTGTGAGAGTAGGTGGGTATGTATGAGGGTAGGTTAAGTGAGAATGTGCGTGGGTGGACATGGACTGTGAAGGAAGTCAGGTCCTAAGTTGTCTTTGCTCGAGTCGACAGTGAGTATGTAGTAGTGTGTCATAAACAAATAATGTAATATATATATACAGTATAGCTGCTCACTAAATAACACTGGTGTTATGTTAAAAGTGTGGTATACAAATATGTGTTACATAAGAGTTCACTGTATTATATAAATGTCATCAGATAAAGGTTTCGTCTCAGCATCATTGTACATCATAGAGCAGTGTCACTTCTCTCCAAATGGAATAACGATATTAATAAAGAACTTGGACAACCTAAGAATATACTAGACTAAGCATTTAAAAACTTTAAAACCATAAAATAAATTTGTTGCATTTTTAAAATGCACTGAAATTTGTGAGTGTATTATAGTGTTACGTAGGTGAGGAAGAGCGAGAGGAAGGAGCACGAGAGTGATACACACTGTATACCTGTGTTAGCAAACAAGCAAGACAATAGCCATCACCACCTTATACATGACTTTCATCTTGCAACAAATACCAGACTAAACTTTAACAGGATTATGTGTGAATTAACGGGATATTTATACGAGTAGCAAGTGTGTGATGACTAATGTGCAGCCTCTCCTGCTGCCATGGTCTTATCTCAACTTCCAGTATAATACAACAAACCTTAGTATTCATTAATACAAACTGAATGATCAAACAAAAATGTCATATGAAGTGCAGTGATTAACACCACCAGATGAAAGGCATGACTGATTAAGGGGTGATCCTCAGCTGTCAAGTGATATTTGTAAAGTCTCCCTTGTACACTACCATGACAAGTGTACCCTTTAAATCCTTAACTCATTAGCACTCAAGCAGACAACATGAATGGTTTTCCATCTATGTTTAATATATATTTGAATTATATAAAAAAATATATGAATTCAATATAAACCAGTCATGCATAGGAAAATTATTAGTATTTGATTAATTGAAGTTATCAAGAGAGGGTTAATAGGACTAAAGAGAATTCTTCAATCATTGTGTAACTGATTTTCCCTAATTTTCCAAACCAAAATTACAAAATATTGGAACATTACAAAATATTGGAACATGAATGAAAAAAATGGTAAGAAGAATTCTCTGTAGTTGAGTTTATTCAGGGAAGAAGGGGGAGGGGTTACATAGATCTTTCTTTCATTTCATCAATCAGTGAGGAAGCTCTCTAGAGATCATCACATACTTTCCTGCACTTGTTTCTCAACTTCTTTTGTAAGCTAAGTTTAAATTTGCCATAACATGAAAATTCTACTGAACTACAGATCTTTGAGAAGCTTTTACTGTAATATAAAATTTATATTAATTTTGACATCTTGGTAAGATGAGAATTTTTTTTGTCAAACCATTAAATAAAATTTCTCAAAGTTTAGTTAGTTATGATTAATCAGATATGTAATTTCCAATTTAAGAACCAGCCATATGTATACTCCAACAGGAATGTGCTACATACTCTATAAATGTCTCATACACATCACTGAGCAAGATAACCATAATTAGCAATATGCAGTTTATAAATTTTTCCAGCTAGACCAGCACTAGGTTCGATATTAACCAAATAATAATTAATTACTTTATATAAAAAACAAGTATCGTAGCAGTTAAATATGTGAAATTCCCTAGCACAGAAATTCAGCAAGAAAGAGAGACAGAGAGGAAGAAAGAGATGCAAGGGGACCTACCTTACTGGCTCGGGAGTTTTCCTGTGCATGGTGGGTGTGTGAGTGACCGAGGTAGTGGTAGCCGCCCCCCCTTGACTACTGCCACTGCTTCCCCAGGCCTCTCGCTGCCCCGTACTAAGGTTGACCAAGTGACTGGGCGTAGGCCAGCTGCTGGCCATCTCCCGCACAGACCCGCTCGTGCCCATCCCACCTCCGGACATATTTGTTGTACTGGTGCTTCCTGAGCTTGATGAATGATGACTACTGCTACTACTACTGTGGTTATCTCCACTCTCCCTACCATTTCCAGACACATTATTATAAAAACTATTATGACTTGAACGTGGAGGTAACACCTGGTTGTATGGATTTGAATATTGGCTATAAACCTGTGTATAAGGCCTGGGGGAATAATTAAATGGGGAAAAAGTTTGTGTAGTTAATGGAACACTATACTGATGTTGGGCTGATGAAGGGGGTTGGGAAAAAGATCCCATTTGAGTAACTCCAGGGTATGAATGGGGGGGTGCAGAAGAAGGGGGCACAGATCTTTGCAAGGGTGATGCTGAGTATGCCCTGGAGGGAGCGGGGGACAATGGGGGCCCAGAACGTGATGGTGAAGCAGATACGGCGCGGGTCAGATTGGGAGAGGCTGGAAGCTGAGACCGACTAACCACACCACTGCCACCATTGCTGCAGCTGTTGCCACCAGAGTTTCTGCTAGGACTACTAACACCACCACCATTCTGCTGCTGCTTTTGTAGTTGTTGCTGTTGCGTTGACTGTTGCTGTTGTTGCTCCAGTTGTTGATGTTTTTGTAGTTCACTTTGTTTTTGTTGCTGAAGGTGTTGTAATTGTTGAGGTGATGGATGGTTGACACGATCATGGCTATGAGCCTCGGGAGTGCGACTCCGTCGTCTTGGTGCCACGGGGGGAGGTGGAGGTCCGCATTCATTCCCGCTACTAACACCACCATTAACACCACCACCTCCTCCTACCCCTCCCCCTCCTCCACTACTACTGGGAGCACTTGGTGGCCGGCTGCTGGACCGCGAAGCTCGGGGTAGTAGCGGGGAGGAAAACATACTTACTCTTTGCGGGGAGTTCCGAGCTTTAGCATCCATCACGTGGCACACCTCTGTAAATGAACAAGTAATTCATTTGCATTATGAAGATGCCAAGATAGTGATTTTAGCATAACCCAGAGATATCTAATTGAACAGAATGAGCTGGGACAGCTTCCTTGAAGACTGAAGTACACAGTTTCAATATTTTACAGAACTTAAGGCTAAATTTCAACGAACCCTGATTAATGGCAGCAAAAATAGTATATGGACCTATAAAATGCCAAAGAAAATATAAAATGTGTGAGCACCACAATACCATGGATGGAAAAATCCCAAATCTGTCCACTGTTCTTAGATATACATTACATGCTCAAACTCTATAAAACATACCAAATTAACAGATTCTTTGGCACAATAGAAGCAGCCCCATGCAAGCCTCTACAAGAGAGTTAGAGTATGTATCTAGGCTAACATTCTAAACATCACCATGACCACATACCTCCAAACCATGTTGAAACGTCGACCTTCTTTTGCTCATACTTCTTAATGAAGGAATAGTCGAGAAGTTTCTTGTACTTTGGGCGGTGACGATATTCCTTAATAAGGCTGCAATACAAAACCTTTATGTAATTTATCTCTCATTTCATGAAATGAGAGAATAGTATGCATTGTCGTAAATACTTTATTACCTTACTAATGAATTTTCATTTGTACCACTTTAATTTTTAGCATTTCTATAGTCTTCTTGTGTTGCCCTGACTATTTTTTGACCGGGATACATTAGGAGGTACATTTGTTCACCCAATGTATCAACATTTATCCTGGCCCCTCTTGGGGCCCCTCTGAAGCACCATCATCCATTTACAATTCACACACTTTGAACACAGCAATTTTAAGTGATTAGCAAAACAAATATTTCTCTCGCGTGTTTGTATCACATGATTCATTCAAACACTTATTCATTATTAGAAATAAGGAGGTCAGATTTACTTACCAATCATTTACAAATTCACAGAATTCTGGGCTAAAAGTACCATCTTTTGGAAGAGAGGGTGGATCATCTTGGAGAACCTTGGTCAGTACCTACATGTTCAAGATATATGACTAGAATTAGCTTTAACAAATATAAACCAACATCAAGAGATCAAAAGAACATTTTACATAATGGCAGGTATTACAATTTTCTTACGGTTTTTAACTTTGAATGTTTCTATATCTAGAAACAAAAATACAGTAAGACCACTATAAATTAAACTTGCCTCAAAGTCATTACGACAGTCTTTGTATGGAAACTGGCCTGTTGCAAGTTCAACCAGTGTGATGCCCAAACTCCAAACATCAGCACGAATGTCGTAATCTGGCTTCGTTGGGTCGGGCGGGTCTATCCGTTCCGGCTATCAAAAGACCTTGAGTTATTTTATGAGGGACATCCCGTAACCTATGCATTAAATATTCCAAATTAATATTCTACAACCCATTAATTTATAAGCTTTCTAATCTCAAAAGGCATTTCAAAGAAGAGGACAAATTTACTATTAGCAATACAGGCCAGTACAGTGGTTGCTTAACTCTAAATAAAATAGGGCCAGATCTGATCTTGTCTATAGAAGATCCAGACTACCTGAAGACTGTAGACTTTTCCACACTACTATAAATAGACATTACTGTTAAAATTGTATTTACCTTAGAATGTAGCATAGTTTGCCAAATGGTTTTATGCTACACAAAATAAATAGTTTAAGCTGTAGAAATCACCTATTCAATATAATATACTGTACAACCAAGAAAATATGGGCATGAGGCACATTTTGACTTGTCCATTTTAATTTACAGGATGCAAACTGTAAATACTTTTCTCATCTTTTATCATTATTCACATGTTTACTTAATTATTCAAAAACACAATCACACAGTTTTAATAAGAATAGATCATAAGTTTAGATTATAAAAATTCAATGTACGATAAGATGACAATGTGGCTGCCAACATGATGGAATCCACAGATAGAACTGCAACTTACTAGTTAAAATTTGTATTAAACACTTTGGCAGTTCAGCTATCTTCACAGTTCTAAAAATCATTTCTAGAAGGTGAAAGTGGTTTGAACTGTTGTTTGGTGTCAGAGTGGTCTCTCTCTCTGAGATGGATTGAGGTACAGTATACTCTTCATTAGTGTCTCTGCCCCAATACTATGGAACAAGTATTCAATTGGTCTAAAGACAGAAGCAACTGAAAAGCTGCTCGTCTTGGTGGGGTTCGATGTCCACAGAGCCTGGCATGCTAGCAGTGATTTGGGTGGACCCTAAAGCCCTTGCTAGAGAAGCGACCAAGGGGCTAAGACAAAAAAAAACAGCGTTGAATATAATGAAATACCATTTTCTGGGCAAGTCCCAGAGGCTCCCCAGAGCTATCCAGGCTGATGTGTATATCGTTAAAACTTTGGCATCAGTCATTGTGAATGATGTTCTAGGCCTACCGGGGACCACGGCCAGAACTTGGCCCCCTCAGAGAGGCACGAGGAGCAATGGCCTATGAAAATGCACATGTGATTTCGAGCATTCTATATCTACCATCGACCGGGACAAGCACCCAGAAAGGTGAGTTTTCTGCGCAGCTTCCTCCTCCCTGAGAGGGGGAAGGGGAATCCCCAGACCCCTACACCGGCAATCCACCTCACCAGTTCTGAAGCTGGATGTCAAAAACATTCGAAAAACTGCTGACCGGAGGGAAGGAGGGAGGGATGCCGGGAAGCCTCCGGGACTCACCCAGAAAATGGCGTTTCATTACATTCAATGCTGGTTTTCTAGGGGGATCCCTTCGGCTCCCCGGAGCTACTTCACCAAAGACGAAAACTAGAGGGACTTACCCGGGAGGCTGCCGGTGCTCGCACCTAAACTCGAAGTCTAGACAACAGGCTGCAACCGCTGACCCAAACCAACACAGGCCCGACTAGGCCCAGGATCATTAACAAGGTAGTGTGCAGCCAGGACCCTGTTCGACCGACAAAAACTTAGTGCCCAAATGTCAGCCCAGGACATGTTGCCAAAGACGGCCGGCAAGCACAGCAAACTTAACGTCATGGGCACAGGAATAGACCACAGGCTGGCTAGATCAAATAATTCTGTAGACGACCCGAGAGACCCAAACCCGCGAACAGGAAAGAAGGAAGACCAGATCAACCCAAAATGCATCTCCGGCCACAGAGGCCATGGCAAGCAAATAAGGCGGAGGGCCGTAACCGGACACAACACATAATGCACCCCCAGCATGACAAACCAAGCATTAACAACCCAAGGACCCCTCCGGAAAGAAGCAGTCTCATTCTTCGCCAGAAAAAAAGGAGAAGACTGCAAACGAACAAACCTATCACCTAGACCAAAAGAGCAGAAACCCCTATGCCTGAGGAGAGCATGAAGCTCCCCAACCTGACCCCCAGAGGCCAATGCCAACAAGAAAAAGAGCTGTGGAAAAAACAATCCTGAACCGAAATTGCCACAACAAACCGAGGCGAAGACAAATACAATAGCACTCTGTCCAAAGACCAGGACTGCTGGTCTTGCTCGAGACAGTTCGAGATAATGCCTGCAAAACAATGCTCAAGACAGCCTGCAAAACGGTGCCGAAATAACATCAATACCAAAAGAAAGCTGTAACGGCTTTGCCAACGCCGCACGATACGAGGCTACAGTATTCAGCATAAGACAACAGTCCTGAAACAGACAGCAGAGAAAGGACAAAACAACCCTAACAGAGAGCGAAGTACCAGTACAGCGACGAAGAGACAGAAGAAACGGAAGGACCGCCAGGAAACTTCATACTGCTGCCGAATAGCCACGCATCTGGGACACCATCAAAGAAGCCACCTTATCACCATATAGATGGTGATAGTAAAGACCAAATTCGAAGACTTGAGAAGAGCGAATCAGTCTTGTAACAGACCGGACCGATCTGTTGAAAGAGGCGGAGCCCCGGAAAACCTCCGGGTTCAAACACCGAGCAAGCAGCATCTGAAACAAAGGCTGGGCCGGCAACCATGGGGCCAAGAGGACTACTCTCGCTTGGTAAGTCTCCAAGTGAGCAAGGACCTCGAGCAACAGCTGAACAGGGGGAAAAAGGTACAGGAACCCCCACCTCGATCAGTCCTGCCGGAAGGCATCAATTCCAACAGCCTCACGGTCGGGAAAGGGCGCCACATATACCGGAAGACGCCTTAACTACGTCGACGCGAAGAGGTCCACTTCTGGTGCCCGAACATCTGGCAGAGCCACCCGAATGAGTCTGCATCAACAGTCCATTCCGTGGTCAGAGGAATGAACAAGGACAGGGCGTCCATCAGGATGTTGGACACCCCCAGACGTGAACCGCCAGGAGAGTCAAACTCCGATTACGCAGTAGACAAGTCACCCGAAGCAACCAGCCCCAAAGGGCCAAGGACCGCATCGAACCCCCTTTGGATCAGGCAATGAACTAACAGGGAGCAGTCCGAATGAAGCTTGATCGTCGATCCGCAGGTGACCCGAACCTTCCGAAGCGAAAAGCACACCTCCGCGAACTCCCGCACCGTGCTGTGAGCCCAACGGAAGGACGGACCCCACCGCCCCTGGCCGGCCTTGTGAGCACTGGTCACAAAGTCTCAGCTGAGAGACTACGTGTCTGTGAACACATTGAGCATGGGAATCAGGTAGGCGCCAAGGCACTGAGCCCCAAAAAACCTGAAGAGGAAGCCGGTGACACAGTAACCGATGCAAGGCCCCCAAGGGACGAACCCAGCGATCACGACAGAGGCAGAAGGGATGTTCCTGAAGGAACCAGAACAGCCGATGAAGCAAATCCAACCCGACAGGAAGACCATCATCCCTAAGTTCAGGCTCTAGCACAAGGAGCCCTCCAGAAACAAGCACATGCGGGACCACAGCCGAAGGACAGACTCCAGAGGGAGAGACAAGGAAGCGGTCCGCAAGTCCCACACAAGACCCAGCCACGTCTGAACCTGGGAGGGAGCCAGATGCGACTTCTGCCAGCTCACCAGGAACCTGCGCCCGGCTAGCTGGGAAAAGCACCAAACCCCTGGCGAGCAGACATGCGGACCGACTGGGAGCCCAGACCAGCCAGTCGTCGAGGTAAGCCAATACCCGAATACCTAGAAGACGCAGCCGGGCCACCACGACCCTGGTAAGGCATATGAACACGCGAGGTGCCTGGTTCAACCCGAAAGGGAGACAACGAAAGTGGTAATTCTGACATCCCACAACAAAACCGAGCCAATCCCACAACTCCAGATAAACCAGGACGTGGCAATAAGCATCCTTGAGGTCCAGGGACACCATCGCAGCACCCGGCTCCAACAGAAGCCAAACCTGGGACAGAGTGGCCATCCGAAAGGAGAGGCAAAAAACCCAGGGATTTGGACGGGACAAGTCCAGAATGAACCGCAGATCCACACGGTCCCGTTTCGGAACTGGAAACAGGTGGAAAACCCACCTGAGAGACACCAGCGTTTCAACCACCCCCAAGCGCACCCACACCCACCTACTTAGTTCAGAGGCACTGAACTACAGGCCAGTGTCTCTAACTTGCATACCATACAAGCTGATGGAGAAGATTGTGCGAAGAAAGCTAGTGGAACATCTGAAGCGAAAGAATTTTGTAACAAAGCATCAACATGGGTTCAGGGATGGCAAGTCCTGCCTCACAGGATTAATTGAATTCTATGACCATGCAACAAAAATCAGGCAAAGAAGAGAGGGGTGGGCAGACTGCATATTTTTGGATTGCCAGAAAGCCTTTGACACAGTACCACCATACAAAAGGCTAGTGAAAAAGCTGGAGATGCAGGCAGGAGTGAAAGGAAAGGTACTCCATTGGATAAGGGAGTACCTAAGCAACAGAAGACAACGAGTCATGGTGAGGGGTGAGGTCTCAGATTGGAGAAACGTCACCAGTGGAGTTCCGCAGAGTTCAGTCCTTGGATCTATACTGTTTCTGATATATGTGAATGATCTCCCAGAGGGTATTGCTCCCAGAGGGTTCCTCTCACTGTTTACTGATGATGCAAAAATTATGAGGAGGATTAAAACAGAGGAAGATAGTAGGAGGAGATTACAAGATGACTTAGACAGACTGAATGATTGGGCTGACAAATGGCTACTAAACTACACCCCAAGTACTGTAAATGCAAGGTAATGAAATTAGGCGATGGACACAGGAGGCCAGACACAGGATACTGAATAGGAGATGAAGTACTTCATGAAACGGGCAGAGAGAAAGTGTGATGTCTAGGAGTTGACATCACACGAAACCTGTCTCCTGAAGCCCACATAAAGAGAATTACATCTGCAGCATATGCAAGGCAGGCTAACATCAGAACAGCTTTCAGGAACCTGTGTAAGGAATCATTCATAACCTTAAATACTGCATATGTAAGACCAATCCTGGAGTATGCAGCCCCAGCATGGAGCCCGTACCTTGTCAAGCACAAGACGAAGCTGGAAAAAGTTCAGAGGTATACCACTAGGCTAGTCCCAGAACTAAGAGGCATGAGTTATTCGGAAAGGCTGCGTGAAATGCACCTCACGACACTGGAAGACAAGAGTAAGGAGAGACATGATCACCACCTACAAAATTCTCAGAGGAACTGACAGGGTTGATAAGGATAACTGTTTAACATGGGTGGTACGCGAACAAGGGGGACACAGGTGGAAACTGAGTACCCAAATGAGCCACAGGAATGTTAGAAAAAACTTTTTCAGTGTCAGTAGTTAACAGATGGAATGCATTAGGCAGTGATGTGGTGGAGGCTGACTCTATACACAGTTTCAAATGTAGATATGACAGAGCCCAGTAGGCTCAGGAATCGGTACACCAATTGATTGACAGTTGAGAGGCGGGACCAAAGAGCCAGAGCTCAACCCCCGCAAGCACAAATAGGTGTGTACTCCGAGACGACCTGACAGAGCGCAGGAGAAGAGGCTTGCCTCTCCAGCTCCAAATCCCCCGGAGGAGCAGCAGCCACCCAACGCCACCGCAAGCCGCGAGAAACGACCCGAAAAACCCACAATTTGTGGGACCAGGCGTAAGCGAACAGAGCAAGCCTTCCCTCCAGCGCCTCGTTAATGGGGCAAACCGCGAAAGGGCCGACACCCCTTATGAGAACCCGACCTGTGCACAGAGTGAAAACCGCGCCGACCAGACGCAGATGGTTCCGAAGGCAGTGCCGGCTCCGAAACTGCCACCTGTGGTGTGCCCTGATGAGCAGAACCCCAAGCCCTGGCATGACCCTTCCGGGAAGAAACCACCTGGAACCCCTGGAGAACAATCAAGTCGGACATCGAACGACAGCTGGAAGAAGCCACCTGCATATATTGCTCGACCGTCCACAAACAGCAAGGAACAAAAGGGCGAAGACAACCTAAGAGCCAGGGCCCAAGTGGATTCCAAGGAGAAGCGAGCACAACCCATCGACACGTGAGACGCGCAGCGAAAAACCACGACAGCACAGGCGCAGACGACGCACAAGCAGCAGAGACCAAGGCACCAGAACCAGGAACGGCCCCAAGTGCCTCTACATCCTCCATAAGCCAATCCGAAGACAGCTCCAGGAGGGAAAATCCACATGCAACCAAGTAAGTCCTCAGCCACAAGCGCAGTCGACAGGAAAGGAACCTGCACGTGAAGCTGAATCGCGTCCACATCCCACAGAAGGGCAGGAGTGAAATTACACTCATTAAGGTGCTCAAAAGCGCCCCCCCAAGTAAACCTGGACCACAGTCAGTGCCTCACGCCACTCAAGCATGCGGGTACGACAGAAAGAACAACACGCATCCAACGACAACAACAGGCAGTCCGCAAGCCAGGACGACTCCGGAACCTCATAACGAACCCAGTATGGAGATAAAGATCCAAACCTGAAGGAAGACGGATCCATTATAGAGGCATATTCCGGGTCACACAGGAGGTAAGCCGCAATGGCCGCCCGCACCTCAGTAGACAAGACGTGGGAAGCCGAAAACCTCTGGATAGACGGAACCGAAGGACCCGCAGGAATACGAAACCGAACCCGGGGAGGAGCCAAACCCAAATCCAACTCGTACGCAGAGAGGAAAAAGAAAAAACCATTCCTTGTTAAGCTAAACGCCACTCTGAGGGTCGGAAAACCCAGGCGGGGTCCAACAGGACCCAAGGCCCCCAAGTAAGCGCCTTCCCCAACCTCGGGAACCTCCACATCAGGCCCCGGTGGCGAGTCATCCTCCTAAGCCCCGGCCCCACAAGAAAAAGCCTGGGTGGCTGGAAAAGCAGGAAGCGAGGGGGCCCCACTGATCAGACCCCGGTGCTATGGCTGGAGGAACCGATTCGAATGCCTCAGTCACCACACCAGGAAGGGGCAACCCTCGAAACTGCCCCCTCTCAAAAAAACTCTATACCCTGCTCTGACCCCGAAGCCCTCAGATGCTTAGGAGCCGGAAGCAGGGTGGGGGGGACAGAATGAGCCACAGCAGGGAAAGAATGAGGGGGGGGTGCGGACTGAACCAAGGCCGACGCGACCTACACCCAAAGTCCGGGTCCCTATAAGCAAAGAGGGGCAGCCTTGGGGCATCCGGGAAAGCAACCAATCTAGCACGTTGCAGCAACCTAAACCTAGTCTGCAAAGCTCGAGCCGCCTGCACCCGAATAATGTCATCAGTAGATTGGGTGAAATGAGTCACAAACAAGCAACAATGCTTGCAGGACTCTGGGTCGAAGGTGTCATCGACCCAACAGGCAGCATGACGGAGGCAAAAATTATGAGCGTTGCCCTGAGACAAGGGGACAGAGCAACCCCCAAACTCGCACAAGACAAGAGGGGACTCAGGGGTCGCATCCATGGAACCCTGTGTGCCCCCACAGAGTTTCTCAGGGCCCCTAGACTGGTATCACTAAGGGTAAGCCCAGACAGGGTACTACTAACTGGCGCCCAATGATACTAAACAAACTGCTAAAGCTGAACCCCCGGAAAGTGTCCACTCATGGGGGTGAAGCAGCGGGGGTACCACTAAAATTGAAGATCAACCCTAATATAACTGGGGGGAAAGACACAAAGGCAGACCCCCCACCAAGCAAAAACAAAAAGAAAAGAAAAACCTCGCAAAAAGACAACGTACCCTGGAGGAACAGAACCGGCCGCTGTCATAGGTGAAAACTAGCTGCACAGTATCCCGTGCCCCTACCAGTGCAAAAACTACCACTTACCCCAAGGCAAACAAGGGAGGAAACCTCCCAACACACTCAGGGCTGTCAATCGCCAAGCTGGACGACTATGGCTGGAGAAACCCAGCCATAGGTTGAGTGTAAAGTGTTATAATAATGAACACTTACCATCATGATAAAGAGATTGCACCACACTGAGCAAAGGGGAAAAGACCAACAGAGGTAGACCCCAAGGTGACTTGTGGAAGATAACCCCAAGCCCCCAAGGGCTGTACCTACAGGGAACTCAGGGAAGGGAACTCTAAGCACATGCAGCCCGAGTACCTGTGAATATTACTCCCAGCTCGCATGCCACCATAAGAGCAGTACTGGACCCAAGGTACAACATAACACAAAGTGTCTGGAGCTGGAGCCACATGACCGTGCCCAATCACATCTGCCGAAGAACTGATGGGTGGATCGCCGGCGTGGGAGGTCTGGGGCTCCTCTCTTCCCCCTCCCAGGAAGAGGGGAGCTGCGCAGACATGCAGAGCAGCTCGTGTGACGTTATGCTCGTTTTCATTTGGGGAGTTCTGTCCACTGGTTTGTCTATTTTATTCACTTTAACGAGAATATGGGTTTGTTTTGAGGCACTTACCTTTCTGGGTGCCTGTCTCGGTCGATGGGAGATAAAGAATGTTCCAAATCACATGTGCATTTCCATAGGCCATTGTTCCTCGTGCCTCTCTGAGGCAGCAAGGTTCTGGCTGTGGTCCCCGGTAGGCCTAGAACTCCATTCACACTGATGCCAAAGTCTAACGATATACATATCAGCCTGGATAGCTCCGGGAAGCCAAAGGGGCTTCCCCCAGAAAAAAGTCTGCCTTCAAGTCATCATGAAAAGAAACTTTGAAGGGAAACTCATTCAGCATTGCCTATAAAATAAGATTTGCTGTATCATATGGTAGGTAATGAACAGCCAGGCGAAATGATATCTAGGACCGATGCCAAGAAATTTTCAACCATCCCTGCAGGTTACAATACACTCGAATATGTCATATACTACACGGTTAGCATCGAAACTTGTCGGTTACCAGCGCATTTTGGGTATCACATAAATGAAACTCACCCAAATTAATTTTGTAATCTCTCTTAGTATCAGATGTGACCTGGGGATGATATAAGGCAACTGAAGTCATCTATAGATGTGGTATGAATGAAAGGGTAGAGACACTGATATGTAAAGGGAATCATATGGTAGAGGTAGATAACCAGTATCTTGGAAGTGGAAGAGTAGAACAATACATGTACTGCATATGCAAAAAAGGGTGGATGGAAGGGACAGAGCGCTCGAAAGAATGAAAGGCTTGAGTGGTGATCAAGCCGCTTGGAGAAACTTTTGTTGTGGCCATCCCCTAATGGAGAGCTCCTGGAAGGAAGGCAGGCAGTGGGGCTACAGCCAGAAGAAATAGCTTGGATGGATTTATGAAGTGCAAATATATGCACAAGTAAAAAAATAAAAATAAGTCAATGCCATAATGGCCATGAACCAATTGTGCATATATTGTATCATATTTCCTGTAGGATTTGGAAAGTATTTATTATTTCCATATTAATAAACTCTGCATTTCTTTTACAATATCTTTATTTATATGAAAATAGCTTGGGTGGGTTAAATGCAAATGTACCTATCATGTGAAAAAACCAGCACTGAATGTAATGAAACGCCATTTTCTGGGCGAGACCCGGAGGCTCCCCGGATCTTACTAGGCTGATATGCTAATGTCAGACTTTGGCATCAGTCATGTGTAAGGAGTTCAATGGGCCTACAGGGAACCACAAGCCAGAACCTGCCCCCTCAGAGAGGCATGGGGGAGCAATGGCCTATACAAACCCCCGTGTGGTTGGAAGCATTCTATGTCTGCCATCGACCGTGTCAGGCACCCAGAAAGGTAAGCATCTCAAAACAAACCCCTATTCTGGTGAAAATATTGCTACCAAAAGTCGAACAAGTGGATAGAACTCCCTTAAAAGAAACGCGCAAACGAGTAAATTAGCATAACATCACACGTTGCCGCGCCGCTGTCTGCGCAGCTCCCTCCTCCCCAGGAGGGGGGAAGGGGGAGTCCTAGGCCACCCATGCCAGCTATCCACCCTTCAGTTCCGAGGCTGGATGTCAAAACACGCGAAAAACCGACAACCGGAGGGAGGGAGGGATGCCGGGGAGCCTTCGGGTCTCACCCAGTAAATGGCATTTCATTATATTCAACGCTGGTTTTCTAGGGGGAGCCCCTTCGGCTCCCCGGAGCTAACTACCCACAGAGGAAAATATGTATAAGGACTTACCCGGGAGGCGGTCACTGCTCACTCCTCAACGCGAAGTCGAGACAACCGGCTGCAACCACCGACCCAAAGCGACACAGGCCCGAATGGGCCCCAGACCGTTCAAAGAGATAACGAGCAGCCAGGACCCTGTTCGATCGCCAAAATCCCCACGCCCGAATGTCAGCCCAGGACATGTTGCCAAAGACAGTAGCAAAAGCAGCAAACTTATGAACGTCATGGACACAGGAATAAACCGCAGGCTGGCTAGCCTTAATAATTCTGTGGACAACCTGGGAGACCCGCACCCATGAACAGGGAAGAAAGGAAACAGGATCAACCCAAAGCGCGTCCCCTGACACAGAAACCGTGGTGAGCAAATATCAGTGAAGAGCCGCAACCATACACAAAACATGAAGCATCCCCGGCCTAACCAACCAAGCATCAACAACCCAGGGACCCATCCGGAAAGCAGCAGTCTCATTCTTCACCAGAAAAGAAGGAGACGGCTGCAGTCGGACAAAACCATCACGAAGACCGAAAGAGCAGAAACCCCTACACCGGAGGAAAGCATGAAGCTCCCCAACCCGACCCCCAAAGGCCAATGCCAACAGAAAAAGAGCTTTGGAGAAACAATCTTGAACCAAATGAGCCACAACAAACCGAGAAGATAGAAAAGAGAGCATTCTGTCCAAAGACCAGGATGGCTCAGGCAGCACATGAGCAGGCCAGAAGTGAAACAACGCACGAGACAGCTTGCAAAACGGTGCAGATGTAACATCAATACCAAAAGCAAGCTGAAGCGGCTCTGCCAGCGCCGTACAATACAAGGTAACAATGTTAGGCATAAGATGACGGTCCTGGAGCAACCAAGAGAGAAAGGACAACACCACCCCAGGTAATCCCAGGCAGGGTACTGCTAACCGGCGCCCACAAATACCGAGCAACTTTCTACAGATGAACCCCAGGGACGTGTACACTCACAGGGACCTAGCAGGGGGCACCACCACAAGAGAACCGTGCACAGGTCAAGCACAAATAGGGGAACAAGGCAGATCCCCCCACAAGGCAAAAACACAAAGAAAAACAAAACTCTGCAAGAGGACAACATACCCCAAGGAACAGAGGCAGCCACTGTGAATGGTGAAAACATGCTGTGCAGTACCCTGCGCCCCGCACCAGTGCAATACTGCCTCTTACCCTAAGGTAAACAAGGAAGACAAAACCCCCAAGCACCCAAAGGGCAGCCGAAAAACCAAGCAGTAATACGGCCTGGCAGAGGCAGGCCCCGAGGAACTTGTGGAAGGTGGCTCCAAGCAGTACTTACAGGGCACCTAGGGACTATAACCCTAGGCGCATGCAGCCCGAGTACTGTACAATGACTCCTGGCTCTCGTACCCCTGGAAAACAGCCACTACACTCTATGCACAGTGCCGGAATCACTGGAGCCAAGCACACAACCTCCACCTCTTGCATCAGCCTTAGAACTGAAGGGTGGATAGCCAGCGTGGGGGGTCTGGGGCTCCCCCCTTTCCCCTCCCAGGGAGGGGGGGGAGTTGCGCAGACAGCGGCACGGCAACGTGTGACGTCATGCTCGTTTCTTTTAGGGGAGTTCTATCCACTTGTTCGACTTTTGGTAGTAATATTTTCACCAGATTAGGGGTTTGTTTTGGGATGCTTACCTTTCTTGGTGCCTGACCCGGTCGATGGCAGACATAGAATACTTCCAACCACACTGGGCCATTGCTCCCGATACCTCTGAGGGGCTCAGGTTCTGAGTCTTGGTCCCTGGTAGGCCCATAGAACTCCATACACATGACTGATGCCAAAGTCTGATATTAGCATATCATCCTAGTAAGCTCAGGAGAGCTGAAGGGGCTCCCCCCAGAAAAAGCTGTGGGATTGCCAGCTTCTATGCACCTACTGGTGTTGTATATACAGTACAATGAATCCTTTATGCATAATGAGAAAGAGCAGGAGAGAAGCTAGCCAAGCCAGCTCGTTCTTGGCTTTAAATATTTTGAATCTATAAACCCGTGCAGGCTATTTTCATTAAATAAAGTCAAAGAAGAAATACAGAGATTGTTAATGTGAAAGCAATAAACCCAAGTGGTATTAACACTTACCATTATGATAAAGAGATTGCACCACCCTGAGCAAAGGGGAAAATACAGCCTTTTAGACAGGGGTCTGGTCACAGCCACAACAAAATATCAACTCTTAACATTAATTATTTGCAAGTATTTTTTTAACCATTTAATTTGTAATATTTTTTAAATTACAAAAAATAAAGAGGCAATTCCAGAAACCAATGAAAACAAAAACCAGAGATGCTACTTTCAACTTATTTATTCTCTTTATAACTGTCAAAAAATACATTTCTTTCTTCACTATGCTGCTAGCTAAAACCTTGATCAGTATAGTAACATAACTTTAGCCAGCATACTGGAGGGAAGCATGAAGAGAATGTTTGCTATACACAAAACCATATTATTGAGCCATCTCCTGCATGGGATGTGAGTGCGACTCTTGGCAATCAATCAGCTTAGGAAATATGATATCTTTCACCTTGTATAGCTCAGGCAGTGTTTTGGCTACTACAGGAACATTAAGCATTTTATGACTTAACTCTATTATCTCGGGAATCATTGCTTACAAGGTGTGCAAATACTATATTTTGGTGAGGGTGCTTGGGAGCCTGGAAATCAGTGGAGAAAAACTCAATCCAACCTAAAATGACTGCCAGAGATGCAATCATCAAAACTTACACATCAGACATTTACAGGAAGAATATGGAGGTTGTATGGAGTTGTGATCCTTATGGTCAGTATGGTGCTTTCATCTGGTGGTGATAGTGTTAGTTCCTAAGAAGGTCAAAAAAATAAAATAGCTTTTGAAAGCTTTGGATTTATCATGAATGCACCCATTGTAGGTTAGTTCTGTGGTGGGTTTAGTAATTACCTCCAATGTCTCTAGCACCTTTAATGACCCTTCAGGAATATCTGAAATGTCCTTTATTGTCATTCTGCCTGACTGTACTTAATCCTGGTCATACGACACAGTGGATCCTTACCTGAACAAGCAACCCAAAGGACGACCGATTAGAAAAATAAGTGAAACCTATAAATGATCATTTTTGGGAATCCCTAATAATAGCTGCTGGCCTACTTAACATGGTAACTTTTTGGTCTCCTGCTGGCTAGCCTTTGGACCATTGCCCAGCACAGCCCAAACACAGCTGTGTATATTATATTTAATGATTACTCATTCATATGTTAATTATACTAATTTAAATTACAGACCACCCTTCCCCATCTGTCTCTCCACAAGTGTCCCCCCACAATCCATTTTCTTTCCAAAGAAAATTATGAGAAGGAATAAGACAGAGGAGGACTGCTTGAGGCTTCAAGAAGACCTGGACAAGCTGCAGAAATGGTTGAACAAATGGTTGTTAGAGTTTAACCCAAGCAAATGCAATGTAATGAAGATAGGTGTAGGGAGACCAGATATAAGGTATCATTTGGGAGATGAAATACTTCAAGAGTCAGAGAGAGAGAAACACCAGGGGGTTGATATCATGCCAGACCTGTTCCCTGAAGCTCATATCAAAAGGATAACATCAGCGGCATATGCCAGGTTGGCTAACATAAGAACGGCCTATAAAAACTTGCGTAAGGAATCTTTCAGAACTTTGTATACCACATATGTCAGACCAATCCTGGTGTTACTTTCTGCTCAGTACCCTCAGGTGTTACTTTCTGCTCAGTACCCCTCAGGCATTACTTTCTGCTCAGTACCCTCAGGCGTTACTTTCTGCTCAGTACCCTCAGGTGTTACTTTCTGCTCAGTACCCTCAGGCGTTACTTTCTGCTCAGTACCTTCAGGCGTTACTTTCTGCTCAGTACCTTCAGGCGTTACTTTCTGCTCAGTACCCTCAGGCATTACTTTCTGCTCAGTACCCTCAGGCGTTACTTTCTGCTCAGTACCCTCAGGCTTTACTTTCTGCTTTGTACCCTCAGGCGTTACTTTCTGCTTTGTACCCTCAGGTACTGAGGGTACTGAGCAGTTTTCATAAACAAATTTTTGTCAACAAATAAAATCATAAGTTACTTTGTGGCTACAATCAACATGTTTTTATTAGTGCAAATAACAAAACATGATTATAAAGAATGTATACTTTGATAGCAAAATAACCTGGAAAAAGTAAATCTTAAAAGTATTTTCTTGAGACATAACGTTTTCAGCATCATATTCTCAACATGATTTTGAACAGTCGAACACAATCCAGTTTGGCCAGAACTTTTATTTATATTTTCTACCACTGTACTGAGTTCTCTATCAGATGGCCCATATGCCCTGTACCTAGAGCCCTGGAAAAGCAGAAACCTTTTGATCCAAGTCACACTGTATTACACTGTACATAAGACCAGATCAGGTTACAGCCTGATTACTCAGAGATCAGTTAATCAGGCCCATATTACCAAGCAACCACTGTATTATAGGCTTGGCCCTACAGGACAACATTTATGAAGTGAAGTCAAATACACATTGGCACATAATGGTCACCATTATGAGGGGAATGACCAGCTTACTTGGTACTACATGTCACCATTTAGAGAATGATCAGCTTACACTTGGCACTACAGGTCATCAATACAGAGACAAGGATCAGCTTATACTTGGCACTATGGGCCACCATTCTTCAAACACAAACAATGTCTGCAATAAATACAACCTCAACATTCAGAGTAATATGACAAACCCTACCAATTTGAACAAACCTTAACCCAATTAGAAACCATGCAAATAACCATTAAAACTTACATGCATAATAAGCAAACAACTTACCGCCATATACGCAGCACAGCCGGCACTCCGAGTCTTGGCCTTAGAATCGACTAGTCTCCCTGAGATCCCAAAGTCACAAAGTTTAATGTTTCCACGTTCATCGAGAAGAATGTTGGAAGGTTTCACATCACGGTGAATCACACCGTGTGACTCTTTTAGGTAATGAAGGGCTTTTAACGTCTGAAACACAAGGTATCTTTGTTACTAATAAACATCAGCATTTACAACTACTGTACTATAATATTAACAGTGTTAGCAAATTTAGCAAATTTAAAGATAAAAAGAAAAATAAGCAGGATAGTCCTTAGAAAGGTGCATAGATTAAAGCATACTGAAGAGATAAATAAAAGGAAACTTTTATTTTACACGCCGTCTACTCGCCAGGCATATCTCACAAGACAAACAGTACCATGAATATTCTTAAAAACAGGCGAGAGGTGGTAATTGGAGAGATTGTTTGCCTATCATTGTTTGCATCTACAAGGAGTGAAATCTAGCTTTTTTGGCTAGGGTCTTCATTGATGAATTAACACTTTCGCGCTTTAGATTAGAGATAACTCGTCGCCGTTTTTTCTTACGATTCCGCATAACAGCCTACTTTTCTCGTCCATCGAAAAAATATTTCTATAAATTCCATTTTTTAACCGAAATGGATGGGGATACTTTTGTTTTGTAGAGAATTTATTTGTGAATTTTTTGGTACCAGAATGAATATTATATCACATAAACTTCTATGAGTAAAAAAAAAAATACACAAAGTATGTTTGGGGGTGTGGCGAGCGTGTGGCAGTGGGTTCCCTTTAGCCGTTGATATATCCAACACGTGGGAAATATTTGTATGTGTTATGTATATGTCTGTGTAGGGAATTTTACTGCGATCACTGTCATACAAATTATAAAATGTTTCAACAAGTATAAACATGACAAACATCAAACGAACGAAAACAATGCATTCGTTTCTGCCGCGAACGCATACTGAGCGACGTGGTTCTATATTTGGCGCTTCTCTTACACATGCTTTGTACAAATGTTATACAGTTCATCTTATAGAAAATTTTATTGCGAACACATTGGTATAAAAAAGAAATACGTACATAGAAAAGTAGGGTCAGGAAACGTATAAACTTTCCAAGCATGATTTCCCCCCTGTGTTTTCGCCAGTGCGCTCGTGGCTAACTACTCTCCACTTCACACACTCTTGCGGGTGGGCAATTACCTATATTAAACATTCATATGCATATGTCCGTGTAGAGAATTTTATTGCGATTCCAATGATACCAAAATTAGCGATGTAGGACAACTGTAGGCTTCGCAACCATTAAGAGAGTGGAAACATTTTGTTGCTGTTTGGCGCTCTCGGTGAGTGATCTGCATAGTTTTTTATTTGGTGTTGATACTCCTTATGCTTGGGCGGCATTTTATAGGTATGCTCTTATAGACAATTTCATTGCGAACACAGTGATACCAAATTTAAATACGTGCGCCTTCAATTATTGTCAGGACAGTCAAAAGAGTGTACACTTTTTCGGTCTTACCGCGTAGGCGCGCGAAGTGCCGAAAGCATCTGGGGTATTGTTTTTTTTTGAGCGCCGAGAGCGCAAAAGTGTTAATAGCAGCATGAAGGTCAGCCTACCTATATTGACATACAATTTAAATAAGAAGGCACTCCAGAAAATTAACTTGGTTCATACATTACACATCCCATACCCATCCTGCAAGCCAGAAAGAGAAGTCACTATTTTAACAACAGGTAACAAGATGTGCACCTATGGCTTTCTAGACGATTATTTATGGTGGTGAGGTTTTACCATGTAGTACAACACCTTCGATCAGACCTTACTAAGGTGGGTCATGATACAGCTTCACTTCATATGAGCATTTTACTTCTAACTTATTTTAGTAATGGTAATGTTTTCTCACAGACATAATAACATAGGATAAAAACCCACACTTGTGAATTTGTGAAATTTATGTAAGAAATTTACACAAGTCTCTCACACTCTCCTGAGTGCTTTGCCAAGGTCTGAGTGTGTGATTAAGATGAGACTTACATCTCAACGTCTAATGATTAGACGTTGAGATGCAAGTCTGGTCCTAATCACACACTCAGACCTTGACAAAGCACTCAGGAGAGTGAGAGAGACTTGGTGTCAATTTCTAACATAAATTTCACAAATTCACATGTGTGGGTTTTTATCCTGAAGATGTCCACCAGGACATTGGATACCCCCATCCCTGGACGTGAACTGCGAGGAGAGCCAAACCCCGAGAACTCAGCAGATGAGTCACCCCAAGTGACCAACCCCAAAGAACCAAGGCCCGCATCGAACCCCCTCGGTTCAGGCAATGAACCACTGGGAGCAGTACGAATGGAGCCGGATCGTCAATCCGCGAGTGACCCAAACCCTCCGAAGAGCAAACCACACCGCCGCAAACTCCCGCACCGTGCTGTGGACCCGACGGAAGGACGGACCCCACCGCCTCTGGCCGGCCTGGTGAGCACTGGTCACAAAGCCCCAGTCAAGAGACCATGAACACATCGAGCGAGGGCTCGGGTAGGCGCCCAGGGACAGATCCCAAAAAAACAGAAGAGGAAGCTGGCGACGCAGCAGCCGACACAAGGCCCCCAGGGGATGAACCCAGCGATCGTGACAGAGATGGACGGGACATCCCTGAAGGAAGCAGAACAGCCAACGAAGCCAAATTTAACCTGATGGGTAGACCAACATCACAAAGTTCAGGCTCCCGTACAGACCCTCGAGCAACCGTCAGGTGACGCAGAAGCCCCTCAGAAACAAGCACAGGCGGGACCGCAGCCAAAGGAGAGACGCCAGAGGAAGAGACAAGGAAGTGGTGCGAGAGTCTCACACAACACCCAGCCTGGGAGGAAACCAGATGGGACTTCCTCCAGTTCACCAGGAACCCAAACCCGGCAAGCTGGCAAAGCACCAAATCCCTGGTGAGCAGACACGCGGACCGACTGGGAGCTCAAACCAGCCAGTCATCGAGGAAAGCCAACACCCGAACACCTAACAGACACAGACGGGCCACCACGTCCCAGGTAAGGCGTGTGAACACGCGAGGTGCCAGATTCAACCTGAAAGGAAGACAACGAAAGCGGTAACTCTGACGCCCCACAAGAAAAACGAGCCAGTCCCGCTACCTCAGATGAATAGAGACGTGCCAATACGCGTCCTTGAGGTCCAGGGACACCATCCAAGCGCCCGGCTCCAACAGAACCCGGACCCGAGACAGAGTGGTCATCCGAAATGAGGGGCAAGAAACCCAAGGTTTCAGACTGGACAAGTCCAGAATGAACCCGCAGGTCCGTACAGTCCCGTTTCGAAACTGGGAACAGGTGGAAAACCCACCCGAGAGACGTCATCGTTTCAACCACACCCAAGCACACCCACTCCAAGGTGACCCGACAGAGCGCAGGAGAGGAAGCCTGCCCCGTCAACCCCGAACCCTCCAAAGGAGGAGGAGCCACCCAACGCCATCACAGGCCGAGAGAAACGACCCAAAAAGCCCACAAATCGTGAGACCATGCGTGAGCGAACAAAGGAAGCCTCCCCCCACCACCCTGTCAATGGGGAGAACCGCGAAAGGGCCTCTGCCCCTTACGAGAACCCGACCTGGGCGCAGAACGAACAACGTGCCGACCAGGCACAGGCAGCACCGGCACTGAACCCCACACCTGTGGATGACCCTGACGGACGACTCTGCGGACCCCCAGGTCGTCCGCAGAGTTTTTAAGTCCTCCAGCCTGCGGTCTATCCTTGCGCCCATGCTGTTCGGACATTTCTGCAGCTTTCGCTGCTGTGTTGGTGACGTCTAGGGCTCATTTCGGGCGCAAGGATTTGAGGGTCGCACAGGTTCCTGGCCACCCGTTCTTTATGTGTGCGTCTGCTCCTGAGCGTTCTTGTTGCCTTGGGTTGCAGGTTGCAGCCTGTTGTCTTGGCTTCGCGTTGCGGAGTTTGTGGCATCCGCCTCCCGGGTCAGCCCTTTCTTTTCCTTCTCTTTGGGTATGAATCTCCAGGCAGCCGTAGGGGCTCCCCACAGAAAACCAGCGTTGAATGTAATGAAACGCCATTTTCTGGGTGAGCCCCGGAGGCTCCCTGGCAACCCTCCCTCCCACCGGTCGGCGTTTTTTTCGCATTGGTTGAAGCTTAGCTTCCAAACTGATGTTAGGCAGCCGGCGTGGTAAGGTCCAGGGCTCCCCCCTCCCCCTCTCAGGGCGGGGAGGACCGCGCGGATGATCGGCGCGGCAGTAAAGTGTGATGTTTGCTTGTTTGCTTGTTTCCTTGGGATTGTAGGGAGTTTCTACCTCTCTGTTCGGTTGTTTGTTTTAGTTTTTTACCATGTGGGGTTTATTTTGTTATGCCTACCTTTCTGGGTGCCTAACCCCAGTCAATGGCAGATAAGGAAAACCCCAACCACAAGGGGGTTTTCCAGGGCCATTGCTCCCTGAAACCTCTCTGAAGGGGCCAGGTTCTGGCGCTGGTCCCTGGCAGGTCTGAACTCTACT
This sequence comes from Procambarus clarkii, assembly GCF_040958095.1. Taxonomy (NCBI): domain Eukaryota; kingdom Metazoa; phylum Arthropoda; class Malacostraca; order Decapoda; family Cambaridae; genus Procambarus; species Procambarus clarkii. The sequence goes on along the minus strand of NC_091216.1, from coordinate 21,653,342 downwards.
ACAGAAGAAAATGTGTTAAATATAATCAGATACACAAGAATAACATACAGATAATTCTGAAAACAAAACTTACGGCCACAGAAATTTTTCCCAGGATAGGTTCAGGTATCGGCTGTTTGTATCGTTTGGTGAGTTTGTCAAGGCAAGTGGCCATGAGCTCCATACAGATCCACACATCAGAGTCTGTGATGAAGCAGCCTAAACACTGTACGATATATGGACAATCGTGGGATTTTAATACAACCTCCAGGTCAAAGAAAACGCGTTTTGTCTCCTCCATGTTCCCCGAGCGTCTCATTTGCTGTTTAGAGAGAAAAATTATATGTTAGTCAGCATCATTTCATATTAAGATCACCTTTTATTCTCTTAAGTTTAAGTTATTATTATGCAAACATATAATCATACATACCTAACAATTAAGAGTACACTCCCCCGACCTAACTGCCAGACCTCAATCTTTCGTTTATTCCACCTATTCGTTTGCTGTCCGGTCCCAAGTGGTGCCTCAACTCATGAGAGTCCTATTTAGTTTTACAACCGACCACCACGTCGCGACCTCTGCACCTGCTCAATGACCCAGTATTGTTTTTGTGGCTGCCTGCAGCATACAAAGACTTTTCCCCTCTTATCATTTTATATCCGTGCACATTTTTTGTATCCTGGTACTACGGCATCAGGAAATGCAAGAAATCTGTTGTTCAGGGCATCAACAAGAGGTAGAGCCAAAAGAAGCTGAAACTAGAATTCCTAGAAGTGTTGTGTGCACCAAGTACAATACAAAGTTAGTAAAACCACTATGTGATATATTGAAGGCTAAATATAGGATTTTTCCAAGTTATGCTAAAAGTGAGAGTGATGTAACAATGAATAATAGAAAAATTGTTAGTAGTGCAGGTATTAAAAGTGTTGACGAGGCTGTGAGGGAATGGTACAGGCACACACATGACGAATCAAAGAAATGCCAGGATGGCTTATTAATTAAGGAAAATGCTTGGCTTTTTCACCAAGAAATGAAGCTTCGTGATAACTCTGCATACAGTGATGGGTGGCTAAGGGGCTTTAAGGTTACTCATGGTATGAGGCGTGTGAAATTGCGAGATTAAAAGCAATCTGCTGATGCTGATGCAGGAGTCAACAACTGCGCTCCCTTCTACAGCTTTCACAATACAAAAACTTAATGTTCACCCCTCATGCCTCATACTCATAACTTAACCTGAAAAGCTAAACTGCCTAATGACCATGGAAATTAAGATATAACAATTAAAACCTTAAAATATTAAATAAGAAACTAAACAGGATAGAGGGCATACTGATGGAAATACAATAAAGGTCATTCATAATGTCTATACAGTAATTAATAACACACATTCAAGACACTAACCTTAACTGCAATAACTTTTTTGGAAGATTTGTGAAGCATTTTGACAACATTGCCAGAAGTACCATTGCCTAATTCTGATATGTATTCCATATCTTCTATGGAACTTTTATATTTCTGAAATTAAACAAATAAATTATTAACATTTTTTGTGATGGCCAAAAAACACCCAATTAAACCATACATAATGTTATGAGAAAACAGCAAGCAACCACAAAATTGCTCATAGTTCATACTGTTCATACAAATAAACACTCCATGTTGTGATGGCAGAGGGTGCAGAAATTACTGTGTGCTATTAAGATCAGAACCAAGGCTGGTGTAACGAGCCAAGGCTGGTGTAATTATCACAGGCTAATATAATTTTGTTTTCAATGACGGCTGACGAGTTCAAGAAGTAGACAGTTAAGACACGGCACATGTTTGGTGATGAACACATGCAGGTGGCATTTTGTGCCCTATTAGCTGATCAATACTCTACAAGCTTTTCATCGTCAAAGGATCAATTTCATGTATATTGCTGAGAGTAAAATTGTGAATTTTATACAAAAGTTTAAAATAATTTTGTTTCTATTGTTATACAGATTAATTATATTATTCTAATAGTCTAATAACAATTATTATTGATCATTTGTCAAGGAAAAAGGATAGGGGTAAACTATTGCACAACTGACAACTGGTTCACTCACAGAAGTGAGTAAAGAAGTGTAAGCACAATCACTTTTGCCACTCCTTACGTATCTAGATGATGTGAAGGAACAGTGAACAATCATACCATATAACCAATCTCAAGCGCCTGTCTCCATTCTTTCAATAGCATGCATTAGCGTTCATGTGACACTAAATGGTGAATGATGATAAATAAACACAGAAGGCCAGTGCAGTGCAGCTGCCCTGGCATGTCAAGGACAGCTTACGCAGCTCTCCTGGCATGACAAGGAAGGCTTACACAGTGCAGCTCTCCTGGCATGACAAGGAAGGCTTACAAAGTGCAGCTCTCCTGGCATGACAAGGAAGGCTTACAAAGTGCAGCTCTCCTGGCATGACAAGGAAGGCTTACACAATACAACTCTCCTGGCATGACAAGGAAGGCTTACACAGTGGAACTCTCCTGGCATGACAAGGAAGGCTTACACAGTGCAACTCTCCTGGCATGACAAGAAAGGCTTACACAATGCAACTCTCCTGGCATGACAAGGAAGGATTACACAGTGCAACTCTCCTGGCATGACAAGAAAGGCTTACACAATGCAACTCTCCTGGCATGACAAGGAAGGATTACACAGTGCACCTCTCCTGGCATGACAAGGAGGGCTTACACAGTGCAACTCTCCTGGCATGACAAGGAAGGCTTATGCAATGCAGCTCTCCTGGCATGACAAGGAAGGCTTACACAGTGCAGCTCTCCTAGTATGACAAGGAAAGCTTACACAATGCAGCTCTCCTGGCATGACAAGGAGGGCTTACACAGTGCAACTATAAAGCAGCAAATGTTTACCTGATATCATACCTTGCTCTCTATAATTAGATTACCATTTTTTCTAGTGATTTCCTTTACATGTGCATCTAATTCTGGAAGGTCAGGTTGTTGGCGGGGTTCAAAAAATAAAGGCAACTCTATTTTGCGTCGCTCTTTCTGCCGTCCTCCTGAGATGGTGTTCGGCCGTTCTGGTAATCTGGATTCTCCTATTGGAACTGAAATGTACAACAATACCTTACAAATTACCTGAAAACTTACATTAATTAACTACAATCCACATGGACAAAATAAGAAAGACAACAAGCAAGAGGGTCTTTTAATGATTATGAGTGAGACATTAACAAAACCTGAGAGGAAAAATCATGATTGATGGTGCATGGGGACTTAATTTGAAAATAGTAGATCGCAAGGCTTATGATATAAAGACATAAGACTTATGAATTTGGCCGATTCATGAACCTTTTCCTGGAGGTATTCTCGTATCAGCACTGGACCTAATATTTATCAGGAAAGTGGGAGAGAACTTTGACTTCCACTACTTGCCTCCACTATATAAGGTGCCGTTTACTCCTTGAAAGAAAATACTTTTTGCATTATAACAAAAGAAAATGGGACAAAATGAGGCATCAGAGAAACTCAACTTCAACAGTAGATGCTACAGAAATTTTAGAAAGGTCTTTATTTTAGTTGATTGGAATGGTTTGTTGTTATGCAAGGAAATAATGAGATATATGCCAAATTTTGTTGAGATGTTCTCAACAAAGACTTACTTATTCTGAAACAGAGATGAATATTCAAAAAACAGGATTGATTTAATAGAAATTGTGAGAGGGGCAGAGAGCAAAAGACAAACCAATGGAATCAATATACAAAAGGCCAAGCTGTCAAACATACCAGCACTACAGACATGAAACCACTACATGGAAGTGAGAAGAGGGACAAAAAAAAAAAAAAAAAAAAAAAAAAAAAAAGCATTGAATGTAATGAAACGCCATTTTCTGGGCGAGACCTGGAGACCTGGACCCCACACACACTAGATTGGGAAGATAGATTGGGAGAATAGACCCCCACATGGAGGACCAGATGCATGGAGAGCTAAGCTGCTGGACCCGGCAACAAGAAGCTTTCTAAGCCAACACATCAAGGGACCAACAAGAATGAGAGGAGAGGATGAACCAGCTATGCTTGACCTGATATTTACCCTAAATGAGTGGGATATAAGGAAAGTTAAGTTGGAAGCACCCTTGGAAATGAATGATCACAGAGTATTGATCTTTGAGTACTTGGTGGAGCTAGGATTTATCCCCCCCAAAAAAAAACTCGGAAACAAAAGACTGGCATACCAAAAGGGAAATTATGAGGAGATGAAAAGTTTCCTAAGGAATATACCATGGGACACAGACCTTGAGTTATCTTGAGATGATTTCAGGGCTTTTTAGTGTCCCCGCGGCCCGGTCCTCGACCAGGCCTCCACCCCCAGGAAGCAGCCCGTGACAGCTGACTAACACCCAGGTACCTATTTTACTGCTAGGTAACAGGGGCATAGGGTGAAAGAAACTCTGCCCATTGTTTCTCGCCGGCACCTGGGATCGAACCCAGGACCACAGGATCACAAGTCCAGCGTGCTGTCCGCTCGGCTCGCCGGCGCCTGGGATCGAACCCAGGACCACAGGATCACAAGTCCAGCGTGCTGTCCGCTCGGCCGACCGGCACCTAAAAGACCTCAAAGCTAAGTCTGTACAAGACATGATGGACTATGTCACCCAAAAGTGACAGGAGGCAGTAAACAGGTTTATCCCGGCCCAAAAGGAAAAATCCGAGAAGCAAACGAAGAATCCATGGTTTAATAAGGCATGTATAGAAGCAAGGTAGCACATACACCTGGCCCCCACACACACATAGGTACCACATACACCTGGTCCCACACACACTAGGTACCACATACACCTGGCCCCACACACACTAGGTACCACATACACCTGGCCCCCACACACACCAGGTACCACATACACCTGGCTCCCCACACACACTAGGTACCACATACACCTGGCTCCCCACACACAAAAGGTACCACATACACTAGGTACCACATACACCTGGCTTACCACAAACATTAGGTCCCCACATACACCTGGCTCCCCACAAACATTAGGTCCCCACATACACCTGGCTCCCCACAAACATTAGGTCCCCACATACACCTGGCCCCCCACAAACATTACGTCCCCACATACACCTGGCTCCCCACAAACATTAGGTCCCCCCCATACACCTGGCTCCCCACAAACATTAGGTCCCCCCCATACACCTGGCTCCCCACAAACATTAGGTCCCCACATACACCTGGCTCCCCACAAACATTAGGTCCCCACATACACCTGGCTCCCCACAAACATTAGGTCCCCATATACACCTGGCTCCCCACAAACATTAGGTCCCCACATACACCTGGCTCCCCACAAACATTAGGTCCCCACATACACCTGGCTCCCCACAAACATTAGGTCCCCACATACACCTGGCTCCCCACAAACATTAGGTCCCCACATACACCTGGCTCCCCACAAACATTAGGTCCCCACATACACCTGGCTCCCCACAAACATTAGGTCCCCACATACACCTGGCTCCCCACATACACCTGGCTCCCCACAAACATTACGTCCCCACATACACCTGGCTCCCCACAAACATTACGTCCCCACATACACCTGGCTCCCCACAAACATTACGTCCCCACATACACCTGGCTCCCCACAAACATTACGTCCCCACATACACCTGGCTCCCCACAAACATTACGTCCCCACATACACCTGGCTCCCCACAAACATTACATCCCCCACAAACATTATGTCCCCACATACACCTGGCTCCCCACAAACATTAGGTCCCCACATACACCTGGCTCCCCACAAACATTACATCCCCACATACACCTGGCTCCCCACTAACATTAGGGCCCCACATACACCTGGCTCCCCACAAACATTAGGTCCCCACATATACCTGGCTCCCCACAAACATTACATCCCCCACAAACATTAGGTCCCCACATACACCTGGCTCCCCGCAAACATTAGGTCCCCACATACACCTGGCTCCCCACAAACATTAGGTCCCCACATACACCTGGCTCCCCACAAACATTAGGTCCCCACAAACATTAGGTCCCCACATACACCTGGCTCCCCACAAACATTACATCCCCCACAAACATTAGGTCCCCACATACACCTGGCTCCCCACAAACATTAGGTCCCCACATACACCTGGCTCCCCACAAACATTAGGTCCCCACATACACCTGGCTCTCCACAAACATTACATCCCCCACAAACATTAGGTCCCCACATACACCTGGCTCCCTGCAAACATTAGGTCCCCACATACACCTGGCTCCCCACAAACATTAGGTCCCCACATACACCTGGCTCCCCACAATCATTACCCCCACAAACATTAGGTCCCACATACACCTGGCTCCCCACAATCATTACCCCCACAAACATTAGGTCCCCACATACACCTGGCTCCCCACAAACATTACATCCCCCACAAACATTAGGTCCCCACATACACCTGGCTCCCCACAAACATTAGGTCCCCACATACACCTGGCTCCCCACAAACATTAGGTCCCCACATACACCTGGCTCCCCACAACATTACATCCCCCACAAACATTAGGTCCCCACATACACCTGGCTCCCCGCAAACCTTAGGTCCCCACATACACCTGGCTCCCCGCAAACATTAGGTCCCCACATACACCTGGCTCCCCACAATCATTACCCCCACAAACATTAGGTCCCCACATACACCTAGCTCCCCACAATCATTACCCCCACAAACATTAGGTCCCACATACACCTGGCTCCAAACACACTAGGTACTAAACATATTATGTACCACACACCTGCCCCCCCCCCCTACACACACATACACTTGTCCCTGAGCCACTCATGTGACCACTGTCCAATGTTGACAGTAACCACCACTGATATTTCCAGACACAACTTCCCCCCATACAATAACTCCCCCTCATACCCCCACCTCACACCTCACGTTTGGGGCGCGGCTGCACCTCCCCCACGCCCCAGACCTGCCACACACGCCTCAAATAGGAGCAAAATATGAGGTTGGTGATGGGTGTCAAGACGCGGGCTAGATGGGGACTTACGGGGTCTGGGTCTCCTCTCCGAGCCTGGTCTATCCCTGGTGAAGTCTAGGGTGAGGTTGGTGTTCATCCTCTCCCGGGTCCCAGCCTCGTTCTCAGCCTTCAGCCTCGTCCCCAACCCCTGCAGTCTGTCTTGGAGGGAGCTCAGCGTCGCCATTTTTGTTTTCCTTTTGAGAGCGACGCGAGAGCCATCTCTTGGGCGACGGAGTAACTAGTGCTGCTGCTGCTGCTGCTGCTGCTGCTGCTGCTGCTGCTGCTGCTGCTGCTGCTGCTGCTGCTGCTGCTGCTGCTGCTGCTGCTGCTGAGGCCTGGGACTCTGCTGATGGGATGCTGCTGCTATTGAGGCCTGGGATGCTGCTGCTGAGACCTGGGACTCTGCTGATGGGATGCTGCTGCTGCTGCTGCTGCTGTTGAGGCCTGGGACTCTGCTGATGGGATGCTGCTGCTGCTGCTGTTGAGGCCTGGGATGCTGCTGTTGAGGCCTGGGACTCTGCTGATGGGATGCTGCTGCTGCTGCTGTTGAGGCCTGGGATGCTGCTGCTGAGGCCTGGGACTCTGCTGCAGGGATGCTGCTGCTGAGACCTGGGACTCTGCTGCAGGGATGCTGCTGCTGAGGCCTGGGAGACTGCTGCTGGGATGCTGCTGCTGCTGTTGCTGCGGCTACATGAAAGCTTACTAAGTGTACATAAAAATACTATCTATAATTTCATCTAATACGTATCACCATCTCATAGGATACGTAGTCATATATGGAATCAGGAGACAATATGATGATCTTACCTTCATATGAATAATATGCATTTATTTTTGTACAAATAATAATAATATTACTGTAATATTATTATTAGTAGGAGTGGTGGTGGTGGTAGCAACAGCCAGGAGCAACAGTAACAACAACCAGGAGCGACAGTAACACCAGCCAGGAGCAACAGTAACAACAGCCAGGAGCAACAGTAACAACAGCCAGGAGTGACAGTACCAACAGCCAGGAGCAACAGTAACAACAGCCAGGAGCAACAGTAACAACAGCCAGGAGCAACAGTAACAACAGCCAGGAGTGACAGTACCAACAGCCAGGAGCAACAGTAACAACAGCCAGGAGCAACAGTAACAACAGCCAGGAGCAACAGTAACAACAGCCAGGAGCAACAGTAACAACAACCAGGAGCGACAGTAACAACAGCCAGGAGCAACAGTAACAACAGCCAGGAGCGACAGTAACAACAACCAGGAGCAACAGTAACAACAGCCAGGAGTGACAGTACCAACAGCCAGGAGCAACAGTAACAACAGCCAGGAGCAACAGTAACAACAGCCAGGAGCAACAGTAACAACAGCCAGGAGCAACAGTAACAACAACCAGGAGCGACAGTAACAAAAGCCAGGAGCAACAGTAACAACAGCCAGGAGCGACAGTAACAACAGCCAGGAGCGACAGTAACAACAGCCAGGAGCGACAGTAACAACAGCCAGGAGCAACAGTAACAACAGCCAGGAGCAACAGTAACAACAGCCAGGAGCGACAGTAACAACAGCCAGGAGCAACAGTAACAACAGCCAGGAGCAACAGTAACAACAGCCAGGAGCGACAGTAACAACAGCCAGGAGCAACAGTAGCAACAGCCAGGAGCAACAGTAACAACAACCAGGAGCGACAGTAACAACAGCCAGGAGCAACAGTAACAACAGCCAGGAGCGACAGTAACAACAGCCAGGAGCGATAGTAACAACAGCCAGGAGCGACAGTAACAACAGCCAGGAGCGACAGTAACAACAGCCAGGAGCAACAGTAGCAACAGCCAGGAGCAACAGTAACAACAACCAGGAGCGACAGTAACAACAGCCAGGAGCAACAGTAACAACAGCCAGGAGCGACAGTAACGACAGCCAGGAGCGACAGTAACAACAGCCAGGAGCGACAGTAACGACAGCCAGGAGCGACAGTAACAACAGCCAGGAGCGACAGTAACAACAGCCAGGAACGACAGTAACGACAGCCAGGAGCGACAGTAACGACAGCCAGGAGCGACAGTAACAACAGCCAGGAGCGACAGTAACGACAGCCAGGAGCGACAGTAACAACAGCCAGGAGCGACAGTAACAACAGCCAGGAGCGACAGTAACAACAGCCAGGAGCGACAGTAACGACAGCCAGGAGCGACAGTAACAACAGCCAGGAGCGACAGTAACAACAACCAGGAGCGACAGTAACAATAGCCAGGAGCGACAGTAACAACAACCAGGAGCGACAGTAACAACAACCAGGAGCGACAGTAACAATAGCCAGGAGCGACAGTAACAACAGCCAGGAGAGACGGAGAGAACAGCCATGAGGAGCTGTGTGTTGCCTGAAGATAGAATTTAGCATAGTTCTGAGTGCCGTTTAAATATTAACATGCATTTGTTAATCTTCTGACCATTTGTGGAGTTCATGTAGATCCCTTTGCCAGACCTCTGTATCGTCTTCACTTTTTACTTTGCCAAAGACCTCAGTGTTATCTGTCAATATGATGATGTGGGTTGCAATATTCTCTTCTAGGTCATTGACCCCTATGACAAAATAGGGTTGGCTCCAAGATGGACCTAAATTCATTTCCATTTCAATGTTTCAGTCATTGTTTTACAGTCTAGTACTCTAATGATGATTTCATGTGCTTGTAATTTTTTCGCCAGTCTTTCATGTGTGTAACCCTTTTCACTACCGCCCACAGGATGGTATGGGGCACATAATAAACGAACTAAATAAAAATTTCGAAAGCTTTAGAGAAATCTATGTATACTACGTCTACTGTTAGTCCTTTGGCCGATTACCTTGGCTACCGTTTCCAAGAATGTGAGCAGGTTAGTGAGTGTAGTTTATAATGGTCCCCCATACTCATGCCATGAGGGATAGTTCAATGTGTTCCCCTTGTCCATCCTAGGCAAAAGTAATTAAAAGGATTATACAAGGGTGCACAAAAGGTCTTTAATTGTAGCCTAGTATCTTAATATATAAACATTTTAATTTTATCCTATATGAAGACCTAATACATTTGATATTAGAGCGCAAATAATGTTTTCTTATAATATTGCAATGTTGTTGTTGTTGATTGAGGGGCTAATATTGCAATTTTTTTAACGCTTTATTACTCTCTCATCTATCCTTATCAATTATAGTATTTGTGCTTGGAGTTCTACTACCCAAAATCATTTACGTCCTCTAATCACTCAACACAAAGCTGCTATTAGAACAATATCTAACTCTGGCGCCCAAACAGCACTCGGTACCTTTACTTAAAAAATCTTTGAATATGTTAGATTTTAAGACACTGCACATCCTCTCAAGTGTACCCTATATATTTAAAACTTAACTGTAATGCCAATCCTGACTTTAAACGCTTCCTAGAAGGTTGTAACATGACCAATAGGCACCACACCAGAAACAAATACCTGTTTGATATTCCAAGAGTGCGACTTAACCAAACTAGAAATGCTCTACAACTCAAAGGACCCAGAATGTGGAATGACCTTCCCAATCATGTCAAAGACTGTACCTCTCTCAACCAGTTTAAGAGAAAAACTAAGCACTACCAAATAAACTCCATGCAACCTACCCCCTAAATGTCTACCCATGTCTTGCTATTTTCAAACAATACTGCTTGTTGACCAACTTGTATAATTGCTGATTTCTGCCATGTTCCCCCCCTTATTTTTTTGTTTACTTCTCAACACAAGTTATACTTTAATCTCAATTATTATTAAGTTTAAGTCCCCCCCCCCTACACCTTGCCTGAAACGCTGTGCATATTAGTGGCTTTAGGTATTGTATGTACCAGCTCTATCTATATATCCAACATTATGTTTGTAACTCATCTATGCATGTACTTTTACCTGAATAAACATTTGATTTTATTTGATTGATTTGATTTGAATTGCAATAAGTGACGTCATCAGATAGTGTAAACATTGCGATATAAATTTATACACTCCATTTGATAATAAAAACTTATCTATAGTTTGCGAGAGAATAAACTAGTGTTTAAAAGGCAAACATTTCCCCACTTGCAAATAATATTTAGTATGCAATGTTTGCCAACGTCTAATTTGTAGTCCTGAGTTGTGAGTTGAGGTTGATGAGGCGCTGAGTTGTGAGAGGCGGAGCACAACCGACCGCTCTGTCTAGGGTGAGGAGAGGGAAAGTGAGAGGTCTGCCCAGGTGAGATTGCTAGGGTGATGAAGCTAATTGCTGGGGTGAGGAGGCAAATTGCTAAGGTGAGAAAGCTAATTGCTAAGGTGAGAAGGTTAATTGCTAAGGTGAAAAGGCTTATTGCTAAGGTGAAAAGGCTTATTGCTAAGGTGAGAAGACTTATTGCTAGGGTGAGAAGGCTAATTGCTAGGGTGAGAATGCTTATTGCTAGGGTGAGAATGCTTATTGCTATGGTGAAAAGGCTTATTGCCAGGGTGAGAAGGCTAATTGCTAAGGTGAGAAGGCTTATTGCTAGGGTGAGAATGCTTATTGCTAAGGTGAGAAGGCTTATTGCTAGGGTGAGAAGGCTAATTGCTAGGGTGAGTTGTATTTTTGTATTTGTATTGCTACAGTGAGAAGGCTAATTGCTAGGATGAGAAGGCTAATTGCTAGGGTGAGAAGGCTAATTGATAAGGTAAGTAGGCTTATTGCTAGGATGAAAAGGTTCCAAGATGTGGAGGCTTGTCAAAATACATTTTCCTAGGGTGAGGAAGCTCACTGTGATGATGAAGCTTGCTAGGGTGAGGAGGCATACTGTGGCAAGGAAGCTTGCTAGGGTGAGGAAGCATGCTAGGGGTGAGGAGGCGGCATACTGTGGCAAGGAAGCTTGCTAGGGTGAGGAGGCCCACTGGTGAGGAAGCATGCTAAGGGTGAGGAGGCCCACTGGTGAGGAAGCATGCTAGGGGTGAGGAGGCAAACTAGGGTGAGGAGGCTCACTGTGGCAAGGAGGCTTACTAGGGCAAGGAGGCTCACTGTGGCAAGGAAGCTTGCTAGGATGAGGAGGCTCACTGGCAAGGAAGCTTGTTAAGATAAGGAGGTTCACTGTGGCAAGGAAGCTTACTAGGGTGAGGAGGCTCACTGGCAAGGAAGCTTGTTAGGATGAGGAGGCTCACTGTGGCAAGGAAGCTTGCTAGGGTGAGGAGGCTTACTAGGTTGAGGAGGCTCACTGGCAAGGAAGCTTGCTAGGGTGAGGAGGCTCACTGGCAAGGAAGCTTGCTAGGGTGAGGAGGCTCACTGTGGTGAGGAAGCTTGCTAGGGTGAGGAGGCTCACTGGTGAGGAAGCTTGCTAGGGTGAGGAGGCTCACTGTGGTGAGGAAGCTTGCTAGGTTGAGGAGGCTTACTGTGGCGAGGAAGCTTGCTAGGGTAAGGATGCTCATTGTGGTGAGGAAGCTTGCTAGGGTGTGGAGACACTGTGGTGAGGAGGCTTGGTAGGATGAGGCTTGCTAGGGTGAGGGGGGGCTTGCCAGGGTGAGGAAGCTTGCTAGTGTAAGGAGGCGTGTATTGTGAAGGATACACCATAATAAGGTTCTACTATTGTAGAACATCCATCCATCACATTGTGAATTCTACTACTTGACTGCAAAAATTGCTTGTGACCACACTGAAACAGTTACATTTGTCTATGACCATATGATTCACTGGTCAGGTTATAGGCATCACTAGTATGTGATTTCTGCCATATTGTCGGATGTTGGTCATTTGATCATGTCTGGCAATTTGCATCTCTCAAACTATTCTTATTTTTGGGAGTTGTCCTTTAGTTGTAAGGCAGAAAACAGGAGATGCTTTTTCACCCATACAGTTATAAACCTGTGGAACTTCCTACCTGCTGAAGCTGTAAATGCCATGTTTCTCCAGTTTAAAATCCAGTTGGAAAAATCCTCAGGAACAATGGAAAGACCTTTGACAAGCTGCCGGCTTCCAGTTCCCATTAGGGCCCCTAGAGAGATAGTGGCCCACAGGTAAATTCAGGTAAATGGCTTAAGTGTAGTGACAGGATGAGAGCCATATGCATGGTGTTCCATCAATGTATCATGTTCTTCTGTATATTTCTTAATTAAATTATTATTATTATTATTATTATTATTATTATTATTATTATTATTATTATATGCACAGAAAAATAACACTAAGATGATATACATCAATGAGAAAATCCATTAGGACTGTGAGGCGACGCGAACTCATGACCAAGGCGTTGGCAGCATCATACTCTACCACTGTACCACTGTAACTCTGTGAATGTCATACAACCAGATGTCTACTGAAATCACAGGGAGTCTGGAGGCCCCTCCTGAAGTTGGGGGCATATGCTGTTGAACTACTTTGCCCGTCACCCGAGTGCTTGAGGGTCATCATACAAAAAACTTGGACTGGCTTCAGGAGGGGTCTCCAGACTTCCTGTGATTTCAGTAGACATCTGGTTGTGTGACTTTTTCTAAGTTTACTTTTCACTATGAGGCATCACCTCACAGCCCCAGTGGATTTTTTCATTATTATTATTATTATTATTATTATTATTATTATTATTATTATTGTTATTACTATTATTATTATCAACTAATTCTTGTTTGTACTCCCACTTTTTTCAAATTCATATAAGAGTTCTTGTTTTAATTGCACATTTTAAAGTTCTGTTTGAGAATCCAAGATTATAATGTTCAACATTGTCATTATTTACTGTAAGCTTAGCAAGAGGGTCAACATTACTGTGTTCTTGTAACCCAATGTGAGAGGAGATTCACAACAACTTGACTTCGACTCCCCTTATTAAGTATGCACATATATTAACACCTGGCTTCAGAGATAAGACCATTACAATTTGACTGCAAGTAATTTAATGCTAGTAATGAGGATAAGAGGGTTGGAAATAATTACGGTAAGTTGTCTACTGCAGTGTTTTCAATAACTTTGAGTGCTACAAGAATAACCAACAGCTCAACTTGCAAGGTGGATACCCAATTACTGACTCTTACATTCCATTCAGTTGTGTTGCCATATGTGCTGATGATCAGTGACAGCCCTTCCACCCCTCATTGTAGTTAAATTGAGAGATCTGTTAGTGTATATAATCTGTGTGGCATTGCTTTCAGTTTGTAAATTGTGTGTTCATGGGTACTTAATTTAGCATCAAGCGAAGCATGAGAGTTGTGTGTTATTAGTTTCATGGTGGGTTATACTGTATAGATGTTAAGTCAAAAGATATTATCTACCAAAGTCGCAGGAAGTTCTGTGCTTTTTCATCTTTACATACCTTGTGCAATCTAAACATCTAAATATGAGTAGCTGTTCTTTGAATACATTCAGAATCACTAGTTCCACAGCATACATGTTCTTAAAGTTTTGCTGATACAATGTTACTATCATTACCACATACATTCTTTAGTTTTCATTAGATCAATTTCAAATATATCTTGAATACTAGGTGTATCTAATTTGTCCTCAAATTAACACCTTTGCTAGATATTGGACAGCCAAGGATAATTCTGAAAGCTTCATTTTTCAATTTTTTATGTATATCATTACTTTTGCTGTGATTTAAAACTAAGGCTGATGAATGAAAGTCTATCAGAGATCTTATATAAGCTGAGTACATTTTTTAGCTCTTCTAACATTTACGCTGTATTGTGGGTTGTACACTGCAGCAGTTCTAAGAGCCTTAAGTCCCGGAAGTACAGTTGAATTCATTCTCAACTCAGTCGGTAATTCCAGGTTCAAATCCTGTTCAGGGCAGAAATGGTTGAGTGCATTTCCTATCGCCTAGCAATAAATAGGTACCCAGGAGTTAGTCAACATGTTAGATAGCATCCTGGGGAGGGTCAGTAGTTTAACCTAGGGGGGAGGAGAACCTTTTATATAAGTGTAACATGTGTATATACTGTTCACTGATTGCCTGTTCCCCAATATAATGAATCACAATGAATTTACATTGTTGATGTAATTTGTTACCTGCATCTAGGGTACATGGATGGAAAACCCAGGGTACTTGTAGGAGGAGACATAACAGTCCCCAGTGGCACAGTAGTAAAGCACTTGCTCTGCACTTCGTTAGCGATTTGGCCTACGTTTGTATCCTGCCTGGGGAGGATTGACTATGTGTCAAAGACTATGACCTATCTCAATGACATACAAGTGATTATGACCATAACTGTTCACCCAAAGGCATAAAGATACGCAATCAAGCAGTGATGGGTACCTTGCTAAAAAATTGGCGGGTCGTATTCCAGGGAAATTAGTGGGTAAGGCTTATCATGAGCTATGGGAAGGGACAGCTCTCAGCCAGTTAACAGGAGTCAGTAGTTGTCTGTTCCTGTACCCACCTGTGTAAAAAAAAAGTTTATTGGTAGTTATGTCTTAGTTTTTGTGGTCAACTTTTGCAATTATTGTACCACCTTGTCTGTGAAACATCTTAGTTTTCTGTGTTGACTACAAGGCCACAGCTTTCACAAGCTGTATGTATGCAATGTAGGACTGGTTGCATTTCACTGAGTTTTTGTATGTACAAATGATATCTTCATAGCTAAAAGAAATGTGTTTAGGAGTTGTTGGGATTGGTTTTAGTAAGGCATTGAACAAGGTGGGGCTTAAGACTCTACCTTGAGTGCCTAGTTGCATAGTTTAGTTACACTTTTGTAGCCTTGAAATAGTGCAGGGGATTAATGGTTAGTAAGATAACCTTGTATTTTTTATAGCAATTGACCACCTATATCCATTCTAGCTAATTCATGCAGAATAACTGTCATGTTAGCCATATCAAAGGCATTTCTCCATGAACAGTGTAAAAGGTTGTGATACATTTGTGAACACATTTACCTTGCATGAAATCTTATATATCTCATGACATTTGCTCTCTAATTCTATGCAGTGTTCTATTGAGCATCATTCTCTTAAAGATTTTACACATGTAGCTGGTCAGTGAGATGGGACAAGAAGCACCAAGTTGGCTAGGTTTAGGTATTGTAACAGCGATAGTGCTGGTCCATGAGACAAGCAGCTGCCCAGTGTCATAAACTCGTATTATTCATTGGTCATAGTGGAATACTGGGTACATGATGTAATAGTCTATCACTGGTGATACAATCTTCACCAGGAGCAGTGCTGTAACTCCTGGCAAGGGAGTAATCCATTTCATAACTGGTATATGGATCATCACATTCATCATGTTACATGTTCAACAACATTTATGAGAGCATTCTGTTGCTGGACTTCCCATGCAATTTCTCCCTGAAGCTAGTTGGTAATTTATTATTGCTAGAGACCTGAGCCCATTTTGTAATTATCTCATTGGCTTTGTGTAGTGGGTTTGGATGGCATATATCAATGCATGAAAATAATGAAATTCATGCATTATGCTTTTTCATGAAAACCCAAAAAAGGAAAGCCTAAAAAGTTAGGATTATCGAAAAGATTAATTCACAAAGAACAACATGTATTAATAGTTACAGAATACACACACACACATGCAAGGCTGCTCAGCATGCACTCTTCATACACTGAATCATTGCTGATTTATACAATCATAAGTACTGTACTATACTGTATTATTTACTATATTTAAACATTTATAAATTATCAATAAATAATGAAGAGCTATTTTATTATATAATCATGCTATTCAAATAGTAAGAATAATTATTTTTTATTTAATAAGTCTTAGTTGCAGGTTGGTGGGGGAAGATGGGTGGTGCGAGGAACACAGACCAGGTTCTGTTGAACATCGACCATGTGCAGCAGAAGCACACTTGGGACTGTGGTCTGGCATGTATCATGATGATATTGACTCCTCAAAATCGCAATAGATTCTCAGCCAGACTTTATCAAATATGTCAGGAAGAAGGGTTTGAGAAAAGGTACAGACAATATAATTTTGGTTTTGTGTACTGTACTCTCATTATCAAATTGTTTAAAGCAGTACAGTAGTACAGTACAGGTATCACTTTACTGGGCATATTTTGCATTTTCTCAATCTAATCTGTTTTATATCCATTTCTATTTGCTATCCTCTTGATTCTGCATCTTGTAGATCAGGTTGGTCCAGTCTCTCCACTATTGTGGATAGAAAAATAGTACTGTATTGACTGTAATGAAATGCAACTTTCTGAGCTGCCCCTTCAGATACTCCAGGTGCATGTGACACTCACCCCTCTAGGGACTAGCAATGTGTTATATCATCTTGCTGCCTACACAGGGCAGTTCATAGATAAATTCACTATTGAGGTTAATCACTTTCTAAAATTCATAAGAAAGTACTGTACTGTACGGTATACAAAACACTCAATTTCTCCTCAAAAAAATCTTTGAAGATTACTGAGCTATCAATAAAAAGTATAATGGATGGATGGCCAAACAATATCACCTTACTGCTGTGTGGGGAGGTTCAATTTGCTTGGGCTCTGTTCAGATGACCACTCTACTCTTGAGCTTAAACAAAACGCATTTGACATGAGGAAAAAGGCAGAAACGACATGAAGTTGAAGCTACCGAAGTATTGTCCAGAAAGTGCTGTTTCTTTACACTTGGTGCTTTCACACACAGAAATCACAATAGCGTGATACATCAAATGAACAAATCCACAAGAGAGAATCCCAGAGAGGCTGCGGGATCCGTGTGAGGGCAGTAGCACTCCCGGTTGCAATTCTTTTGACCATGTTGTGGCACAATCGACTAAGGCGCGTCTGGGATCATCCCGGACGAAGGTTCGAACGCTCATCAAGGCCCTTATGGATTTGTTCACTTGGTGCTTTATTTCTAGGCCACCCCATCAGTAATTCCCTCAATTTACTGTAGTGTTTAAGAGAAGTAGGACAAATTTTATTTCAGATTTTACAAGACAAAGGAATAGACAAGGAAAACAGAAAATCAAGTGTGGAAATTAACCTGAAACAGACAAATCCCAGAAGACATGACCCAGCTTGAGGGGGGCACCAAACCTCAGAAATCATTCAAGTTACTGAGACAATGCACTATCAACTAGTTTCGAGGGAGGACTGGGAGGCAACAAGCTACTAACGCTCGGTTTTGTCTCGGAAAACTCTGGGTCCTGATATTGGTTGTGGATATGGCAGACAATTCGGCAAATAGTCTGGGACAACCAAACCTTGATACAAGGAGCATGGATTGAGGATTGAAGAAGACAGTCACATATTATGATGCACCCCAGTCATAACACAATCCAAATCTGCATCATTTTAGGCCCCAAATAGAAGGCCAACAATTTGTTCTGCATTAAGAATGAGGAATGGGATTGAAGCTTCACAAAATAATTTTCTGGAACAAAAGAATAACTTCAGTGCCTTTGCAGGGGGATCACTTCAGTGATCCCCTTGCTTCCATCACCTGAAGTTGGGCATTTGGTACAAAGCTCCTTTTCTTTGCCCTTGAACTTTCTTGCTATTCTTCTCACAAAGATCAGTCCAGTCTGGCTTTTTTGTATTTTGGATAAGACTTTAGGTGCCCTGGGATGCCATCTGGTGACAGTCAAGTGCATCACAGTAAGGGTATTTGCACTACAGCAATGATCATGTACTGTGTATACCTGAGAGTGCCTAGTTTCTTTCAAGTGGTTGCTTCTTTTGTTGCATCTATACTTTCTGGTGGGTTTTTCAAGTTTTGTAGTTGATTTCTGATCCCCTGCTTCCATCACCTGATAGCCAGATTTGGGTTCTGGGTCCTAGTTGGTGACAAATGAGTCCGAGAGAAGCTTGTGGTTGGGCTAAGGTTCAGTGGTACTAGAGTTAAGCTTGCTAAGCTACTGTGGGCCCACTAGAAAATGGTACACTATTTCATTTTGTCGGTGTTTGATTTTTTAAAATAATTCTGGGTACTCTGCATTGAGAAGGTCAGAGGCCTCAGTTCCTGGCACTCCTTCCCTTCCTCCCTCCTGGATTTTGAACCCTGATGGAGAAGGACTTTTCTGGTCCTTCCTCATGCGTGACAAGGACAGGTGTCGGGTTTCGTATTTGACAAGCGACCGTGATTGTCCATTGTTCTTTTTTGCGTGGCCCAGTTTCCAGGCTAGTAAGTTTGGTCTTGTAGTAGAGGCTATTTTCTTGTCCTTTGTACCAGGAAGAATAAAAAACCCTCCACAGCCTGGAGCTAGTCCTCTGACCTGGAAACAAACAGTCTCAACATACACCACTTGAGAACAACTACATAATCTTGAAGGCAGGAAAGCATCCCAGAGGCAAAACCATAAAAAATACTGAAGCCCAAAATAAGTAATTATCAAAGAAGGCACCAAGCCGGGAAGGCCATGTAGCACCATCAAATGTGCCGAACAATCAGAGGGCGCTAAATATCACTGAGGATGCCAAATATGAGAACAGAAACGCATAAGGCAAACAATATCAAAAGTATCCGATTCACCAAGAATTCTATCGAGGGACAAGTGACCGTGGGGGGACGGTCGGAAAGGAAGACACACACTCGTCCTGGAAGTCAGGACATTCAACAAGGATATGCACAACTGTAAGATGGACAATACAATTAGGACAATAAGGAGCAGGGCGGTGCTCTATTAAGTGTCCGTGAGTTAAGCGCGTATGGCTAATACACAACCTTGCCAGAGCCGTTTCCCACCACTGGCTACAGTGGTAGGAGGAAGGCTACAGGGACACACTACTCTTTAAGAGTACACAATTTGTTACCAGTAACAGAAGACCGACAACCCTGCCAACAGGCAAGGATGGAGGAATGAATAACTGGGTGAAAGTTGGAATAAGGAATACCTTAACAGGAGATGGGACAAGTGGGGATAGCTTCCTTAGCGGCAGCGTCCGCATACTCATTTAAAGAGACACCAGTATGGCTGGAAACCTAGCAAAACTCGACTATTTCAAATCTACTGGAGATAAGAAACAGCCAATGTTGCTGCTGTTCATTCTTCATTTGTTTCTCTGATCTTGTGGTACCCCCTACTGGTATGTTTTCATCTCCTTGGTTCATGGATTGGCTAGAGTTTCAAGTCGGGCTTAACAGTTTCTTTTAGGGACTTCATTTGGGCTCCATGTGGTGCTAAGGATACTCATGAGGTTCTCAATTCTGGCACTGATTGATTGAGCTTCCAGTCATGTGTTGTGTGTGCTAGCCATAAATTTGATTCTGTGCATTTTATCTCGCAATAGCTTTTAGGTGCTCTTTTTCCGAGACTTGGCTCGTGCTGACACAGTTACTTGTGCAGTTGGAACTGGGCACAGTGACATCATCATCATTGTTATTATTATTATTATACCACATGAAGTGCACTATGATTCTCTTAATATTATTGTCCTTCACCTGTTAAACCTTTAAATTAACTTATGTCCAGCAATTTTTAGTTTTGGTTTCCTTCTTACAGCACATGGAGCATTGACTTGGCATACTTGCTCCAGAGATTTGGTGTCAAGCATCGGTACATGACAGTAACTCTGGGTGTTGACCCAGGATTCTCCACTGAGAGTTTCTATGACAAAGTGCTTAGCAAAGTAAGCTTCCTTTTTTCTGTATTCCTTCAGTTGCTAGTAAAGCTTAGGTGTTATTATCTTCCGTTAAATTTTCTGAATTATCATTTTTAAGTGTGTGTGTGTGTGTGTGTGAATGAGGTTTTCTCATGCTAAATTTTTCCAGTGTTGTGTTTTTGCTGGTTTTTGTCAGTGCTTTAAAGCGTTGTGTTTGCTATGTACAGTACTGTGTCAGTACAGTAGATGTTCACTCTGATATTTACATTTGTACTGTGCCCCTCCTGATGTAACTGTAATTTCTGCTGCATCTGAACTTTTTAATGTTTTACTGTTTTATACCAAATATTATTGTTTCCATTATTGCAAATAATTAAACATATCTGGTTACATTTTGAAACGATAAATTGCCTGGGAAAAAGTATGTCTTTAAATATTTTATTGTTGTCTGGGGCTCTCTGGAGCTTACAAGCTCCCGAGACTTTCTTGACATACCAGGAACCAGGACCAATATCTGGGCCCCCTCCCTCAAAGAAGTGAGGGAAGCACATAGGGATGTAAGATCAACCCACCACTGAAAAAGTCGAAGGGCATTATGAAAAAAAAATCAATGTGTGTGAGAAAAGAATATGACAGTCAAATAGCAGGAACAGTTTGCCTGTTCCAACTGATAGATGGAACAGGCAAACTGCTCCTGCTCCAACTCGCTCTGTTGCCACCAGTTGGCAGGCCAAAACATGCAGGGTCCCAACCAGTCACCTTTCTCAGTATCTCGCCAAGTACCATTTGGAGCCCAGTAGTGGTTCCTGTTTGGGAGCAGAAATTCCTTTTACAGATATGTGGATTGACTCTCCTTAGGACTTTGTTCTGCATTAGGAATCTGCAGTACATTTCAAGAGCGTGTTTGTCAACCACCTTGCATGCGCCCTGCATTTCTCATTTTAGAGAGCTCTTTCTTGGCCATGTTAGCAAACCTCATTAACTACTAGTTATTAATTTCTCTGAGGTTTATGAGTCCCTTCTTGAGTCAACCCTACTCCAGGTAGTGTTTGTGACTTGGTTACCAATGTGAGGCCTGTGATAGGGAGAGTGTATTTGTGTACTGTAATGTAAATGGCAGTGCTGTAAATGATTAAGATTTATTGTATTTCTACACAATAGAGTGCATACTTTACTTCTAGTAGATTATGTAAGTCCGAAATTTCGAATTCTCATTGTGTTATGAGTGCAATTTAACATTGGCAAAACAAAATGCAGATGGTACATAGTACAGTACTAGTAGTGTACTTGTATATAGTTTTGTTAAAATGTTTTATGAAGTTAAATACAGTTCATATTTGTAATTTTTAAGCAATTCATTTTCAAAACATTTGTACTGTACTAATGACTTGTATTAACATGTAAACTCTTGTAATGCTGATTGTTGCTCATATTAAGTCAACAAGCTCGGTCTCTGAAATGCAAACTATGTTAAATTTTCAACCCATCCTAATGTTCAGATAGTACTGCTTGTAACTATTTGGACCATCGTACATATATTGACAATTAGATAGTAGAATTTGGTACTATTCACTTTATAGAGTTCAGAAAAATAAAGCTAAAAGCCAAGCATAAGCATTCTGGGCCTAGTACAGTACATATATGTACTATATTAGGTCTCAGTGTGTATTAGGACTAGAATGCTATGGTTAGGTTAGCTTAGTTTTAGTAGCAACATAACTACGAAACCTTTTCAGGTTTGTCCAAATTCAATTGTACCAAATTCTACATTCTAATTGTCCATTACGTCAATACAGTACCGTATATGTATAATGGTCCACATCATTACTGTAAGTACTATCTAAACGGGAGGATGGCCTGCAAATTTCCTGGTGCAGACCTAGGAATCTACATACCGTATTGTAGGCTTAGATATTTTTTTTACAATATTGTAGGCTCAAAAAGAAGACAAAACAAAATTCAGTTATTTGCTTTTCATATAATATCTTGCCCAATGAGTTTTAACAAATATTTGTACAAAATACTAAAGAGCTTTTAGGCATTAAAATGCTGAGTTTCGTGAAGCTGGGCATGTGGCAGAGAGGATGTGTTATTGTAACATGTTTTCTGTGAGGAGCCAAATGTAGTCAGTCAAATTATATTTACATTATTGATTGTAGTAACCAGAATGTCAAGGTCAGTCTTACAAAGCTGCTGTTTTAATGACAGGATGCACAGAGAGTCCTGGATCGCTTTCGAGAAGCTAGCAATCAAGGCGTGGTTGTGGACCAAGGAGCTGCCACACTTCACAGCATTTTATCCCATCTCCGTGAGGAGGGACCTGTCATCTTGCTCACTAATGCTCATCTATTAACATGCATCAGGTGTACTAAGGCTATGCCACATCTTCGATCTTGTCTACCCTGTTCACCGCCATATCAGGGGCATTATATCCTTCTAATTGGTTTTGATATGAAAAAGAATCACGTATATTACAGAAATCCATCTTTTAAAAATCGTATTTGTTCTATAACTTTTAGTAAATTAGACGAGGCTAGACAAAGCTATGGTACTGATGAAGATGTTATCTTTATTTACACTAATTCAAAGCATCAGAGTTCAGTATAGAAGTAGATAGGATAGGCCTTATTTATAGTGTAATGTATGGTACGAAGAAATATATTTTATGAATGGTGTGCAATTTTAAAGGGACATCAATGAACTACTATTCTTTGTTGTATGATAAAAATATTATATTTTGACAGTGGGGGTTATATGTAAAATATTCCCTCAACATTTTATCACAGACTGAATTCATATTTTTTTATGGCAATAAGTATGCGACAGTTAAAAACATGTCGAAGGTCTCTAATGGCAGTTTCTTTTATTATACAAGTGAAGCATTTGCTGCTATGGCAGCGGGATTATTTTTTTAAAAATTATACAAATATACTGTTTCTATTTCTGATTACCTAAATACTATACCAGCAGTAGATTTATGAAATTGTTTTATCTGTAGCAAAATGTAGACGTGATGTTACACAACCTGCAAGCAACAGTGAGATACTGTAGACAACAGTGTGTTACTATAAGTAAGTGTTACACTATCGACATCAGGGTGCTGACACTGACAATCACTTTGCTGTCTACAGTGTAAGTGCCCACGTAGCCTAGCCAGAGCTATTTCACACTTAATATGGTGGTAGGAGGATTGCCATGGGGATGGTTCACATTTAAGAAAACACAATTTTTATCCATATTTCCAGACCATCTATCATGGATTTCGTTATAAATAACTGGGTTGAAATCAAAATGAGTTATCACAAGAATGAGGACTAGCATGAAGGGCCTTCTTAGCAGTGGCATCCTCAGGCTCATTCTAGGTAAAGTTAACATGGCTGAGTACCTAGACAAATTTGACAGTCTTAAGTCTGCCAAAGATGAGAAAACAACCGTTATTAGATTTTGACCACCACAGGATGGAAAGGGTTAAAACACTAGTCATGAGGTTACTACAGGATAAGCCCCATGTAAGTAATTATCAAAGAAGGCACCAAGCCAGGAAGGCTATGTAACACCATCAAATGTGCGGAATAATCAGAGGGCGCTAAATATCACTGAGGATGCCAATAAAAGGAACAAAAACGCATAAGGCGAACAATATCAAAAGTATCCGATTCACCAAGAATTCTATCGAGGGAAAAGTGACCGTGGGGGACGGTTGGAAAGCAAGACACACGTTCGTCCTGAAAGTCAGGACATTTGACAAGGATATGTACAACTGTAAGAGGGACAATGCAGTTAGGACAATAAGGAGCAGGGGCGGCGCTCCATTAAGTGTCCGCGAGTTAAGCACGTATGGCCAATGCGCAGCCTTGCCAGAGCTGTTTCCCATCACCGGTTATGGTGGTAGGAGGAAAGCCACAGGGACACACTACCCTCAAGAATACACAGTTTGTTATCAGTAACAGAAGGCCAACAACCCTGTCAATGGGCATGGATGGAGGAATGAATAACTGGGTAAAAGTCGGAATAAGGAATTCCTTTACAGGAGATGGGACAAGTGCGGATAGTTTCCTTACCAGAATTCAGAAGAGATAGAGAAGAAGCAAGGACGAACGGTTCAAGAAGGCGACCTCGGGTGTTTGTCAGAACATTACCCCAAAGAGTATGTCGACAGTTGAAATCATCCAAAAGGAGCACCGGCTCTGGCAAGGGGTCCAGGAGGTGCTTAAGATCAGAAAGGGAAAGCAGGACATTTGGAAAAGATAAATAGAACAGACTGTATACCACTCACAAAAACACAGGCAGCAAAACAATGGATAGACGATGGAAACAGTAGGGGGACAAAGAGAATATCAGTATGAATAAAGAGAGCAGTAGAGTTATGGGCCCCAGCAAGAGCTGGGGGGAAAGAAAGGAATAACCACGAAAGCGACCAGGACAAGCACCAAGCATCGGCTCCTGGAGACAAACACAAAATGGTGAAAACTGTGTAATCAGAAGCTGGAGTTCATGGAAGTTGGCATAAAATCCATGAATATTCCATTGAAGAATAGACATTATCAAAAAGAGAAAGGACAATAACAGAGAACAATGAAGAAACAAAGGTAAAGAAGCTCAGGATCAGCAAAATCAGGGTTAGGGGGCATGGGTAAACTTAGTAAGGGTTGAGGGAAGGGAGCAGGACAGACCAGAGGTAGACAGACGGGGTCCAGAGGAGGGGGGGGGGCAGAAACTGGGGAGCGCACCTCAGCAAGGGTAGTAATCGAGAGGGAATCGGGGAAGAGAGAAACCTCCATAGCTGGGACAGGGGGCTCGACCACCGAAATGGGAAGAGACGTAGCGATAGAGTCAGTTAGGGGGCGGGGAAGAAAGCGATGCCTTCTTACCCACTGGGGAGGAGGAAGGAGAGGAGCCAGGCTTACATTTCTGACTCGAAAAGATAGGCGTTCCAGTAACAACGTACTGGGCGACAGACTCAGTGGTCTGAGCAGAAGAACAGGAGTGAACAACATGAAGATCACTGGGAGGATGATGGACATCAGCCTGGACAGACAGGCGACGTGGATGGCCAAGAGATTGTGGGGAGGGTCAGGGGAAGAAGGAAAAGAAGACACAGGAGACATGGCGGACAGGGTAGGAAAAGGGGGGGGGATACTCCAGAAGGAGAATCAGGAGGGACACCTTCCGGGACAGGACATAAAGGAACAGGAGAGGTGGTGGTGGGCGTGTCCTGGTCCAAGGCCTGGAAACTGTTGCAGGACTGAGGAAAGTAGCAAGGACGAAGAGAGGTAGAACGCAAAACGCGAGCATAAGATACGCCAGTGAAAGGGTGGAGACAGCGAACATGGCGTCTTGCTTCAGGAAAAGTCAGACGATCCCTGTGTTTCAAGTTGAGGACTGCTTCCTCAAGCTTGTAGTGCATACACGAGCGGGAGAAGGAAGGGTGGGCCTCACCGCAATTGAGGCAGTGAGCAATCTGTCTTAAGAGTGATTATCGTCCCCACACATGGGGCATAGAGAAACAAGACTTGTGCATTTGAGGGTACCGTGCCCTAACTTCCAGCACTTATTACAAAGTCTAGGAGAGGGGATGTATTTCTGAACAGAGCACCTGGCACCAGCAAGAATGATAGGTGGCGACCACGAGGGGGGCGAGTGAATGTGTCCACCTGGAGGACAGGTTGGCCTTGGGCTTCGAGGATATGTTTAATATCATGTCAGTCTTTTAGGCCCCTAACACCAGTTGCAACATGGTGCGGGAGGAGAACAGTGCCAACACTGGCATTTAACCGAGCGTTTTTGGAGACCCGTACAGGGGTCTCCCCAATGCAGGGCACTGCAGCTAAGCGGGCAGCTGCATCCGGTGAAGGAGCAGCGACGATACATGTACCTAAACGGGTGGGGTTAAAAGTAACAGAGGCATCCACCGAATCAACAGTGTTTATGGAGCGAGACATCGTCAGGTGGTGTAGAATCCAGAGGGAGATCAAAGTATTTAGCCCACGAAGCAGGACCAAACAAGGCCTGGTTCGTATTAGTATGGGAAGGGATCATGCGAGTGCAGCCGTGGCAGGGACGGCGTTGAGAACTCAGAGAGAGAGAGAGAGGGGTTGAAAGGTGCAGTAGTCCCAATGAGAGGCCGAGCCACGCCAGGGGACGAGGTGGTCGCTGCTGGGGGCGTATGGCTCGACCCAACCACAGAGGAAGGAGGGGAGACGGAAGCAGTCAGGAGGGTCAAAGGAGGAGCTAGGTCTGGGCCCAATGTAGCGGGGGCTACAGAGTCCGGTCTTCCAACACAGTCCGACTCGGGGGGGGGGGGGGGGGCTTGGTCGTCCACCCCACGAGCCTGAGAAGTCATAAGAGGAACAGTATTCAGAGACATGAAAATGAGAGGTACTACTTTCATTCACGAATGTGCCCCCGTACCCACCACGGAGCCACAATTAGAGGATAGGACACTCAACAAGAGACATGTTGCCAGGGCCCTCCATGGGTGCGTTGTGAGTATACGCCCCACAAATGCCACCTTAAGAACCGTCAGTCCGTCGAGAAGGATTAACAATTAAAGGGTCCCCTCACTCGAGACGTTGGGTACTACAGTTCTACGGGTGAGAGTGTATACCTCCCCAAACACCCGGGCATCAAAACAGTAGTAGTCCGAAAGAATAATCAAGACTGGCAAAAGGTCGGCAGGAAATGACAATTAGAAAGGGGAAGAAAAATGAAACAAGGAAAAGGAAAAAAAAAAGAAGTTCTGGCAAAATTGGTAAAGACAACAACAGGCCATAAGGCTTCAAAAGGACAGAGGACTGACCCATGGAGCATCATACTCCGGCAGCTGCCCACCAAACCCCCTCACGACGCCAATGGGCCAGAAAGGGTGGGGAAGATAAGCCCCAAATAAAGGACTGTTGGCACATAACTCATGAAATTTGTCAAGGTCTTCCTGTAGCACACTACAGTTCTCATTTTCACCTAGCATCATCACACTAACATGTACAAGATTAATCCCTCTGGACATTTAAAGAGTAGACAACCTAAGGACTTGTGGGACCCTCTCCCCCCTCCCTTCTTCATTTTCTACTCGGCTCACTTTTTGCTTCCTGACATTTGTCTTCGCACAGTTTAGGATTTTGTCTAATATCCTAATTTATCTCGTCTCATGCACTAGTGATTTGCTTACAAGGGTGCAGACCCCCCCAATCAACTGAGGATATGTTCCAGTGGGCACCTTTTGTTAAATGCTGCTCCAGCACGTAGGAGAGGGAGGTAGAAGCCACCCACACCCATGGGAGAACTAAGAAAGGAATAAGGGAATACTTACAGCAGGATAACATGCATTCTGAGGGATAAAATCATGCCTGGCAAACTTGATTGAACTCTAAATCAAGGTGCTTAAGCAAAAGCCAAATGAACAAAAGATGGGTAAACTGCAATTAAGTTCTTGACAAACAACTAATGCACAAGATGAAGACAAGCAAAGAACAGAAAAGACAGTTCAATGGATTACCCAACAAAGAGTCATAGAGAATATGTCAAGGCTCGAGTCCCTTGCATCTATCCTAGATTAATTTTTTTTTTAAACTGCTAGTAACCTACCAGAGGAAAGAAGCTCATACATGTTTGCAAATGCAAAGATAATAGTGACTAATGTTACAGGAAAACCATGACAAATTTTGGGAGTGGTTAGATAAATGGTTATTAGAATTAAATCTAAGGAAGTGCAAGGTAATGATAGGAAACCTGCAAGAAACAAATGACTTGAGAGTGGATATAATCCCAAAACTAACAATAAAAGCTCACATGAACAAGATGACAACTACACATTTGAAACAGGCAAACATTTTGGTAGTACTGTACAGTATTTAATTAAAAATTATTATTTTTTTAAGTCCATACACAGCCTATTATTTACCCACATCTCAATCTTATGAGAAAACAAAACTTGAGAAAGTGTGGGTTAGTATCTAGTACCAACAACTACTTGGTAGGTAGAAGTCAATCTCACAACCTTAGAAGAGATGAAATAGGATACTAGTACAGCATAAGACACCAAGGTAAATATACAAGGACAGCTTATTTAAACTGGTGGGAGTGGTTGGGCAAGAGAAAATAAGTGGAAACTAGATACAGAAAGTGCAATTCTCATATCCTGTATGGGTGGTTAAAGTGGAATACATTGAAAGAAAGCCACTTTCCACAAAAATATGAAATTTAAATTAAGATACCTGTATATAAATAGCACACAGTATGGAAAAGACAAAGGGCTAATCTCACTTCCCCCATATTCACTGATAGACATACTTCATGTGAATTTTTAAATAAAGTAATTAGTATTCTGAAGCAGTTTTCAATCAATAATTGCCATTATCCTGCTTTGTTAATGGTATTCTCAACATTTCTTGTATATGCCACTTATTTGGCCTCAAAGTAACAACTGTAGTTCCATTTATTTAATTATGTACATAATTTGCTGGATGAAATTTAGTGAGGATAGAGTTGGATTCTTAGCACTGTATTCATGAATACCTCGCACAACTTACCAGATTTACAAAAGAAGTTAATTTACCCTTGTAATAAAATAAAAAAAATAGCTTTAATAAATTTCTACTTAAGCGCCAATTCTTATTTAGATTGTTAATAAAGGTATAGTATTAGTTGCAGGCAGATTGGTTGTTATATTTTCATAAATGTATGGATATTCAATTTAAAATGCAATAATGATATTAGGAATAGAGTAAAGGTACAATAAAATAATTCTTTTATTTTAAACAAAATATGGAATATTTATAAGAAAAAAAACAAGATATACTGTATTGCGAAATATAAAGAGTTTCACATTGCAAAGTTAATAGCACATCACAATACAAAGTGAAACAATCTGTATTTAAATTTTATTTATTCAAAAAACTCTTCCTCTATAATTTGAAGCTATTAAAACACCTGCAAATGTCGTTGATTCCAACTTTTATCTTTCCATATAATAATTCCACAAGGTTTGTGCAGGTGTAAGAATACTTCATGGAGTTGTACACAAACTCTGCGATTACCAGAGCGCCACATGTTTGGCCGACTATAGTAATTAATAGTTCCTTTATAACATTTGCTTTTAACTGCATAAGGTTTTATGAAAACTCATTCCACATTAAATAAAAAGTATACTTTGAATCATGCTTGCTACTTGCTAATTAATTTAAGAATTCTGAAAATTATGATGAAAGACAAAGGAACTAAGCATCAAATGAAGGCACCAAACAAACTGCAAAATTATGGAAAATATATCTAATTTTCACAAAGTCCAACATCTCAACCTAAATTTAATTGTGCATTTTTTTTTTTAATTTAAAAGCTCAGATTGTATTTTTTACTTTGTGACTTCAAGGCATTCTCGACGATAGACAAGAAAATCTGCTTTACCCGTATACTTTTCTGCAAATGCTAAACCATTTTCAGTAGGATCAGAGAATGCAATTTCATCAACTTTCAAGAAATAATTTGTAATCATATTGTCTCTCATTGAATTTACTAGTGTAGAAGCAATACCTTTTCCTCGCTGTGATTGCAAAACCCACAAACGACTGACACCAGCCCACACTTTTGATGGAGTTTCTGAACAACAAGCTGGATGTGATAGCCCTGGCTTTAATAACGCGTGCGGAATAATTTTATAAGCACTGCTAATTCTCTCGGCAATAAGGCAACCAACAATTCTGCGCTCCAAGATATAGAGGAATGCCTTAATATCTTCCGCACTTTTAGGTTTTTTACCAGAAAAGCCAAGCTCAGCATCAACTATTTCGCACATCTCCTCCACTTTGCGCCAGTAGTGCGGAGGATCTTCAGAGGATACCATTACAACTCTACCACCCAGATGATCCAAGTCACGTACTAGCCTCTCCCTTTTCCAACCCTGTAAAATAATAATTTGTGTAAATACATTACTGAGCTAGATGTGATAAAATTGCATATACACTACAGTATCATACTGGCCAAGGGATATTCTCCAGTATAATGATGAATTACAAAGACAAAACATTTTTTCATTATATTGTAGGAGTATGTGGGGTGCAGGTGATGTTCTTGCTACATGTTGGATAAGTGTTGGTTAGCACTATCACTAAATCTGGTATATTATGGAGCGAGAGAAAAAAAAAAAAAAAAAAAAAAAAGAGAACCCGTAGTGCAAATCTGATCTATCCAACGACGCACGAGTCACAGACACTCCTTACCTCGGATGTGTTGACAGTTGCCAGCAAGCATCAACGAAATAAAATAAATTTCACGTGCCAGTAAAATAATTTATACAAACATAAAATGTGTTGAGGGCATGCTATCCTCATGGGCTGCCCACAACAGCCAGGCCCTATGGCTGGCCCAATAGCTATAGACAAAAGGGCATAATATTCTATATGTTCTTCATAAAGAGACATGGTTTTTACCAGTGTTGCCACATTCCTCTAGTATATTTTAATGTTTCACTATGTAAAGTTGTTCAATATCTTTTGCCAATTTTGAAGCTTCAGGACCCTTAATAAGGGCTGAAAAATAGCATTATGTCATTATTACCACTTTAAATATGAATTCAGTATCATAATTGCCTTATTTAAATAATTTTTATTTTTGAGGGGCTTAATCTTCACTTTACCATGTCTCATTCTTTTATGTAAACTTTGAGTTTAAACACCATTAATATGAGAAGATACTTACAGAAAACTTGACAGAGTTAACAAAGTTATCATGGTGAAGATTGTGAGAGGCTTCATCTACTGGGTTTCCCACCTCATACACAGTGCCACACAGAGAGCACTGCTCAGCACCAAACTTCTTTTGTCCTGCATCAATCATCATCTGTGAAGACTCTTTATCCACGAATGAATGCCTAGTGCATCTGTAAATAATAAAGTGTTTCATGAAGGCATTGTTTTCATTCTCAAACCTGTAAACACTGATAAAGTGCGCTAATTATTAATTTCTGCCAGCCAACACCTGTATCCTTCCTTTTTTTTACATCCATATTTTTATCTTTCCTGGTATTTAAATGTCCTAAGGGTAGAACTGTAAAAGTCTTGAAAAATCTGTTTCAGGGTGATTAAAGCTTTTCATTAATTATAGCTAACTATGAATATCTCATCACAAATGATACACAATGTACATGAATACATTTTAAATATAAAATATAATTTTACTTGTCACCAATACCCTGCCTCTCACTTTAATATGGGGGAACCATCATCCTTGAAGAAAGTGTTAACCAGGAAGGGAAAACAAAAATCACCATTTCATCCACACTGCACGGGCTTCAGTTCCTATTATGTACTTTAACTATTCCACTATCACCCACTAGACAAGTATGGGGTATACGAGACCCCCCCCCCCCCTGCAAAAAGGTAAAACCCTCAAGGGAAAAGCTATGCAAAATAGATTTACAGCTACTAGTCAATGATCAATACCATGGAAATAGTAAGTAAGTAATTATCAATAGAAGGCACCAAACCGGGAAGGCTATGTAGCACCATCAAATGTGCGGGATAATCAGTGGGCGCTAAATATCACCAAGGATGCCAATACGAGAACAGAAATGCATAAGGCAAATAATATCAAAAGTATTCGAGTCGCCAAGAATGCCATCGAGAAATAAGCGACCGCGGGGGACGGTCAGAAAACAAGACACACGCTCGTCCTGGAAGTCAGGACATTCAACAAGGATATGCATGACCGTAAGAGGGACAATGCAATTTGGACAATAAGGAGCAGGGCGGCGCCCCATCAAGTGACCGTGAGTTAAACAGGTATGGCTAATACGTAACCTAGCCAGAGCTGTTTCCCACCGCCGGTTACGGTGGCAGGAGGAAGGCCACTGGGACACACGACTCTTAAGAATATGCAATTTGTTACCAATAACAGAAGACCAACAACTCTGCCAGCGGGCAAGGATGGAGGCATGAATAACTGGGTAAAAGTTGGAAAAAGGAATACCTTTCCGGGAGATGGGACAAGTGCAGATAGCTTCCTTTGCGGCAGCATCCGCACGCTCATTTAAAGACACCAACATGGCTGGGAACCCAGCAAAATGCAACCGACTTAAATTTACTGAAGATAAGAAACAGCCAATGTTGAACCTCGATGACCACCGGGTGGACCGGATTAAAGGACCCTAAAGCCATGAGGGCACTACGAGTCAACTACCACCACGAAGGAGGATTGACACCGGGAAAGCTGGAGACGAAGAGCATAGAGAATAGCATAAAGTTCTGCTGTGAAGATGCTAGCCTCTGGAGGAAGGCGACACATATAAGTGTGGTCAGGAGAAACAACAGAGTACCCCACACCGTCAGCAGACTTAGACCCATCGGTGAAGATGGGAACAGAGTGGGAGTGAGAAGAAAAGTGCTCAAGGAAGAGGCGTTTCAGAACTGTAGGAGGGGTAAAAGCTTTAGTGATGTGGGTCAGAAAAGTACAAAATTTGGGAAGGGGGACCCTCCACGGGGGCAAGGATGGAACAATACGAGGAGAAACATTGGTAATACGAACCGAAAGAGAATCTTGTAAACGAGACAAACGGATAGAAAGAGGAAGGTGGTGAAGAGGAACAGGAACTACAGGAGGGGTAAAAGTCAAAGCACGATAGAGGAGAAAGTGAGGATGCTGTAAGGATCATGCAAGATAGCGAAGACTGTAGCGATCACGGCGGTCCTGGAGAGACAAAGCCAGTGTCAGCGTGCAAGCTGAGGGTAGGAGTTGAACGAAAAGCACCAGAGCTGAGGCGCAACCCAGTATAGTGCAAAGGATCAAGACAGCGAAGAGTAGAAGGAGAAGCAGAAGAGTATGCAGGGCCAATACCATGGAAAGCATTTAACATAGGTTTATTATATTTTACTAATTTACTGCCATCATTTGAAAACCACAAACCTACAAAAAGCACTGTTGATGTAAATCCTAACATCTAAAGACAATATTAAGTATCGAAATCAGAGTACCATATCAGTATTGCCAAAAATTTGCCATTCATACTTCTTTACTTCACAATACAAGCCATTTTCCTTTATGAGTGCCAGTTGCATTGGCACCAAAAAGTACAATTTCTCTCTTGCTAATGCTTCCCAATGCAGGGCAAACATCACTTAACATTACCCTCTATTCGGTTTTCTTCCACATTGCTCTATCATTTATTTTTATTGTAACAGGTATAGACTCATTTTTAGCTTTCAAAGTAGCTTTGCTCACTTTAAATTTAGCACTACACTCTCCTACAGATGCCCAATTCAATTTGTTTTTATAAGCTGTACTTTATACTTAAAATTCATCACACATTTTCACTTGGGTTGGCTGCTAGTTAGTCATGGTCAACACGTTACCTACTGTTCTTAAATGTTTGGACTTGCAGTTTATATATGATGGACAGTTTGATGGTATCTGTTGTTCAGATACAATAACCCCCCTAATAAAAATTTGAAAGACCCCATTTACTTTGTGATTGAAAAAATTCCTACATGCAGCAAGTTCTCAGGATGCAGCAGACATTTGCATTTCAGTTATTTTGTTTATAGCAATTGGGGTACTTGTTGACAAACATTTACCACGGTATTGGGCTTAAGTAAATAATGGTTATGAAGCTGTTATCCCAACGGGGTTCACAAATGTCCAGGAAGGAAACATGATCTTTAACACTATTCCAACATAAATTTCGAAATCGATTTTCACTCCATTTAATGTCAAGAGCGGTCAGGCTACGATAGTCAGGGATTTTATAATGAAGTGTCATTAATGCATAATTTTGCCATGTATAGGCAGTGTAGAAATTTTAATAAAACCATGTTCCTTGCAAGATACGACTCGCTGGTA
The DNA here is from genome assembly GCF_040958095.1 of Procambarus clarkii. Taxonomy (NCBI): domain Eukaryota; kingdom Metazoa; phylum Arthropoda; class Malacostraca; order Decapoda; family Cambaridae; genus Procambarus; species Procambarus clarkii. The sequence goes on along the minus strand of NC_091216.1, from coordinate 21,619,037 downwards.
CGTCCACCCAACAAAATCATAAATTGGTTCTTAAATCAACCAACACGGGTTTACACAGCCCAAATACAAAATAACTATTTTTAGCATCATATTCAAAGTGTTGAAAAGTCTTGGGCATCCCTGGTAAAACCTATAATGCAACCCCATTACTCGGACTACCTAATTAGGAAGATGTGAAGGCAGTGCTCATGCACAACCAGTAAATGAGAACAAGGAATCTGTCAATTTTAACATTTTGAATATACAGTAGCTAAAATAAATAAACCACTTTAGCACGAGTCAATATATATACACTGTACTGTATAAATATGAAGTATACACTGGTTAACCATTTTACTAAGGATCTTCAACAAATACAGATTAGCAACACACACAAATACAGTAACTTACTTATTAGATTTGTTGATGGAGATGTTCTGGTCTGCTTGTCTTCTTTTTGGATCAAAAATGGAATAAAACTTAGATTCTTTAGTACTATTTAGAGAGAGAGACTTCTTTGAAGATGATACAACCCTTTCATTTTTTGCCGATGATGATGTATCTTTTATTTTTCTTGGGGACTTCTTTATTGATGAACTAGACTGTCCTTGGGGTCGCGTTGAAGGTCTTATTGGAGTAGATGTGCTAGTACTTTCCCCTTTAAGATTCTTTTGTGAAGTTTTATTTTCCATTTTCCTTGGAGATTTTCTTGGAGATTCTGTTTGTTTCAATTTATAGGGTGATCCACCATGAGATGCTGTATGACCTAACTTTCTTGGAGACCTGCGTAGTGGCACATCATCCTAAAAAATGGGAATTAATTTTAATGCCATTACTGTATGCTGTACCAGAATCTTTATACAGCATATACTGTACATAATGTATTTTAAATGGCTGAACATCAAGTGTACATTTCTCAATATTAAACACCTGGCTTGGCCTGGACTGAATATTCTCCAGCATCAGCAGGAACTGGCTAAGAACATATTGTAAAAGTTTTCTGGTGTGCCAGTGCAGCATGTTTACCTGTCCTGATAATGCCAGATACTAACCAGAGTTGAGTAGGATCTTGCCTTAGGGAGAAACCAAGCGAGGATAGATAAAAAATAAAAGGAAACATTTGTAAACAAATTATCCCTAAGAAACCCAATAATGTTCAATGCAAAATGAAAATACATACCAATATCTGATTAGTTACTGAAGCTCTATTTTCAGTAGGTAGTTTGTCCATCTCATCCATTTCCTTGAAAACAGATTCCAGATCTTGTAGTTCTTCTCCAACCGAGTCAATAGCAACATTCATTTTCTTGTCCAAATTAACTTTGTTAGATTTCTGAGGCGAGGGTGTTCTTGATATTTTTCGTCGAGTGGGACGTTTTGTAGGAGAGGGACTAGATGGCACACGGGTTGGAAATGGTCGAGGATTTGCCTGCACTGAAGGTAAGGACAGGACCTCATTCATCCTGAAATGTGAAGCAAGTAATTATCAAAAGAAGGCACCAAGCCGGGAAGGCTACGTAACTGAAATTTTAAGATTTATACAGCATTGAAATGTGCCACAAAATTTGGCTCTCAAGCCAATTGAGAGCCATATCCATATCATTGCAAATGAACAAATAGTTTTTTAGGTACAGTAAAGCATTAGCATTCGTCTATAAAATACTGTATTTATAGTTGATTCACAGTTGTTTTTGTGATAACATGATCAGTAAGGCTTTTTCTTGGAGCAGCCCACATATCAATTATAATGCAGTTGGTCCATTACTTCCCACAGGAATTTTTGAAATTGTCTTGAACATGTATACTTGCGTAATGAAATACCTTTACTGCTTCCATCTTTCTCTAATCTCAATTAGATATTTATCAGAGCCGACAGAACAAGGTATTCCATTCCTGTGCCCAGTACATTCCACAATAACACAACAGTGTTGTGGGATGGTGAAGTTTGGGTAAAGAGGATGGGTATTGAGGGGAGGGGGGGGAGGTGGAGGTGACCATATGGCTTTAGTTAAGTTGTGGATACAATTGGTAAATAATATACCTGGCACTGAATAAAATAGCGCACAGATATACCAAATAAAACAAAAAATCTGGAAGGTAATCATGGAGACAAGTCAGTCTAATGTTTCCTCAGTATGGGTACCTTATCTTTATTTTTCCTTTTTTTTTTGTATTTACTGTATTTATATACAGTATACAAGAGTTCTTACATTCTTGTACAGCCACATCACGCATAGCATTTTGCTCAAGTCCTTAATTCTAATTTTTACACTTACACACACACACACACAATCCCCAAGAAGCAGCCACCTAACTCTCAGATACCTATTTACTGCTAGGTGAACAGGTACATCAGGGTTAAAGAAACTCTGCCCATTTGTTTCTACCTCCGCCGGGAGACTGAACCCAGACCCTTAGGGCTACAAACCCAGAGCGTTGTCCACTCAGCCATCAGGCCCCAAAGTGTAATTCAGATGATGCAAGAAACTAGAGCACTACTGCAATATACACATTTGATCACGAACCCTGTGACATGTTAGGTGCCCTACAGAATTGTGTGTGTCCAAGTTAACTTAATTACATCCAAATAGATGCATTGTAACCATATTTACATTTGTATAAAATACCAGATAATGATAAAAACTGGCAATGGCCTAGGCAACATTATAACCGACCTATAAGGATTAAAATTAATTAAACCAAGAACTGAAGTGTTATTACAGAATAAAAAGACACACTGCACATACTGTAGTTCAAAGATGAACTGGTACAGTAACCAAATCTAGATACCAGGAATATGACTAAGGTAAACAACAGTTTGATAATTCATAAGGTGACAATTGATGGTCAACTGTGGTTGGATGTCTACACTCTAGAGTAAGGATAATGTATGTACATACTCATCAATCTATTTGAGACTAAACCATATATTAAAGAAAGTAAACTTTTACAAATATTTCCACATTCAGTATTATCACAGCCTGTGGGACAGTTCTTTGTTCCAAAATTAAGACTTGAACCTCAAGTAGTAGTAATCATAATACTGTACCTCAAGTGCCCAAATGATTCTTTACTATTCACAAAGATTCCAGATGCATATAGTATGACTCGTATAAATACTATATGTACTATTCCAATACATAACAGTTTATACTCAAAGACCCATCCTTCACAAAGTTATGATACAATATATATTTTACTTACAAATTTCCTTTCACTTTAAGCACTGGCCTAACTCATGACTATTTTCACACAAAACATTGAAAACTAACCTTTCAGATTTACTGGACCATTCCAGATACTGATGCAGTTGTTGTTCTACCTGGCGACCAACATTTTTCTTCACAAATGTTCCTGCACGTTGTTTCAAAGACACGTCTCCATACCTAGCAGCCAGCCTAAAAACAAAAAAAGGGATAGCATTGATAGAAGATGCTGTACATTTAGATGCAGAAGTGCCCGAAAAGTATTTCTAGGACTGCACATGACAAAGACATGCAACTAAATAGCTCCCAGAACTAGAAGACATGAGCTATGAGGAGAGGTTAGAGGCATTAAATATGCCAAAACTAGAAGATAAAAAAAAAAAGAGGCGATATGATCACTACGTACAAAATAGTAACAAGATTCGACAAAATTGGTAAGTAAGAATTCCTATGACCTAGAACTCAAAGAACAAGAGGTCATAGATTTAAACTAACTAAACAAAGCTGCTGAGGAAATATAAGAAAATTCACTTTTGCAAAGAGTGGTAGACGTTTGGAACAAGTTAGGTGAGGGTGGTGGTGGAGGCCAAAACTGTCAGTGGTTTCAAAGCGTTACATGACATTACCTATTAAGAATATGAAGTATGAATAGTTTCCAGTAATCCATAAAGGAAGATGGTAACCCCACACAATTGTGGTGTGTGGTTTAGTCTTCACCATTAACCACTGCACTGCACAAAGCACCTTTAGGGGCTCTGAGAGTTGTGCTTTTTTTTTTAATTAGGCTATATTTTAATGTTTACATTACTCTGTGTTTTGAAATGGAAATAGTTGAGTTTGGAAAATATTATGACATTAACTTTACCTGAATATTTATAAAAACTACAAAAATATGTCCTTGACAATTGCACTGAAGTTTTAGCCGAAACCAGGTGCGCAGTGCAGTGGAACATTAAATGGAGTCATTAACAAGATGAACACATTTACATACAAAAGAAAAGCTCCTTCCAAGATTATAAATTGACTTCAGTGGGTTTAAATAATTCTGTATATATCTTGTGCGCAACATATAACATTAAATTGGGGGGAAAAAAAATTGGACTGCTGCATGGGGCAATACAGGGATTATTTCATTCTAGAATCAACTGCTGGTTGCACTTACAAGGCTCAGAGGCTTCTTTTATAGGTCAGAGGATCTGGTTGAACAATACATTTAATTGGAAACTTTAACCTATGCACGCTTTAGTGATCTGACTGCTATCGCTTTTCTATAATACTAGACACAGGAACCCTGACCTCTGATCTACGTTTTAATTACTAAAATAAAATGGGTCACATTGAAACTTACACTATACTCTTGCCTATTTGAACAGTAGCAGCAGCACGAGACCGACTCGTGAAGAACCGTCCATTCCTCGATGGTGTCAGGAAACTGTCATCTGGCTCCTGAAAATTTCACAATAAATTGCTCAAGAATAAATGCAATCCAAATCTTGCTATACAACTACAATATTTTTGGGATATCCACATAAATTTTGTCAAATCATTAAGCTAACTATGAATCATCACCCATGCTCCTGGCAATACACCAAGATGAAATAAATTGCATCTACTTACCGGGATATCTAATAATGATATGCCTGGAGATGACAGCACATGGCGTTTCTTCTGGAATTTTAATTTAATTATAAGTGATTATAATGTGTCAACATTCAAGTAAATCATTAGTGAAATTACAAGGCATAAACTCAGCTATATACACTTAATTAACATCAGGGCATGTGTAAAACTTTTGGTGCAACTATGCTGGCAGGCTTAACCCCTGCATTACGCACCCATTTTTGACAAAAACTTCTTAGTGCAATTGTTAAGGACATATTTTTGTTGTTTTTATAAAAATTCAGGTAAAGTTAATGTCAAAATGTTTCCAAACTCAACCATTTTCATTTTAAAACACAAAGAGTGATGAAAACATTAAAAAACATTAAAATATAGCCAAATTAAAAAAAAATAGTAAACTCTCAGAACGAGATTTCTCGGTTGGCGCAGCACAGTGGTTAAAAATATAGCAGAATATTTTCCCCATCAGTAGGGAAAATAGAACACCAAGTTTTATAGTTACGTACTCTCTCTCCGGATGATGTAAACTTCACTGGGCTACGATTGGAGGGTAGATGTGGTGTGTATTTTCCTTCCTTCAATCGCTTGACCACAGTCTTGACACTGCTTCTTCCCTGCTGGCACAAGAAAGTAGACCTTAAGAAAAATGTCCATTAGAAGAATTCAGGTTAATTGGTAGAATTTAATGAAAACTTTGTCTTCCCCATTTGAGACCAGGAGGCATGACAAGAAGTACAATGTGAAAAAATGAAAAGCAGAGGTGCAACAGGCATTCTAAGAGACTATTCTATCAACAATAAGTCAAGGCGTTTTAACATTATCCCTATATACAGAAGCATAACTAACTGAACTCTCAAGGTGCTCCTAAGAGAATTTGATAAATACTTCCAAAGAATACCAAATTGACACATCCTGTGATTCGTACGTCAAACTGCGAGCAGAAGTGACTAACAGACTTGCTGATCATACTGCCAATCAGGGACATTATTCCCAGAACCATCACAAGGCTGGGCCTCCTGGACAATTTAGCTGGAGTCGGTGGCTCATACTGCCCAAACTCAACACTAATATACATTATGGCAAGAATGTTTACTCTTGCCTGCCTACAGTCTGCAGGTTCACAACATTTAGTTTTTTATGATGAACATTATAGATATAGCATTTCACCATCCTCCAAATGTGTTGAGGTTCAAACTTATTTTTTAAAAGTGCTAAGCAAGTACAATGAAGCATTCTCAGGAAATTGAACAGAAACCTTTAGGAAGAAAAAATAAACATGACAAAATCTATGAAGTGTCCTCAAAATTATACTAAATCATAAGTTATACTAGATTTGCATAAACCAGAGACTAGCCAGCTGCAGGATATGTAACACTCTCTCGCAAAGCTGAACCTGGCAAGAATTTGACAACAATGAATCTTAGGTACTGCGGTAAACAAATCTTGGGTAAACAAATTAAAAGAAAAAAAAAGACACCAAAGTACTGTATAGTTTACAATAATGAACAGTTACCAGTGAATGGGTGGTTGGTTGAGACTAAGAATATGAAAGCCTTTGCCAAATTAAGGGATTTCTCTACAATGTACTGTATTAATTTTAAATTTTTAAGTTTAATTTCTTTTCACCTTTATCTTTTCCTTTGCTTTCAGCTTTGGTTTTTTTATCTTGTGGCCAACACCTTTATTGATACCATCTCTGGGTCGCTTCATGGCTTTATAGCTGGGTAGAGGCTCAACCCTACGACAGGAACTGAAAGTGTTCTTTGGTGAAGTATAAAACCCAAAGCTAAACCCTGCAAATACAAAAAGTTTTATAATGACATTAACAACAAAAATAATAATAATAATAATAATAATAATAATAGATTTATGCATATACTAGGACAAATATGGTGAGAAACTGGTGCAAAGAGCGTGCTAGCAAAATCATTTTTATTGAAGACAAAGGAGAATTAGGGAGCACCAGAGCTGTTGGTCAATACTAGGAGAGTCCAGTCAAAATCCACCCTCTCTCCTATACAACCTATTAATAGTTTCAATTCAGTTTCAATAATGTTAGTAGGCAACCCATTCCTCTCATCTATAAGCTAATACTGTTGTGGGATACTACCACCACCTGGCTGCAGTTTTGTGCAACATTACCAATTTGCGTACAGAGGACAGCTCAACAAAAGCTATCACAATCCAGCAGCTATGACTAATGGGGTACAAGACCTGGGTACGCTGGTCAATGGGAATTCTTTTGTGGATGGTGGTCCTCAGACTGATATTCACTAGATTCAGACTCGCTTGGTTGCTTGAACCCTTTTAATGTAAATGAAGCACTGAAAAGACCTTTTCTCAGGCCCATCAGAATTTAATTAATTCATGATGGGTGCTGAAGGCACTGGAGCACTTAAAATGCTTAAAGCACAAGAGCAAGAAGCAGTACAGTACTTAGAAGTGGTTGCATACCTCTGACTTTCCCAACTTTCTGTTTATGCTTCACAAGGTTTGGGTTCCATGCTTGAGCTGCATACTCAAGAAATGGTCTAACATAGGCAATGTGCCTTCTTCAGATTCTTAAATGACATTATGTTTGGTAACTTCCTATATGCTGCTGTTATCCTGTTCACATAAGCTTCTTGTATTAGTGTTGGGATTATGGCTACTCCCAGGCCTTTTTCTCATTGTTTCTTGTAATTGCATTCCTCCTTATGGTGTAGTTATATACAGGTCTCCTATCTCCCTTACCCATTTTCATTACTTTACACTTATAGTATTTGGATTGAATTCCAGCAGCCAATTATCTGCCAACCCCTGAAGTTGATCAAGGTCTTCTTGTAGCACCTCTTTAGTTCTTACTCTCCTACCACTATCCTCATACCTTTTATGAAATCCTGCTGGTTGGTCATAATTAACGTGCTATAATTTATGATGCACTCAAGCTGCCTGGCCAAGCTGCACAACAATGAGAGCTCTACTGTATATGGAACCACCACCCTTAACACTTGCCCACATACAGATATCCACCTTTCATGCATCTGCTATTCAGACACTTTTTCAGCATCCACCAGAATGAAACTAACATTAAAAACCCTTTAAAACACCAAACACAAGCCCCCCTTGTCTTGCAAAAGGAGGGAGGCAGAAATAGGAGGGATGAAGATTGAGATAATACTGCTGCCAGAGGCAATAAAGAATTAGAAAACAGGGAGAAAGATATTTGAACTATAAGTGACCATAGGGTACTTGATAAAAGAACTGAGTATAAGTACTGTAACACACAAGGCAAGTACTGTACAGTATAATGAACTTAAAGGCATGAAAATGTACTGTACAGGAAATCTGCAAAGTACACACACATGCAAAAAGTGAGTGTGACAATAATAGTCAGGGCCTAGTAAAAATGTGTCCAAGTAACAATAGTGACTTCCATGCATCATCAGCTAGAAGTACGGGCGTCAATTGATCCAAGCTAATATGCAGACATTTTTTTGACATCCCATGGAACATGCAAATTCTAGAAGAAAATACACTAATACCAAACACAGTATCCTTATAATATGTACCAAATTACAGCACTTCACTTGTAACACAACCATTTACCTGAACTAAGGGTCACTCCTGATATTTCTGAAGATCTTGACGGAGTGCAAAATGAGTAATCAGTAGAGCGAGGCGATTTCTGGGCTAAGCTAGCTAGAGCTGTGGCTTTCACACCCTCTTCAAGCAACTTGAGTGAAGGAACATTGCGTGGAGATGTCAAGACCCCGCAATCAGGAATCATTGGAGACATTTAAATGGGGCTGTACTGCAAAGTCTGAAAAAACAAAAAAAAATCATCCTTCAGGGTCTAAAGAAATTAAAGTCAAATATCCCTCACTTTTTTTTAGGTTGAGCATTTTAATTTTAATTTGTTAATGAAGCTTTCTTTCATATTTTTTTTCTGCCAGTTAGTGCAAAATTGTAAACAATTTTAAAAGTAAATAATGGCTCTAACTAGAAACAATTAGTGCTAACAGTTCCAAGACAATAGGGACAAGCAAATAGTACACCACACGTCTTCCATACCCCTACTGTATGCAATTTGAGAAATCACAAAATCCACTACACAAATGCAGATTTAACAATGAAATTTGTCAAGTACCAGGCAGTATTTACTTAACGGTTTGCATGAGGTGTGGGAACTGACAGCAGTGGTGCACGAGTAGTAGTTTGGTACATGGTAATCTTACCACACAGTAAGCAATCAAAAATAATAGAATTTTTTCACAAGTCTAGGTTAATTCCATAACATTCAAATAAGCATTATAGCTATACAATATTTACTCCGATATTTTTTTGCATCTAGATTAGGAAATGTCAACACTATCTACCTAGGACCCAAATATTTTGCAGTCTTATTACTAGGTTTAGAACTTTACATGTTAGTATTAATTTAACTGCATCTGCCAATCTTTTGTGCATTTTGATTTTTTTTTATAAATTGTCTAGTAGTTATTTTGATTCTTAATACAGTACAGTATATTAACAACCCAATTTTTATATCATCTGCACATCTCAAGAAGTGCATCAAGCTAGAAAAGGTGCAAGGACGTGCGACTAAATGACTTCAGTAACAATAGTAAGAGCTACAAGGAGAGGCTAGAGGTGTTAAATGTACAAAAGGTAGACGATAGAAGATGTGGTATGATTATTACATAAAAAATAAAACTAGGTATCAACACAATTTACTATTTTTTAAAACTACAACTTCAAGAACAAGAGGTCATAGATTCAAGGGAAGGAAACAAAGCTGCCAAACATTTGTTTGGCAGTGTTAACTTTTGAAAACAGAGTGGTAGACAGTTGGAGCAAGTCAAGCGAGGTGGAGGCCAAACCGTCAGTAGTTTCAAAGCGTTATATGACAGTACCACATTATATGCAGACAAGACACCACGAGAATAGCTCTCGCCTTGTATCTACACTTATTGCACTTACATATTGATATCACAGTGGACCTAACATCAACCAGCAGAGCCTCACATCACAGTGAGCCTAACATCAACCAGCAGAGCCTCACATCACAGTGAGCCTAACATCAACCAGCAGAGCCTCACATCACAGTGAGCCTAACATCAACCAGCAGAGCCTCACATCACAGTGGACCTAACATCAACCAGCAGAGCCTCACATCAGTGAACCTAACATCAACCAGCAGAGCCTCACATCACAGTGGACCTAACATCAACCAGCAGAGCCTCACATCACAGTGGACCTAACATCAACCAGCAGAGCCTCACATCACTGTGAACCTAACATCAACCAGCAGAGCCTCACATCACAGTGAACCTAACATCAACCAGCAGAGCCTCACATCACAGTGAGCCTAACATCAACCAGCAGAGCCTCACATCACAGTGGACCTAACATCAACCAGCAGAGCCTCACATCACAGTGAACCTAACATCAACCAGCAGAGCCTCACATCAGTGAACCTAACATCAACCAGCAGAGCCTCACATCAGTGAGCCTAACATCAACCAGCAGAGCCTCACATCACAGTGAACCTAACATCAACCAGCAGAGCCTCACATCAGTGAACCTAACATCAACCAGCAGAGCCTCACATCAGTGAGCCTAACATCAACCAGCAGAGCCTCACATCACAGTGAAGCCAACATCAACCAGCAGACCCTCACATCACAGTGAAGCCAACATCAACCAGCAGAGCCTCACATCACAGTGAACCTAACATCAACCAGCAGAGCCTCACATCACAGTGAACCTAACATCAACCAGCAGAGCCTCACATCACAGTGAACCGAACATCAACCAGCAGAGCCTCACATCACAGTGAACCTAACATCAACCAGCAGAGCCTCACATCACAGTGGACCGAACATCAACCAGCAGAGCCTCACATCACAGTGGACCGAACATCAACCAGCAGAGCCTCACATCACAGTGGACCGAACATCAACCAGCAGAGCCTCACATCACAGTGGACCGAACATCAACCAGCAGAGCCTCACATCACAGTGGACCGAACATCAACCAGCAGAGCCTCACATCACAGTGAACCTAACATCAACCAGCAGAGCCTCACATCACAGTGGACCGAACATCAACCAGCAGAGCCTCACATCACAGTGAACCTAACATCAACCAGCAGAGCCTCACATCACAGTGGACCGAACATCAACCAGCAGAGCCTCACATCACAGTGGACCGAACATCAACCAGCAGAGCCTCACATCACAGTGGACCGAACATCAACCAGCAGAGCCTCACATCACAGTGGACCGAACATCAACCAGCAGAGCCTCACATCACAGTGGACCGAACATCAACCAGCAGAGCCTCACATCACAGTGGACCGAACATCAACCAGCAGAGCCTCACATCACAGTGGACCGAACATCAACCAGCAGAGCCTCACATCACAGTGGACCGAACATCAACCAGCAGAGCCTCACATCACAGTGGACCGAACATCAACCAGCAGAGCCTCACATCACAGTGGACCGAACATCAACCAGCAGAGCCTCGCATCACAGTGAACCTAACATCAACCAGCAGAGCCTCACATCACAGTGGACCGAACATCAACCAGCAGAGCCTCGCATCACAGTGAACCTAACATCAACCAGCAGAGCCTCACATCACAGTGGACCGAACATCAACCAGCAGAGCCTCACATCACAGTGGACCGAACATCAACCAGCAGAGCCTCACATCACAGTGGACCTAACATCAACCAGCAGAGCCTCACATCACAGTGGACCGAACATCAACCAGCAGAGCCTCACATCACAGTGGACCGAACATCAACCAGCAGAGCCTCACATCACAGTGGACCGAACATCAACCAGCAGAGCCTCACATCACAGTGGACCTAACATCAACCAGCAGAGCCTCACATCACAGTGGACCGAACATCAACCAGCAGAGCCTCACATCGAACCTTCAGCAGTCAAGAGGCCAAAACAAATCCTGTCTTCCAACTCATTATTAGTTACTCAGGTTTCACCTCAGGGTTGAGTGTAGGGTGGTGGGCGGCCGTGGGCGGCAGTGTGGTGCAGGCACGTGAGGAGAACAGGTCGACGCAGCAGGCGGGACGACAGGCGAGGCTCGACTCCCGCGTTAGCTTTAAACTCACAACTTGCTCGATGGTTCTCCAATAAAAACAATAATAATAATTTGTATTTATTACAAGTATACAATTCATATTGTTACAGAGTTTACATACATATTACAGGAATTCTATTATTTTGTACAAGGCAAAAATATACCCTCTACGCACAAATTTGTACAAATTCTGTTAGAATAGTTGTGATTGTGGGGGTTAAGCTTTGGCTCTTTAGTCCCGCCTCTCAACTGGTGTACAGATTCTGGAGCCTACTCGGCTCTAAGTGCTCATGTAATTACCTAGGTAATTACCTAAGTGTAGTTACATAATGAGAGCTATGTTCGTGGTGTCCCGTCTTCCCAGCACTCAAATACTAAAATAATAATAAATAATCAATGTTCGATCTCGAACCCATTGATAATGACACGACTTATACTGAATTTTGTAACTAGCTCATCAAGATTGTAACTTGCTTAACTAAATTAAATGTAGGGTTCACCTGAGCCCTGTGCGTCTGTAACCCTTTTCACTCCCGCCCACAAGATGGGTATGGGGTGCATAATAAATGAACTAAACTAACTTATTCAAGTAAAATTGCATACATACATACATACATACATACATACATACATACATACATACATACATACATACATACAGGATGAGTTACAAACAAAATGTTGGGTTTCTAGATATAGGTAGTACATAAAATGCCTAATGCCACTAATACGCACAGCGTTTTGGACAAGAATTATGTTGCATGTTACATTTGGCTTTAGGCATAGTATATACAAGCTCTATCTAGAAGTCCAACATTCTGTTTGTAACTCGTTTTGACATTCTGTTTGTAACTCGTTTTGAATGTATGCACTTTTACCTGAATAAACATTATCATTAACTTTGTCATATAACGCTTTGAAATTACTGACGGTTTTGGCTCACTCACTCAACTTGTTCTAACCGTCTACCACTGTTTGCGAAAGGGAATTTTCTTATATCTCTTCGGCAGCTTAGTTTAGTTAGTTTAAATCTATGACCTCTTGTTCTTGAAGTTCCAGGTCTCTGGAATTCTTCCCTATCAATTTTATCGATTCCCATTACTATTTTGTACGTAGTGATCATATCGCCTCTTTTTCTTCTATCTTCTAGTTTTGGCATATTTAATGCCTCTAATCTCTCTTCGTAGCTCTTGTCCTTCAGTTCTGGGGGCCACTTAGTGGCATGTCTTAGCCCTCTTTCCAGTTTATTGATGTGCTTTTTAAGATATGGGCACCATACAACCGCTGCATATTCCAGCTTTGGTCTAACAAAAGTCGTGAACAATTTCTTTAATATTTCGTCATCCATGTATTTAAAAGCAATTCTTTAGTCAGAAAGTGTAGCATAGGCTCCTCGCATGTTCTTTATGTGGTCCTCAGATGATAGAAAACTATCTAGAACTACCCCTAGATCTCTTTCTTAATCTGTTTCCCATTTTCAACCTCTGAATATTATCCTTTACCTGCAATTTGTGTTCTGATGAATCGGCCTGATTCCTTTACGTTTGTCCGCTATACCTTCTCAAAATTTATTTCTGCCCCTCTCCTCACTGCCATGTATAGATTTGTGCAGTTGTTTCTCGCATCTTTGTATCTCTGGTATGTTTGGGGGGGAGTTTGGCCTCCTCCTATATTGATTCTACTTTTGTGTTTTTTTTGGACTCTGGCCCTCTCGCAATTTCTGTTGAACCAATCCTGTTTCCTAGTTCTACATCTCTGCTTTGGTATAAATTTTTGTGTGCCTTTATCATATATTTCACAAACTTGATATACATCTCATTCACATCCTTGCCTAATAGCAAGTCTTTCCAGTCAAATTCCTTAAAGAAATTTCTAAGTTCTGTGTAATGCATAGACATTCTCTTTGGTTGCAAGAACTTCCACTAGCCCAACAATTTTTTCTTCTACATTCGCTTCTTCTACGGCTCTTTCTGACCTAGATGTTATCTCCTTTTCTTTGCACCCAAAAATGAATAGGCAATGAAGATTACTTTCACCACCATAGCTGCAGCCACCCAGGCTGCCACACAAGATTTCTACTGCTTCGACTTACAAATACAACCTTATCAAGTAAAAAAGGAACGATACCATAAGATCCAGCAGTGCTTCAAGTGTTACGAGCTCTCCCACCCCACTAACAAGTTTCAGCACCCCGTCCAGAAGTGCAGCCTGTGCGTACTGGACTATCACTACTCCATATGCAAGGCAACAACCCATCGCTGCTTGCTCTGTGATGGCAATCACCCCGCAATTTCCTACTGCTGCCCCCGCAGACAGGAAGACATTAATGCCCAGTTGAAGCCACGAGAAACAACACTTCAACCTCCGTGACCAGGGGCCAGATTCACGAAGCAGTTATGCAAGCACTTACGAACCTGTACATCTTTTCTCAATCTTTGGCGGCTTTGTTTACAATTAATTAGTAGTTAATGAACTCCGAAGCACCAGGAGACTGTTTATAACAATAACAACAGTTGATTGGAAAGTTTTCATGCTTGTAAACTGTTTAATAAATGTAACCAAAGCCGTCAAAGATTGAGGATAGATGTACACGTTCGTAAGTATTTGCGTAACTGCTTCGTGAATCTGGCCCCAGAGCCCCAGGTGTTCAACCCACTACCTCAGCTCCCACCAACCAACCAGAAGACTTTCCAGTCTTACCAAAGAGTGGCTCCTCTCACCAGGTGAACCCAGCCTTCACAATGGGGACCCAAGGTCCCACAGGCTCCTTTGCAGCTACCTACATCACGTGCAGGCATTATCCCTGGTCTTATTGGACTAACGGACAGGCTTGCCGGACCAGAGAACCACCGTTTTGTCAGTGAACTGAACACATTATACTTAACCAATGGCCTGGACCCCATCATAGCCCCTGGCGCAAGTCTCACTGCCCCACTACCACTCCAGAAACTATCACCAGAAAGACCACGAGGTCGATTTCAGCACAGACTCCAGAACCACCCAAGACCAGGGCGGCACAGATGTATTTTCCTCTCCAGCTCCCAACACTCCTACCATCATCATCTCAGCCGCCGCGCTGTCTACAAATACTAATAGCATCACCAATGCTACTGAAATAGCTTCTACCACCAATCCACGACACCTGAGCCTATCTCAGGCTGCGAGGCGAAAGACGAAAACACCAACTACAGAGGTTACGGACTCCTCAGACGAGGAAATCTTAGTAGGAGCTCCACCGCCGCACCACAAATACGACACCTACTCGGTACAAGACCTCCTCATGAAGGCCACCTCACCAAAATGACCAAACTCCAACGACAGCACGGCTCAGCCAAAGTCTCAGGTAAAGAAAACACGGAAGACCAAGAGGTCTATACTAACCCCACCAGCTCCGTGGGTACTGGTACAGCAACCCCTGGAATGAAAACCCACCATGAAGACCCCATCCATCCCCAGATCTCTAGTATCGGCTATTGATACAGATAATGACTTCAAAGAGCCTCCACTTATGGGCTCACCATAACCCGTGCTACTGTTCCGAAAGTTGAATCTAAAGCAACAAAAGCAATAGCAGCTTAATTAGACGTTGAGATGTAATTCTCATCCTAATCACACTCAGACCTAGATAAAGCACTCAGAAGAGTGCGAAAGACTGGGTGTAAATTTCTTACATAAATTTCACATATAAACAAGGGTGGGTTTTACCCAAAATAATAATACATTCATATGGTACATGTTGGCGGATTAGAAAGGTAGCGACTTGGGTTAGAAGTGTTCAGCCTGGGTTGGTTTAGCCACAACCTAATTTCATCTTCATAGTTTTCTACCAAGTGCTTTATCTTCACACTGTATCTAGTGCTATTCAATCCCCCAATATTTGTACCTAAGCCGTATTACTTTACCATTGTAATCTTAGATATCATCTGATATCATGGTTGTTGTATTGAGTGCATATTCTACTGCATTATTCCTTGAAACTTTTCCTTGAAATGCTCCTCATATTGTGCTTCAGTGAACTGATGTATAACTCTGAAATGTTATCCTCATGTACCTAGTAATCCTTGTTTCTTTATTGTGTATTGTTATTATTGTGTATTATTCTAATTGCTGTTGTGTCTAAATATCTTCAATGTACCTGTAAACATTTTTTGTCAATTTTACTGTAATTATTCTACTTAAAATTATCTGTACCTGTAAAGACAAGCTGTAAAGTACCTGTAAATTTTGTTATAAATTTTACTGTTAATTTATCTAAAATTTTCTGTTAGTTTAAGGACTTGCCCGAAACGCTATACGTGCTAGTGGCTTTACAAGAATGTAAATTCAACTTAATTTCTATATTCTCTGTTAACCTCCAATGTACCTTCTTTTATATAAATAAATAGAATAAATAAAATAAAAACTATGGGGATGAATGATAGGTGTTAGAGGCTGGAAGCCCGTGACATGGGTTCACGAGTTCGAAGCATAATGTGCGGGGTTCGAGCGTGTTGAGCTCCGGCCCAAGTGTTTACATCTGAGCGTGGCGGCCGTGTGGACGGTCGGTAGCTGCTGCTGTCTTACCTCAGGCTCCTGGACCCTCACTCTCACCGCTCTATACTTCCAGGTGGGTCTCTTTCTACTACCGTTGATTGGCGGGGTAGCACATAGCGGCTCCTACGCTTTGGCCCTTCCCACTGGGCATTCATTTGATTAATCCAGGGTTGGAGCTGACTGTCCCGTATTTTTCTGCTAGGTGGCTCCTGGCCAGGACGGCCGCGGGGCTCCTGGCCAGCCCAGAAACATCTGAAACCTGCGTCGACATTAAAACTGTGACGTCATGGTGACGTTACACAGCTTGTGCACACTACATAACACACTGATTGTTATTAGATTGGGTTTCTTTCAGTACGGCTTGTCTCTGGTTTGTTTAACAGTGATGGCATAGCCAGGTCAAACTTTTTGTAGCTCTTGAACCCTACTCGGCCATTCCCTTCATTGTGGGTCCTGTGCACCAGGGTTAACTTCTGTGGTGTGTTCGGTTGGCTGTCTTTGAGGAAGGAACCTCACCCATTGCAGTGCAAGAGCCTTTGTCTTTGTCACGCAGATAGAAAAAGGGTGCTAATTTTGTTGAAAAGTTCTTCACAAACTTACAAAAATATGTAACCATCCCAACAAAAGACTGTACTTCCGCAACTGATGTTGGGACTGGGGCATCTACTATAGCAGCTACATTTTTGTGAGAAGGAGTAAAGCCCTTACCTGAAGTATGGTACCCCAGGTATTCAATTATTCAATGGCCTTGGTCTTCAATGTTGTTTTACTCTTATTAATCTTCACATTGTGCTTTTGCAAAAGATTCAAAGTTTGTTCTAATCTAGCATCATGCACTTCCTCATTCTCCCCACATACAATGTCATCTAAAAAACTAGCCACACCTTCAATGTTTACTAACAACTGGGACATGAGTCTCTGAAAAATTGCTAGAGACGAGGAGAGTCCAAAATGAAGTCTTTTATACTTAACCCTTTGTGGGTATTAATCATTAACAATTTCTGGCTCTCCTCCTCTACAGGAATTTGCAAGTAAGCATCTTTCAGGTCACTCTTAGAAAAAATTACCTGCTTGCAGACAACTGACAGCAACTCGTCTATCTTAGGTAAAGAGTGCTTCTCGCAGTGTATACGGTTGTTTAGTTCCTTGAAGTCTGCACAGATTCTCAAGGATTTCTGATCTGCTTTCAACTGGTACAATTGGGGCTGCCCACTCACTGTGTGTAATTGGCTCTAAGATGCCTTCTGCCACATGCTTTTCCAGGACTGATTCTACCAATTGCTTGTAATGAAATGGCACTGTTCTTGCCTTGAAAAATTTAAGTGAAGCCCCACTTTTCAGGTGAATTTTTGCCACAATGCTATTAAATGGTTTATCTGCCTCCACTGAATATTTATCTAACATTTGTTCGGCACTTTTAATTGGTATTAACTATAGACTTCATCTAGGCCCGCCAAGAAAATTCCCACTTTTTCCATGAGATCCTTACCACATAGGCTAGGATTATGTGAATCCACTACATAAAAATCCTGGACAATTTCTTTTCCATTATAACCTACTTTTGCCGACACCTTGCCATATACCTTAATCGGAACATTATCACATGCACTTAATGATTTTTTACCTGGTTTTACATTCAATTGCAAGGTATCTGCCCAATCTCTAGACAGTGTTGACACTACAGCACCAGTGTCCCGTTCCAAGGGAACTAACTTCCCATTAATTACAAAATTCACCACTTGTGACTTCACTGAACATTAGCTTTTCTTTCACCGAATATAGTCTGCTTTCCTCACTTGCAGCTTCTTCAGATGGTTTACCTTCCTCTACTGCCTTGACCACAGTACCACTACCTCTTCTTCCTGCATTCCTTGGTGGTCTCTTCTCCCAGGCCTTGCTGTTCCTGTTCAGATATTCCCTACACATTCTCTAAAAGTGTCCCTCCTTGTTACAAAAGTTGCATATATAGGCACTAAACTTGCACTTGCTACTACTCTGATTGTATTCACAGTGTTTACATTTGGTCTGGCCCTGTACGACCATAAGTTCACTACATAATGACGTTTAAGCAGGGCAATCAGGTCTACATAGGTCTTCGTGTGGGGTAGCTCGGGTGCACACAAATTCTCGAGAACACTATATACACTTCCGAACCCAGTGAAACTAAGAGTACTGCTTTCTTGTTGGCGTCCTCCTTAATCTCCTGGTAAGGAAAGTTTGCTTCCAGCAGTCTGAGCCACAGGTCCAATGAGATCTTGGTAGTGTTAAATGGGTCCAGTGAAATGAGCAGCGTAGCCATGGCCACAGTGGTAGTACAACTCGACTGTTGTATGCGAAGCTTCCACCCGCCCACATGACATACCCTGCTCTCTCTTGATCCTCACACTTCGTCTCATACCCAGGCTCTCTGCCTGAGGTGTTTAATTCTCATCACCACTGTTATGGTTGAAGGCTGAAGAGAAACAATCTTCGTCCACATGGTTTTATTCTCGACCAACAGCAACAGCAAAATAAAACAATTATCAGGTACATGAATTACTATTTACAAGATCATAAACAAAAAGAGCATCTGCTCCAAACATGCTACCTCCAACATCTCTAGTACTCAATCCCAACACTTTCATCTTTTACATTCTAGTTTGTTGCTACATGACTACCAGTTTGTTGCAGTGCATCATTTGAGTTTAGGCTACGCCTAGAAATCGTGTACACATTTATTGTAGTCTTTTATTAATGCTTAAGTGGGAAATTTTCCACAAAGCATCCCACAGTATAAATGTTACTGTACTCTGGAGAATGAACATTTTTCAGGTGTTTTATGTGTGATAAATACTTTAAATCATAGGTATTTTCATTAAAATAAAAAAAAACTGTTGCAGATTTCTCGGGAAGATGGGGGATGAAAACAAGGATGAAGAGCGTGTGTACGGAGGTTGTGAAGGTCCCGATGCCATGTACGTTAAGTTAATATCTTCTGATGGCCATGAATTCATTGTCAAGAGGGATCATGCTCTCACCTCTGGCACAATCAAGGCCATGCTCTCTGGACCAGGACAATTTGCTGAAAATGAAACAAATGAAGTTAACTTCAGGGAAATACCGTATGTATTTACAATTTTGTTTTGGCATATAAGAAAGTGTTTGACTATAGATCGTATGTTAAAGTAATAAATAATTATATATATGTCTCGCTCAGTATGTACAGTAGTATAAAAGCATCTCCTAGGTCTGGAAGCATTACTCCTGAAACCATTTTTAGTGTGATTGCTGACCCAGGTATCACATTGTCATGCATAATACACACATTCAACACATTGCAAGTGAAATATTTGCAAGTTTCATAATTTTGTCCTTTAGTTCTATATATATTTAATGTCAATAAATTGTGGCAGAAACAATGAATTTTTACATATATTGTATATTTTCTCCCATGATCACAAAGTGTATCACAGTTCCTTTGCAGAAACATTTGCACACATGACACTTGACCAATCCATTTTTTACCATTTCAAAGAAATTTGGCCAAGTAAATGTTTGGGCAATTCTGAAAGGAATGGGCCTCATATGATTTGGATTAGAGAGCATAGAGCAATAACTGCAGTACAGTGGCTATGTTCTAGATTCACAATTGAAGATCCTTGGTTCAGTTTGGCAAATTGAACCCAGGATCCTCAATTAAACTCTGACAAAACATTTTAGTATTGTATTAATAATTTTTGCCCAGGACAGGAAGCCTGGGCATGTAATGCATAAATTTAAGGCTTGTATCAAGGTTCCAGGTCAAACTACTGACCTTTCCCAGAATGCAACCCCCCCACAACAGATGCTTAGCTCCTGGATACCTATTTACTACTAGATGAACTGAGGCATCAGGTGCAAGGAAACATAACATGCCCTACCATATCTGACTCGCCCAGAGATTGAACCTGGGATCCTCAATTGCAAATCTAGAATGTAGCAACGGTACTGCAGTCTTTGGTATAGATGGAAAGAATACACAAGTTTCTTACTATAAATTTAATTGAAAATTACTACTGTACTGTAAAGCTATTTTATTTTATTTTGCAGATCACATGTTCTTCAGAAAGTGTGTATGTATTTCACCTATAAGGTTCGATACACTAACAGCTCGACAGAAATTCCAGAGTTTCCCATCGCACCTGAAATTGCTCTAGAGCTGCTCATGGCCGCAAACTTCCTTGACTGCTGAAAGACCCAAAGTTAATCCATAAACCGGTCACATTATTAATTGGCAAGGTGATCTCTAGGTATCCAGAGTAGACTTAAAGGTTAGCTGGGAAAAGTTGGATGAGCCGAGTTATTCAGTAGGTGGCAATATCCTTTTTCATCTTTTGGATTTCCTTATTTTATTAGTTTGAAGCACTTTAATCTATACTTATAATTCACCAATACAATTGTGTAATAGCAAGATCTTGGAATAAGAGGGAAAAATAAAAAAAATGGACATTTTTGGTTGGTCATTGCTAACCGGTAGGCAGCCTTCAAATAAATATCAGGTGTCATTAGTAGGTATTGTAATGACAATATGCATACTGTAATAGCTTTTTCTACTTAAATATTAAGGCATTTCTTGTTTGAAATATCATTGAAAAGCAGAATTTCTTTTTTTTGTTTTGTTTGTAACTAAAAAAATCAGGAGGTAAGTTGTAGGTATTATGAATGAATGTTATGACTAGTTGATATTTATAAGAGATGGTGCTGCAGTGTTCATCCTACATCACAAGTCCCCTTTTCACTCATTATTCTAGTATAATTC
Source organism: Procambarus clarkii (assembly GCF_040958095.1). Lineage (NCBI taxonomy): Eukaryota > Metazoa > Arthropoda > Malacostraca > Decapoda > Cambaridae > Procambarus > Procambarus clarkii. The sequence continues at coordinate 21,597,830 of NC_091216.1, read as the reverse complement.
CCGGTCACCTTTAGTCTGCAACAGTGCCTATTATTCATAACATAAAATGATGTCTTGGATCCCCTTGCAGCATTACAGAATTTTAATGTAACAAATGTGCTCACTTTCCAGTCCCGTTTTTCAAGTGTTTTTAAGCTCGATACATCCCATGTTTAAATGCATATTTGTTATCCAATGTCTACAGTACAGTAATTTGAAAGTTTGTGAAATTAAATGGTATCAGATTCTGCATACTGTATATACTAAGCAGTCACATGGCACGTTACTGCATGTTTAATTGCAAATACACAATGCACGCTTTAAATCATGAATTTGTTTTTAATTTAAAGGGCCAGGATTTTCCTAATGCCTTAAGTATGTTTTATCGGAAACTGCTTAAAAGATGGAGCCCCATAATAAACAATTGATGATTAAAAATTGTTTCCATGGTAGCTGCTTATTGTGTGCTGTACGATATTAGCAGGCTTAAGGATTAAATGTGTCGAGTCATAACTTATTGTTTAAATACATTTACTTTGAAGATTTATGTTCTGAAAAACATTTGTGTATTGATAAGTCCCATATGCTGAAGTTATTACTTGTATTATTATTACATAACTGCTCATTGGCTAGGAATTTAATTAAATAAAATTTATAGAAATTTCTTGTAAGCTATGGATTGTATTAAATTTTGAGAATTGTTTATTTATTTAAATATATTCTTCCTTAATGTTGTAAAATAACTTGATGTGTAGCTGAAATTACGGTAAATGGACAAGGGTAATTTTTAGTGCAGTAACTTTACTGTTTTACATATATGCTGGTGCATCTTGTTGTTGGCTGTTGCCTGCACATACCTCGAGTAGGAATGCAGTTACAATAATAATACAGCACTAAACAGAATTTATATTTTCTACCCATTAAAGTTTGCTTAAGGGAGAAAAGATGGACAGTATTTACCTGTATGAAGCTTTGATAACCTGAGTATTCAATGAAAAGCCAATTGTTAGAAAAGGTACTTGTATAGTTTCTTTTATTCAAAATTTAAACTTGAAAAAGACTTGATCAGTTTAGATCTGATTAAAATTAGGTTTAGCTTTAGCTTCCAGCGACACTATCAAAGCAGCCTGTTATGGTTACATGTACTCATAATAGTCAATAACATTGTCTATTACAGTATTTTGATTTCGCAATTAACAAATTTAAAGTAAATTATATATGTACAACAATGTACAGTAAATTAAAAGATTGATCTTGAATTATAAGGTGTAGTTGATAATGTAAACAATTTTATGATTGAGAACTACTTGTATTTTGATAGTGCTCAGGGCAGTTGTTGGCTGAAAGGTTCAAGGTGTGATTCCCTTGCAAGACATGCAGAAATGTTGAGTAATGCTGAATTTCGCCTGATTCTCCACCAAGAAGTAAATAGGACAACAATATGTTTTGGGTTGCATTTTGGGGAAGGTCAAAATAGTTTGCCTAAGGCCGGGGTAGGCAACCCTTGGCATGTGTGCCAAACCTGGCACGCCGACAAATTTTACCTGGTACACAAAACAAAGGGTTCGTCTTTAAAAATAATTAAATATTGATCTTCTTTGCCAAGTTGTATATACCAACTTAATAAAATAATTTTATTAAATAGTGATGACAAATATAATGAAGCAAAAACTGATAATTGTTTAACAATAATAAGTAATTAGAAAATTAAACAATATTAATTTATATAATTAAACAATATAATTTTTATATGAGAACAAACCAATTTTGAATACACAGTATAACATATAATAATTTTTATACTCTATATGAGAAACCAATTTTGAATACACAGTATAGCATATTACAATTGATGAGTGCGTCTGGGGATGACGGCCGCTGCTTTAAACAGCCAAGTGTGAGGACAGGTTGTCATTTGAACATTTCTTGAATCAGGTCTTTGCTGATGACCTCTGTTCTAATTCCAACTCTGTAAATGCTTCATCCACTTCAATTACAAACCCAGCAGAACCTGAATGCCTAACTAATCAAACCAATGGCTAACTACATAGAAATTTATTATATAATATTATATGTAAGAAAACCATTTTTTACTACACAGTATGTTATAAATGGGTCTGGAGAAGTGGGCCACCAATTTAACAAGCCTGAAGACGGGTTGTGATAGTACAACTGGGTTCGTTCTCGACTCTCGGTTGGGAATCTGGTTGAATTTCGGGGACAAATGGTTAAGCACGTTTCCTTTCACCTAATTCGTCTATTCACATGGAAGTACAGTATCCTGGGTCCGTCTAATTACCCAAAGCTACCCAAAAGTTATACAAAGCTTCCTAGCATTGTTAGTAATGAATAAATATGATATATTTATTCATTATAATGTTGGTGCTGAATGTAAAACATGGAAAGCATATTTTTACCCTGAAAAAGTATAATTTTATAACGAAATTGGATGAAAATAAGAAGCGCGCCAAAGCAAGTCGACGGTCCAAGCGACAATGTTTGCAGGCATATGAGCCTAATGTACATACCTAACCTAACCAACCTACCCAAACATAACTTAACTAAACCTAACCTATCCAAACCTAACGTAATATAACTTCTAGGCAACTATATATCTTGAATAATTTGTTCATCTTGGATAAGTCGCTCCATAACATTGTCGCTTGGATCGTCGACTTCCTATGGCCTCTCATGCCACTTAGTTTCGTCTGATTTCGTTATAAATATATTATATCAGAGTAAAAATATGTTTTTTCATGTTCTACATTTAATACTAACAATATGGTGAGTAAATATCATATTTCTTCATTACTTACGTAATGCTAGGAAGCTTTGGGTAGCTTTGAGCAAATTTTGGTAGCTTTGGGTAATTAGGCGGAGCGGGTAGTTAAATAGAAATAAATAAATAAATGTTTATTTAGGTAAGGTACATACAAGAAATTTTTACAAAGATTGGTTGACTTATAGGTAGAGCTAGTACATACAATGCCTAAAGCCACTATTACGCAAAGCGTTTCGGGCATTAGAGAAGAGTTACATCCTGGGGAAGAGGGGGGGGGGGTGATCTACGATATTAACCCAACGTAGATATAAATATACACGCAGGCTACCTGTCCCCCCTCCCTTTCTTCCCGGCAAAACGTATTACAGTACTGAATTAAAGTCGCGGCTGTGCATAGGTATTCAAAAGTATACAAATACCCAAAAGTAAATAACTGAGAATAAAAGAATTCAAATCATAGGCAGATATTAAGTGAATAGCTTTGGTGTAAACTTTGTCTTCCCTCGTATATGTCTACGCTGTATTTAGTGTAAGAAAGGCAGTGCTATGTCGCCCTTGTAATATATGGTCTGCGAGGAGGGCGCGCGCCTCTGTAGCCGTCACACGCGCTCAAATACCTTACCAACACAATCAATTATACGTTTAATACCATTTACAAACATTTAACAAGAAAAAAACTATAAATAAAGTAAAATAATAAGATATAATACAGAACTGGGCAAATTCATACGTAGTTGTTGCATAGCTGTAAGGGCGTGGCGTGGAGTGAGTAGTTGAGCGTCAGTGGCGTCTGCTGGAGTGACAGTAGGAGCGGCGGGCCAGTCAATAAGCGTCTGCTGGAGTGACGGGTGGTAGGACTGTCTATACCCTTCCTGGAGTGACAGTAAGGGCGGCGGGCCAGTCAATAAGCGTCTGCTGGAGTGACGGGTGGTAGGACTGTCTATACCCTTCCTGGAGTGACAGTAAGGGCGGCGGGCCAGTCAATAAGCGTCTGCTGGAGTGACGGGTGGTGGGACTGTCTATACCCTTCCTGGAGTGACAGTAAGGGCGGCGGGACAGTCAATAAGAGTCTGCTGGAGTGACGGGTGGTGGGACTGTCTATACCCTTCCTGGAGTGACAGTAAGGGCGGCGGGCCAGTCAATAAGAGTCTGCTGGAGTGACGGGTGGTGGGACTGTCTATACCCTTCCTGGAGTGACAGTAAGGGTGGTGGGACAGTCAATAAGCATCTGCTGGAGTGACGAGATTGGAAAAGTTCAATTGGGAACTCATTTTTGTCAAGGGCTGAGTAGATTATATCAAGCAGACTAGTAATTGCATCATTGGTACTCTTTTGGGATGTTTGTAAATAATTGTTCAAATATTTTTTTATAATGCTGTATAGGTTAGATTTGATGTCTGTAATTGTTTGTCTGCCGGATTGCCTCCTTTATGAATTGGCGTTACTCAGGCTTTTTTTAAGGATATCGGGGAAGGTTTGGCACTAGAGATTTGTTGAACAACAGAGCTATGGGAGGCACTCTTATATACCATAGATGGTATTTCATTAATGTTGCCAGCTTTGGTTTTTAGTAAGTGAATGATGGACACATCTGTCAGGCTGACTGGTGAAAGGAGAAGAGTTAGGATAGCTGCCTGTAAGATATGTGGTAACATGTGTCAGAGTCTGTGGGATTTTTCTGGCAAGGTTAGCACCAACCGATGAAAAGAAGCTATTCAATTCATTTGCCGTTTCCAAATCTGTTGCAGGTGTATAACCATCCTTGGAGAGTTTTATCTGGTTATGTGATTGTTGTTTCGATCCTAGGATGTTAGAGATTGCTTTTCATGTTGCCTTTTGCTTGTATGAATCTATTCTCATAATAGGAAAGCTTTGCTCTTCTTATTACACTGGTAAGCTTTGATGAGTAACTCTTAACTACTACTTTTGCGACTAGGCCAATCCTAAGTTTTTATCCTAAAAAAACACTTTCAAGATGGCAAACCTAAACATTGCCATCTTGAAAGTGTGTAGTATCAGTTATAAATATTGAGGCATATTTGTTTTTATTTTATTTTATTTATACAAGAGTTCATACATTTTTGAAAAGCCACTAGCATACATAGCATATTGGGCAGGTCCTTAATCTTTTAATTTTCCCTGGAATACGACTCGCCAAATCGTTTTAACTACCAGGTACCTATTCACTGCTGGAGAACAGAGGTGTACAGTTAAGGATTGGCACCTAGTCAATCTTCTCTGGCGAGGATATGAACACGGGTCAAATCGCTTGCAAAGCATGGGGTGAGTGTGTTACCACTCAACGAAGGGGACTGCATATAGGTGGTTCTAGTGTGTGCACAGTCTTGGAACGTGGGCTATATTGGGAATTCACAGCACAATGGGAGTTCAGAAACGTCTGGCTATGGACACTTATCTAGCCTAAGGATTGGCAATGGGTTACGTGGGCATACAGTTCTTTGGGGAGTTATGCAGTTGGATACAGGCTTTTTGGGCACTGCACTGTAGCTTGATACAGAAAAAAAATAGTTCTTTGGATGTACAGATAGGATAAGGGTAATCTTTATATCCAAATGATTTGTTTACTGCTGTGCTATTTAGATAAACAATGTTTATTTTATCAAGCCTAATTGGTTCTAACAAAGACCTGTTTTAACCTTGCCTCACCTAACAGTGCATTAGTCCCAAAAGTAAAATTAAAAGATGTGATCCTGGAATCAATTTTCGAGCAAGGCAAGATGTTTGAACACATTTCCTTACACCTGGTGTACCCGTTCACTTAGCAGTATATAGGTTCCTGGAGGTGAGATAATTGTTGTGAGTTGCATCCTAGGAAGGTTACGTTGTGGACTGGGGAGGGATGGGGGGTCCTTGATGATCTTAAAAGTTGGCGCTCCTACCACCAACAGGGATCCTACATATTTGCCTGAATTTACTTGAAGGCCACCATTTCTAGTGGCCTGAATTGGAACAGGAGGCTGGCAGCTTCTCAGAGATCCCTCCATTATTAATCCTGAGGAGTTTTTCCAGGTGAATTTTAAACTTTAGTATAGTACAGTAATAATATATTGTCATGTGGCATCAATGTTTATACATTTTTCCACATACAGTACATATCTAGAATTTTTTTTTTTTTATAAGAAATATAGAAATTTTGAAATACTGTACGTATTTTCCAGAAACTAGAAATATTAGTTTCCTCAACTGGATGAATTCCTGCTTGCTCATACCCTTAATCACTTAACCTAATAGAACTACTGATATGACTGTGCTACTTTTGACCACATCAGGACTAACAACCTCGCCATTTACTTCAGAGATATTCACTGATAGGACCCAGAGACCATTACCCCACATTTCTTCTAACCAGCATAAATAAACCACCTTTAGATACAATGAAGATAAGCTTTAGGCTGCACAATGAAACTTCTATAAGCAACTTTATTGCTGCAACTTTATTATCTAAGAATAAACAATATCCAAAATAAATTAATAACAAAGTAGATGGTAAATTCCTTGGTGTTCTCATCGATAACAATCTTAATTTCCAGGGCCACATTCAACATGCAGTATAGCAAAAAAAGTTTCTTAAACTGTGGGCATTCTTTTTTTATTATTATTTATTTATTTATACTGTACAAGAGTTGTTACATTCTTGTACACCCACTAGCACGCGTAGCATTTCGGGCAGGTCATTAATCCTATGTTTCCCGGAATACGTCTCCTCCAAATCATTTAACAACCAGGTACCCATTTTACCGTTAGGTAAACAGAGGCTACAGTTAAGGATTGACACCCAGTAAATCCTGCCCGGCCAGGATACAAAACCCAGGACAAAGCGCTAAGATCAGATATTATGTACAGTACCTTGCCCTGCCTTTGAAACACTCTATTATTGTCTCATCTATCCTTATCTCAATTATGGTATCTGTGCTTGGGGTTCTACCACCTAAAATCATCTACATCCTCTAATTACCCATCACAAATCTGCCATTAGAGCAATAACAAACTCTGGCCCCCAGAGAGCACTCGGGGGGGGGGGGGGGGGGGGGGGGGGGGGGTGTGTGTGTGTGTGTGTGTGTGTACTCTATAATGTATATGTAAAACTTTGAACCGCAATGCCAATCCTGGCCTTAAACGCTTCCTAGAATGTTGTAACAGAACCCATGGGTACCAGACTAGAAACAGATACCTATTTGATATTCCAGGAGTGTGCCTTAACCAAACTTGAAATGCTCTACAAATCAAAGGACCCAGAATGTGGAATGACCTTCCCAATCATGTCAAAGGCTGTACCTCTCTCAACCAGTTTAAGAGAAAAACTAAGTACAGTACTACCTAATAAACTTCATGTAACCTCCTAAATGACATTACCTCCTAAATGTCAATCTATGTCTTGCTATTTTCAAATATTATTTATTATTGACCATCTTGTTTAACTGCTGATATCTGCCATGTGTAATCTTGAAAATTTTAATCTGTTTATTTAGTTAAAATTCCATCTGCTGTTCTGTTACATTTTCTGTTGTTCTATCCATCATGTAATTATTATAATTATCTTTTTCTTTTTTTTCCTTTTTTTTAATTAAATTTATGCTTTTGATCTCGGTATTAAGTTTTAATCTAAGTTTTTCCCCACACTTTGCCCAAAATGCTGTGTGTATTAGTGGCTTGGGTATTAGTGGGTATGTACTAGATCTATCTATTAATTGAACCTTGTTTGTAACTAATTTTCAATGTATGTAGCTTTACTTGAATAAATGTCTTATCTTGCATATCTGTATCACAAGGATCCTTTCATTATTGGCAATTTTTTGTGTTTAATATTTATTGTTTTTTTGAGGCTTTATGGAGACTGCTCCATTGTATGTATTAACCCTTAACATAAAACATGACAAGCTGCCAGCTTCCTGTCTTTGTTGAGGCCACTGGAGATAGTGGCCCTAAGGTACAGTCGTAAATTCAGGTTAATATATGCCATTAAAACATTGCTTTCATTCAATATTGGACAGTGTATCCAAATTTCTAATTCTATGAATATTTTTGGGGGAGATTTGAAAATTTGAGTAATGGGCAAGTTCAAACCCAAACCTAAAGGTTAAAATCTACAATCACTGAATGATGACTCACTTGTGGACATAAACACCTAAAAAAAAAAAAAAAAAAAAAAAAAAAAAAAAAAAAAAAAAAAAAATGAATCGCTTTCAGCAGTTCTTGTATCATGACACTAAAATAAAGTGTCTACAAATCAATTAAAAATGTTACTGCCACGTCAAACACACCAAGGTTTCCTGCATATTAATATCTGACCTTGATGGTCGGTGATTCCCGAGAAAAAAAGTCACTGAACGTGGATGTTTGGTTTGAATTTCAAGACACATTATAATAAGTGAGAATAAGTTGCCAAACAATATGAAAGCACAATCAAAAAGCACTGTTACACCCTACTACCATGCTCCATAATATCAAGAGGGGGGAGAGCACTGGGCATATGTGGGGACCTTTGACAAGATGCTGGCTTCCTGTCCTTGTCGAGGAGGTTAGTGTTGGTGGCCATCAGGTAAATTCAGGTACAAGTAAAGTAATGCTCGGTGAAGTTTGTTGGTAGGTGGAGGCTGGTGTTGGATAGCTAAATGAAGCCATTGATAAGTACTGAACAGTTAGTAGACAGTATATGTGGGAACTAAAATACACTGACAATTTGATGAGAATAGTGATACAGTAGTTGTTTGCCAGATATGTGTCTAGCAAACTTACCACCCCATCCTCCAGGCAGCAGGTTCTGTGACTAGGACCTATGTTCTTGCCAAAGCTATGCCCCAGCAAACAGGCAGAAGGGAACAGAATGATGGATCACCCTTCATATTCTGTACTGCTCTCTACTCATTAATGAGACTCATTTGATAGTTTACATTTTCACAGAAGATAGAAAGGTGAAAACATCACCTGATCTGAATGAATGTTATTGGATATCATCATATGCTTGGAATTACCAGATAAATAAATGTACTGTACAGTAATGACACTACCTACTAATTGATCAAGTATTGCTGTATATGCTTATATCTTCTCAGTTTGATTAACTTTCCAAACTTCCTGGTAGCTGCCAAGTTAACTATTTTCACGCATCCTTCATTTTGTCCTGAAGACTATAAGTGCAGATTTAATGTTGACTGATTGTACTGTACGTATAAAAATTGTGTACACTAGAGTTGCTGTAACTAAGATGTTTAATTGCCACTTAGAAAATTTATGATTTTAACATTTCTTTCTACTTTATTCAATCATGTATAGTTCAAGTGGTAAAAATCAGGTTTGTTATATTTTAATTAGTTTATGGGTACTGTAGTTTTAAAAGTAATTGTAAATGTGCAGATAAATATTTGATCTGGAAAATGTAGATGGGTTGTAATAAAGGTGTAAAATGCTTACATTTCAGAATTCAACTGCCAAAATGGAAGTCATTCAAGAGAAGATTTATCAGTTGCATGACTTTTACAAGTGGACTTTATCCATTTCTGGTGAGGAAAAATGAGACTTCCTATTTTATTTTACATTGGTGTGACTTATAGTATATTAGATGCAGTACAGTATGTGGATGTCCACTGTACAGTGTACTTGTGGAAAATTTTCCTGTAGTATACTGTATCTAATTACACCTTCGTGAATCCTGACATATTACTCATAAATTATTTTGAAAACTTGTCACACTTCTTTTCCTCCACTCTTTAATTCTGATGGATCTGTAGCTTTCTCTGACAAAACCAACCTCTTCCTGGTTTAGATGAACGCGTTAAGGACTGGCCCCTGATGTCATCTCCACTGCCAACGCTGGGTCTTGTTACTGTTTACCTCACAATGGTCAAATTTGGGCCCAAGATAATGGCATCAAGAGCTCCACTGCAACTCCGAGTCCCTCTTATTGTTTACAACCTGGCTGTTATGCTGCTTAATCTCTATATTGGTGTGGAGGTATCTGTAACAACATTTGTAGCCTAATTATTGTCTAAGAGTGATTTTAAACTGGTTATTGTTACTCTAATAAGACTAAACTAGTCAGGAGAGTAAATTTTAGATCCTGACACCAACAACAATCATCAGAAGCACAGTTGTCCAAGTTCTTCTTTTCCTAAGGTTTTTAAAACGGTATAATACTTACAATTTAAATAAGTCTTCAACACCAGTTAATATGGGAACAGTTATGGGTTAATAACCCGTTTGTCATGTTGTTTAATATGTATAGTAGTGTTGCAATAAGTGGATTATTTATCTCTAATTTTTGTTGAATAATAGTTTATAAAAAAATTGTGAATTAACTATCATTCTTAAAACTTACTTTGTCGAAACACAAATTAAGCAATTATGTGCCATAAATGGCAAAAGTGGACATCTTGATGGTGACCCATGCAGCCAGTAAAGTCAGGGGACTCTCACAGCCAGTATAGTGAATGACTGCTAATGCAGACTGTGACCCCACTCAACTGGCGCTGACTGTTAGGAAAGAAATTTATCATCAGAACGGAGGTAGTTGCTAGTGACTAAATTATATTTATGGTAGTTATAAGTAAAAGTTTTTTCTTTTAATTACTACTAACAACCTTTTGTACAGCTGGCTGTGGTATCTGTGAGACTGAGATATAGTTGGTTCTGTCAACCAGTTGACTACTCTTCGAATCCTGAAGAAATGCGAGTAAGTGCCGAGGGTTAACTGCCAGTAAACTTAATGCTCCTTATTTTACATATAAGTTAAGTTTATCTATATTTTAGTTTTTAGACCAGTCAGAGATGGTGAAATTTGCCTGTAAAACCAAGATGAACTTGGGCCACCATGAGATGGTGCCACACAGGTTGATGTCATTACATTATACTGTATAGATAAATAATTTCAAGCAAGTTATGAGGCCATAAGCAGAAAAGGTCTTTTCTGTTATATTTTATTGAATGAAACTAACTATTCTCTAGTTTCAGTGAAAAAATTAGGCAAGAAATATCAAGATACAGAACTGTGTTTCAGTTGTTAGTAACTGAAAGCCATTCAGGCTAGCCTTCATAAACTATCCAATGGATTAATGATTGTTTTCCAAATAATGCAGATAAGCATACTGTACAGTACTTTCTTATGCATAGGAAAGTTATTAATGGTAATAGGTTTCATAGATGGAGGCGTATGCTTTACAAGATAAAGAATTTTCTGGGCAAAGCCTCATTGGCTCCCTGAAGCTAACCGAACTGATGTGTGCTTTATTAGTTTGGAGTCATCAGTCACTAGGGTTCTGAGGCCCAGGGAGCAATGGCATATGAGTATTTTATATTTAACACATTGATGCTCTGGGCGCACTTGCACCGCACTACCTTGGGTGGGTTTAGGCATTCCGTGGGAGCGCACGGTAATTCTGAAAAGTGTATACTCTTTTCAACTTTGTTACCTCAATTCTCATCCTAGGTTTTTCAGTTTGATATCAGTGTGTTTGCAATAGAATTTTCTTCAGGACTAAATGCATATAAACTCCAAAAACCCAGCTTACCACCCGCAGCAAACAGAGAAAGTGAGAGCGAGTTACCCAGGAGAGCGCATGAGCAATGAAATGTGTACACTCTTTTTCACTTTGGTCACCTCAATTCTCGTCATAGGTCTTTTATTTTGGTATCAATGTATTCACAATTCAATTCTCTAAGACTAAATGCATATAAACTCCAAAAGCCCAGTGTACCACCCACAGCAAACAAAGAAAGTGACATCGCGTTACCCCCATGAGCGCTAATCATGCACAATAAAATGTGTATACTCTTTTCAATTTTGTATATAAGGCATATAAAGTCCAAAAACTGTGGCACGCCCCTCCCACAGCCAAGTGCGAATGCTGGGCACAGTTTTTAACGGACGACACAATGCTGCGTCGTTACCGGACTACCCTCTAGTAAACGTACGATGCAATGCTGAGTCGTTACTGAACCAAAATGTTAAAGTACAGTATTGTCATATTCCGCCATCAACTGGGCAATAGCCCTGAAAGATAGGCGAATCAAAACAAGCAACTAGCTGGGAAAACAAGAACCACAGCCTGAAAGAGCAAAGAAACTCCCTTGCAATAAAATCAACAAACTGAAACTAGCAACTCTGCAAGCAAACTAGTACGTTGTCTTTGCCCTTGGGATACATCGGGGGTCTTGGGTTTTCCATCTTGCCCTGGGTAAGGGAGTGTTACTGTCTTCACTGTGGCTTGTGCAGTCTGCTTACACCTATGCGACGGCCAACATTTCTCTCCGGCTGCCAGTTTGCTTAAGGTGTGGTTTCAGGGCTTGTCACTAGTTTTTCCAGTTGCTTGCCCAGTTTTCACAGAGGTGGTCTGCATAGTAGCTTATTAGGCCATCCTAGATTGTGTTTAGTTTTCCTCCTCCATCACCCCTAGGTTTTACCACTGCTACTGGTAATCGGTTTGCCTGCTTTCAAGCAGGGGGGGGTCTACCAGCTCAGTGGGCCAAAGCACCTGGGCTTCCTGTAGGGATAACGTACCCTGTGGACCCTGGAGAACCCTTGTGGGCTCGGTAACGTGGATTCGTCAGGTCCACTCTCGCCTTGTGCGATGTTGACGGTTGTTTGTCGCCCCTGCCTCGGGGCGATGATCACCCTTTCTGCCTCTGCCATGCTGCCTACTGGGTCGGTGACACCTTTAACCCTGAGTCTTGCGTGATGTGTTCTCCACTTGTGCTGCAGTTTACACGTTCCTCATCTGTGGATGAAAGGTTTCAGGCAGTGATGGCATTGCAAGCTCGCTTCTCCTTGCAATGCGCCTGGATGATTTTTCATTTGGAAGCTCCGAAGCTGCCTCGTTTGCGATTTAGAGACCAGGATTTGAGAGAGTTGGTCGCTTCGACCTTGGTTCCATCCGTGCCCCCGTTTCCCTCCTAGGTAGGTGATGTTCGCTCTATTCCTTTCCCCTGCTTCTGGCTCCCAAATGTCTGTGGGTTTCAGTGTCGGGGCTGGGTATAGATTGGGATGAGGCTCAGGTGGCTTTGGGGGTTGCCTCTTCTGATTTGGGCACAGGTAGTTGAGCCTGTTCTTCCCGCCGAGTCTTCCGGTTCATCCCAGCCACCTTCCTTCTCAGAAGCCTTTTCCCTGGACTCCACCTTTTCTTCAGTAGTGGTGGGCGAGGAAGCAGGCTCTGCCTAGGGGACCCGGATGGGGGTTTCTGGGGCTTGGGGGGGGAGAAGAGTCCACTTGGAGTGATTGGACTCCTTTTGACCCTGCTTGGGCCCTTGTGCCTTCTGGGCAGGGCTTGTTGCTTCATGGTAAGGAGTTCTCGTACCCCCATCCCTCCCAGTATGAGTTTGAGTTGGGTGCGGCTCCCCCACAGGTGTGTTTCCGGGGTGTCTTTGGGATCCTTGGATTCATCTTTCCGGAGGTTTCCTTCTCGGATTTCCTCGGAGGAAGTACGGAAGGCCCTTGGTGCTCACCTCCTGCGAGACAAGGTTTATGCCTCTGTAATGGATCCAGCATCTATTGAGTTTGGGTTGTCTTCCCTGTATTGGGTGCATTGTGGGGTTCCAGAGTCTTCCTGGCTAGCAGACTGCACTTTTTTCTCTTTTGGGGCTTGGCATGGTTTCTGTTGTACCCTTGTGCTTGAGTGGCAGGAGGTCTCTTAATTTGCTGCAGGTTTTCTAGGGGGGGGTCCCTCGAGTTCCTCAATTAGTGCCTTTTCGCTCTATACTTTCCTGTGGCAAAAGCTGGCAAAATTGAGGCGTCGACAGCGTAAGTGTCGGAGTCGATTAGCTCCGCCTGAGCTGTCAGGCGGGAGTTGCCACAAACATGATATTACCTAATTATTTCAATGTCTCATTGATTTTTCTTAGTTTTTTTGCAGTAATATTATTCAATAGTGTGTAATGTGATTATATTTATATAATAAAATGTGTGAACCATTGCTATACTCAAAAGTATGGTGTGCATATTAGTGATTCACTTATGTTCGTAAAACAATAAGCAAATAGTTTTGCTGTTGATACACTATATACACACTTCATATAGAAGTATCTGTATGTTTTGTTCACCTTAATGAACCACTAAGTTGGTATGGTGAGTCAAAACAACAAGAGTGGCCGCCACACACAAGCCAGCAAACGTCGTCACCTTCTCTTCCTCACCTTCCCTTCCTCACCAACACCCCACTCACCAATATTCCTCCTCCCTGCATACTTCTTTTGCTGTTTTTACACTATATAAACACGTTGTATATAAGTACAGGGGTACCTCGGTTTAAAAATTTAATCCATTCCTGGAGACGGCTAGTTACACAGTGCTAGTTATCACCACAATCCTGCTATTATCAAAATCATGGTCATTTTTATCAGTCAGGGGTCTTCTGTAATACTATCATCACTGATGATAGTATTACAGAAGACTGTAATACTATCATCACTAAATAATAGCAGTTACATAGAAATTTTTAGACAATGCTGTGGTCACAGGCTGAACAGCAGTGCTGTTATCTCATGCTGCATGCACCAGCTGTGGTTGCTCAGTCAGTACTGAGTACGTTCCACACCTGTGGAATGTTACCCATGATTTTGTTTGTAAATGGAGTCTGTTTACTAGTCCTGAGGAAGCTAATGAGAACTTCGTTTAGAACGGGACATTTAAATCATGCGCAGCACCCTCAATTGTATACAGTGGCACCTCGATTAACGAGTTTAATCCGTTCCGTCACCGAGCTCGTCATGTCGAAAACTCGTCTTGTGAAACGGCAACAAAACTGTCATCGGAAGTGTCCGAGAACCAGCAGGAATGCTCGTCAATCGAGGGAAAAGCTTGTCAGTCAAGACATTTTCTGTGAGAGGCTTGCTTGTTACTCGAAATGCTCGTAATTGGAGCCACTCGTCACTCGAGGTTCCACTGTATATACGATGTGCGCCGTTTGGTGACACTCAAATTATATACCTGTATATACAATGTGTGTGGTTTAAGGGTTAAATGTAAAGTGCTCATATGCCATTGCTCCCTTTGCCTATCTGAGGGGGGGCCAAGTTCTGGCTCATGGTTCCAGGTAGGCTTAAGAACTACAAGTGACTGATGGCCCCAAACTAATAAAGCACATATCAGTTCAGTTAGCTTCGGGGAGCTTCCGGGGCCACCCTCAGAAAAGGGCATTTCAATACATTCAACGCTGGCTTTTTGTCTGTTTACACCATCTTAAGAATGTCTGTGGGGCTCTACTTTTGTGCCTCTGTATAATTCACCATTCGAAATTCGCATTTCACCATTTTTCTGTCATAGCTTGCTATAATTAAATTATTTGCCCTTCTCATATTAATGAAGCTGTCGTGATTGTGATAGAATGATATCCTCAGATAGCAGCAGCTCTGTGGTGGTATTACATCTCCAAGCTGGTAGAGTTTACTGACACACTCTTCTTCATCTTGCGTAAGAAGACTAATCAGCTCACCTTCCTACACATCTATCACCACTCCACCATGTTCTGCCTTTGGTGGATAGGTGTCAAATGGGTAGCAGGAGGCTCTTGTAAGTAGATGTATATATATATCTGAATTTTTTCTGAATATTAAAATGAGCAGAATTGCTTGCTCTTGCTGTACTAATATTAGTTTTTCATCAGGATACTATCTGTAAGAGAAACAATTATGGTTAGCTTAATAAAATAAAAAAATGTATTGGCTTTTTTAAAAGTTTATAATTTACAAGACAAAGAAATAATTGATTTATCAATGCTTTAAGTACTGTAGGTGTATTGCTACTTTCATATTCGAGTGATACTATTCATGTACTGTATTTAGCAATTGTGTAATTACAATCATCATATGAAAGAAAAGCCTTATTAGCTGGAGGCTTCAATTTTCATTTGACAACTGGGTTTTTCTGCCTCTATTTCAACCCAAATAATTTTGATTCACTGTCATCAAATTTTGATATATCTAGCAAACATAGATTCACTTACAAACAACATGAGGTTGAGTAAATACGAAATGCCCCTCTCTCAACTATACCATTTGGTTGTTTTGGCTCCGGGCAGAGCTAGGATGAAAGTCTACACCCTGATAATTGGGGGGTGGCCCTGCTGTTTGAGCACAGTAAGCTCTATGGAAATGTTAGTGGTGATTCATTAAGCTTAATGTTTCATTTTGTTCATATTTATCATTTTTGGCTCTAGTTATTCTTGCACCTGAGGATGCCCTTTCACATACCACCAACCCTTTGCATAAATACAGTATTACCTGTACCTTCTGTATGTAATTACCCAAGTGTAGTTACAGGATGAGAGCTATGCTCATGTCTTTGAAACTTCTATACAGTACAGTACTGATGGTTTTGACCTTCACCACCACACTTGTTCCAATCATCTACAACTCTGTTTGCAAAAGTGAACGTTCTAATGTTTTTTTCGCGGCTTTGTTAACTTAGTTTGAATCCTATATCTTTTTGTTCTTAACATTGCAGTTTTCAAAAACATTTCTTTGTCAGTCCCTGTTACTATTTTGTATGTAGTGATCATATCACCTCTTATTCTTCTATCTTCTGACTTTTGAATATGTAATGCCTCTAACCTCTCCTCATAGCGCTTGTTTTTCAGTTCCAGAAGCCATTTATTGCATGTCTTTGAACCTTTTCTAGTTTAATGATGTTCTTGAGATATGGGCACCATACAACTGCTGCATTTTCCAACTTTGGTCTTGCATAAGTCATGAATAATTTGTTTAATATTTTACCATCCATGTATTTAACAGCAGTTCTAAAGTTGGAAAGTATAGCATACATTACTCTCACAGTGTTCTATACGTTATCCACAGGTGACAGATTTTTATCCAGAACCACCCCTAGTTCTTTCTTTGAAAGTTTTCTCACATAATTTGCAGGTTGTGCAAAGCCCATTTTTTCTCCTATTCCATATTCCATAATGTGTGGCATTTATTCACATTAAATTCCATTAGGCAAGTGTTGTTCCATAAACTTATTCTGCCAAGTCATCTTGTTGGGCATGAAAATCGCCTAGGTTTCTTATCTTCCTAGTAGGTTGGCATCATCAGCATACATGTTTATATTCCGGTAATTCTGTATTCCTTCTGGTAGATTATTCATATAGGTAATATTACTGTTGCCAGAACTTAGCTGTGGTACTCTACTAGTAACATTTCTCCAGTTTGATACATTTCTTCTGATTACCTCCCCTCATTTTTCTGTTGGTTAGAACAACTTTCATCCATGTCAGGTTATACGAGAGGTTGGAAAGGGGAATGTCCAGGATATTGGGGGTGGATAGATAGATACATGGTGGTGCACTGGCCAAAGAGTGTTTGGTTATATGCACGGCTTGTATGCAGTGTCTTTAGGTTTGGGAGTGACCAAGGTGGCACTCAGAAATACATCTTTCACATTGTCCACTGCCCTATTTCTACCAATGCAGAGAGAATAATAATAAATTTCCGGCTGGTTTAAATGAGAGAAGAATTCTCAGAAGTGTTTAACCCTTAGACCGCGCATATTACCGCGCATATTGGGGGCCTGGTAGTGAAAAATATTCAAATTATGTACAAATAACTTAAAAATGTTAAAAAATCTCCAACTTGTTGGCTTCAGTGTCGTGAAACTTTCATCAACATATTTTCAGATATTGATTTTAGACAAATTTAAAAAAAATAAGAACGTTTTGTTGATAAGGAGAACAGTTCCCGATGTAACTGGAACTGAAGGATTATGTAGTAATAGAGAGATGCAATCACCTGTCCAACGCTCAAAGAAGAATAGTAGTAAGAAGTGTCCACAAAGTGGACATGCAGTTGCTGCCTTTATATCATTGCTGAGTAACACATAATACTGTAACACATAATTATAATGCATAACTGTTAATATGCTCTACTTTGTTATATATCATAAATACATTGTCCAATGTAAATGTTTCTTTCATCAATGTCCCAAAAATATTTTTTAGAGGATATTTTTTTTTTTTTTAAGATTTTAGTATTTTTCTTTGTTTATTATCTGATTTTGTTGTAACCTTTACAGCCTGGAGAATGCATGTTACCCTAACTATGTGACGATAGAATGAAATTGGTCAACAAATAAATCAGTCACAACTCGCAAAACTTGGGACTTTTAATTTTTTGGGGCAGATTTTTTCTGATTTCAAACTCGATTTTCTTTGTCTCTTTAGGTTGTTTTGATGATAAGGGACCATATTAGGGTTTTTTCACTTATATAAAATATACCCTAAATATATCCCCTAAATCATTATAATTATTATAATTATCCCTTTATTTTGTGTTTTTTTGGGGTTATTTTTTCTCGACTTCATTTCAACACATATTGACCTACAACTTTCACATATTCGAGTACGAATGCCAAACAATGTTTATTAAAACATACAATTAAATTAACAAATTAAAACTACCTTTATTCATTGTTGATAACTTCATGTTCAATTATCTCTGAAATTAGAGTTTCAACTTTGAGTGGCTTCTAAAATTCCAGTTTTTGACCGATTCTCACTATTTTGACATATTGTGTGCTCAGCTGGCTGTTCTACAATCCCTTCAGAATGGATTTTTCATAAACTTTATACATTTGGAATTATAATTTTTTTTGGTCTAAATTTGCTGCATATATCAAATGCCCTATTGACGATTTTTTTACAGTAAACTGTACTGAAAACCTATATTCTAATTTGATGAAAATGAAGATCATATGCTATTCTGAGAGAATAATAACATTAAATGAACAATGGGTGATAGTTCGTATTCATTATTTTGAATTGAAAATCTGAAGTTTTCAATATTCAATTTTAAAATTAATTGTGATTCTCTTGTTTTTCAAGTTATGCTGTGATCATTTAGACAAAGTTGGAGCATTTGCCTAGTTGATTATGCAAAAAAAATTGGAAGGGGTTTGTGCAAGCTTTAAAAACTTGTGTTAAATTATTTTGACAAATCATATATGTATGTATTGTGCGGTCTAAGGGTTAAGGCACACTAATTTCAGATTTTAGCACAAATTATAACTATATGGATAATCACACCCCAAACATTTATTGTGAATACTGTACTTAGATTTGCTGTAAATTTTGAGGGTAATTTTCTAAATTCTCTAAATGAAAGTGATCACCATGGAGCAAGGAATAAATAAGGTTGGCTTGGTCAGTGAAATACACCTTCTTTATTCAGCACGACTACGTCTAGTCATACTCGGATCTGGAATCGCTAGTAGTTTATATTTCTACTTCTTTCCCATTCTTTATATGTGAAAATATTAAATGTAATTTTCTTTATGCAATATTTATTACAGCCTTCCTAGCAGCCATGATGAACAGCTTTGTACATGTGATCATGTATGCCTACTATGGTCTCTCAGCATTTGGACCTTCCATACAGAAATACTTGTGGTGGAAGAAACATATCACCTGTATTCAATTAGTAAGTACAAATAAATAAATATATATTAATATATATAATATATTTTACAATACTAAGTGATACAGAATTTGGATGGTCTTAATTTAAAAGACATTTGTGCTAAACTGCACAATTTGGATAGCATGATAGATACTGTGTATTATATACATATATATATATATATATTATATATATAATTATATATAATATATATATAATATATATGTACAGTATATAATATATATGTATATAATACACAGTATATGCATGTTATCCAAATTGTGCAGTTTAGCACAAATGTCTTTTATGTTTTATGGGAATTATGGGAATTACCTTACTTGTCTATGGCCCAAATATCAAAAACCTCTCCTAGAGAACTGGGTGGATTTTGCTTTATGGGGCAACTGAATGACATCAGTCAAAGCTGCCTTTCATCTTCACCAAAAGTTGCATTTTTCTTGTGTACAATATAATCATACAGTATCACATTTATGAACTAATATTCTGGTTTCAATAGGTATTCAATGAGACCATTGTCTCATTGATTAGCTAGTGTTCAGCTAGCTCTCTCTTCAGTTCTAGAGTTTATTAAAAATTATAATTAATAATTAAAAGATTATATAAATATATTAATATGATAAAAAGAATTAATTATAAGTTTATAATGGAAAAAAATTGTCCTTTGCAGATTCAGTTTACTAGTGCAGGAGTACTTGGAGCTCGAGCCATTGTTGTTGGGTGTGACTTCCCACTGTGGATGCAATATGCACTGGTCGTGTACATGAGTAGCTTCATTGTGCTCTTTGGACAGTTCTATGTACAAGCCTACAGACTCAAGGTATAATTTTGTGTTTTTTAACTAATGATTTTAAATTTCCCTTCAACATACTTATTATATAGGTTGAATAGATGCAAGTATAATTTAGCAGTGAAGTCAAACTGAATGTTGTTAATTAAATAATTGCTTGTAGTAACATCTAATTGTTAACGGGGATTATTGCAAATTTTTATCTAACAAGCTATCGCTGATAGTGGCTAATTCTGAGTTTACAAACTATCATATCTATTTCACATGTATTAAGTTACATCGTGCAGAACCCAAATTGCTAGACCCCTTTCTTAGCTGAAAGGAACAGTTCCTGAAGTTTTGTAGAAGAATTTTTGAAGCCTTATACAACATTTCTTTTAAGGATATAATAGACAATCCATATACACTCTTAATTTCATATCAATTAATAAAAGTTTGAAAATGCAGTCTAATTAGAATTTTAACTGAAATTTACATTTCATGTGGGTGTTGATACACTACAATAAGACATAAATAAAACAAATTATATTCAGTACAATTCCAGCTGCTGTGCCTTGAAGCAAGCTACCTTTTGGCTACCTAAAATCTTTCCAAAAACAGGCTCTTCATCATAGTCAATGCTTAATTGTTTTTGTAACTAAAATCTTTCACCTCTTGTTCTTGATATGTCATACAGGGAGTTCCCAACTTTACAAACGGTCTCATTAGTCTTCATTTTAGTGCACTTGAGCATCTTGATTTACTATGTGAACCAGCTCTGACTTCCCTGCATTATGGCTGTCTCCCCTGCCAAGTCAGTGTAGACACAAGCCTATTTTAGCTGTTTATAAATGAAAATATTCCTAGTAATACTGTAGATACTAAAAAAAGAGGCAGTGTGTTTGTGGTGCACTGATACCAAGGAAGAGGTGAGCCATTACCCTGGAAAAGAAGGTGCAGATAATTAAATTCCTCCTAGTAATTAACCTCTTAATTTTCTCTTCAAAAATTACTTTGATGATCAGGAAAACTTGGTCACTCAAGTTAAATACTGTACAGTATTGTGCAATTTATATTATCATACTTTTCCCTAAAACTTAAATAGTTTTAATTATAAAGATTTTTGTGATCTGAGAAAGCTTTCCCCATTTATAGCATTGTTCCTATGAAAAATCTCTTCCAACTTACAAAATGCCTTTTTTACGACGCATCTCATTTTTAAGTTAAAGATTCCCTGTACCAATGGGTGAAAAACGATCTCCCATTTTCTATGTTGCTTTTGTCTTCATCAGCATTCTTCTTTCAGTGATGACAATTGGCAGTGAATAATGATACAATATTATCATTATTATTATTATTAAATTGTCATCCACATTTCCATGGAAATAAACATTTAATTCACCTAGGCTCTAGGAGAGAGAAACCATGAACCCCACACGTGTACAAGCTCTATTCACTCGGCCGCGAGTAGACTTATTAAGACTACTCAGCTGAGTGGATAGAGCTTCTGCCTCACACATGTGGGGTCCGTGGTTTGAGTCTCCTAGAGCCCAGGTGAAATTATTATTATTATTATTATTATTATTATTATTATTATTGTTTCTAGTACCAGAGAAAGCTGAAGGAGAGTAAGAGTGGAAGAGCGCATCACAAGAGTGAGGCCAATGGGGTAATCGCTAATGGTTATAGCTCAAAGCGACACATGGCCAATGGAGCACCAGGTCAGGAGGGACAGGTAAGGTCATTAAGTTTCCACTGTAAACAGTATAATGAATTTATGTAGTTGATCTGATTACCTCTTGTTTGTATATTACAAATCAAAATGATTCCCATGTTCATTCTATTGGTATGATTATGATATTTAGCCAATAGCCAATGAGCTCTCATGGTTATCCATAGAGGGATTATGAATGTGAAAGTCAGGTAACATAAGACATACAAAAAACCATGTTAATTGAAAATACTGTTCATTCCTACTCTAACCCTTTCACTGTGTGATAAGGCTGGGAATGATCTCACTAATTATCTGTAAAGTGTATGACATGGTTGGAGAAGCTTTAAAGTACTGTACTGCATAAAATTTAAAATTCCTGCCGGTTCACAGGGCTTGTATCTGGTTTCTCACGCCTCAAGTAAACAGAACCCCTAATTCAACTGCTCTCCTGATTCAAAAATGTTTTCCCTTCGTTACCCTTATTCTTCATATGAGAGTTCATTACACCGCTGTCCATGTCTTTGTAAATGGTATACCGTCTGTTCTGTCTGTCTTCCTTTCCCTCCCACATATTGCACTTTCTATTAGCTCCTTTTACTCTCGTGCCCAAGGCTGTCTTTTAGAACCTTTCATCCTCTCTCTCCATTTTTTTTTTTATAATCGAATTTCGGTGACTTGTCATATGTAGACTCGTACACTTGCACTCTTTCCGGTATTGATTGCTATGCTTCTCTTCCATTTACATGTGATGTGGAAACTCCTCTATGACCTCTCTTAGTGACCATTTCCCTATTCTCATCTCTTCTTTCTGTCCTCCACTCTTTTTTCCCTTGGTAGTTTGATCAGGCAGACTGGTCTTTTTACCCTTCATGCTGCTCTTCCAGTACATCTGATTTGCCTCTTCATCACTCCTCCTTTCTCACAATACCTTAATAGATGCTTCCCTCTGCTCTGTTCTTTGCTATGCCTCTCGTGGACCATAGAAGTTCATTCCTTTGATTTAAGCCTAACATGTGTATATTCACTGGCTGCCTGTCCCCAAACACAATGAATTGTTGTTTAAAATTATTTGGCCTTAATGGCCTATAACTTTTCTTCAAATCTTACTTTCTCAGTGTTTGTTTAAAGTGAGACATGGTACTGCTTTCTCTGCCTCTTTCCAATAATATGAAGGAATTTCCCAGGGTTGGGTTTTGAGCACTACTTTTTTTTTTATATATTCCATAAATCATGTCTATCTTTTCCTTGGCATTTTCTCAGTCCTTTGTTTATGATCTCACTCATCTGTTGCAGTGATGACTTCTCTTTCCTCCAACACTAGCTCTACACAATCCTGGGCCACCAATCATGGACTCAAGTTCTCTACTACTAGGAATTGTGCTATTGAATTTAACTTGGAGCCATGTCTTTCCTCATTCGCTATTGTCACTCTATGGTATTCCCTTTCCGTAGAGTATAAGTGTTATGTTAAACTCTTGAGATTGATTTTTGACATTCATTTGTCTTGGTCTCCCCATGTCTCTGACCTTAGAGTTGAATGCTCTAAGGCCCTCCTGCTTGATGGGGTTCTGAGGGTTCTTCTATTCCCCAAGCAGGCTCGACTTGTGAGAGTTTGGTCCACTAGGCTGTTGTTTGGAGTGGCCCGCAGGGCCACATACCCACCACAGCCCGGCTGATCCGGAACTTCTCTTAGAAAACAGTCCAGTTTTCTCTTGAAGATGTCCACGGTTGTTCCGGCAATATCGCCTTAGTTCTATCCCATACTTCCTGGGGAACTGATAGATACCCATTCCTCTATTTGCACTCCTCTTTCATGCTATCAAATTTCAATTATGGCTGTCTTAGCTATTCCTCTGCCTCTCCCTCGATCATTTGTCGTCTTGATGCTCTGCATCTTATTGGGTTACGCTTCAGCTCTGGTGCCTTTCATTTTCCCCCACCCATAGCTTGTATGCTGAAAGTGGCTTCCTGTCTCTACAGGATCATTGTGATCTTTACTTCCTTTTTCACAACCTCACAAGGTCCCCACAACATGCCCACTCTCGCTATTGCCATGCTTTTACTGCTGCCCGTCAGATGGGACGTCAGGTGGCTTCGTTGATGGTTTCCATTCCCCTTTTCCCCTCCCAGGGAGGGGCAGGGTTTGCACAGACAGCATCATTGTGACGTCATGCTCGTTTACTCGTTTTCATTTGGGGAGTTCTGTCAACTAGTTCAACTTTCATTAGCAATATTTTAATCAAAATAGTGGTTTGTTTTGGGGGTGTATACCTTTCTGGGTGCCTGACCCAGTCGATGGCAGACATAGAATGCTTCCAACCACACAGGGGTTTCTATAGGCCATTGCTCCTCCTGCCTCTCTGAGGGGGGGTCTGGCTCATGGTCCCCGGTAGGCCTAGAACTCCATGCATGTTGACTGATGCCTGGGGTCTAATACATTCATATCAGTCCAGATAGCTCCGGGAAACCTTCCGGGTCTCGCCCAGGATATGGCGTTTCATTACATTCAATGCTGGGTTTTTTGCTCATTACAGGTTGAGAAGAAACACACTGGTAAAAAGTGTGAAAGAGCCACTGCAGAAGTCAAGTCACAACATAACAATGTGCGCACACGTGCACAAACACGCCGCGATGGACGGTCTCGTCAAGAGTCTTAACTTGTATGTACAGGTTTTGACAAATTTGTTACATTGACATTGGTAATGAGGCATGTAGGTTGATATCCTTAAGACTCAGTCTGGGGGAATTGTAAAATTAACATGTGGATTATTGATATTCTTTAAATATGTGAGGTACATCAGTATGATGTTTGAGATAATAAAGGATGATGCTGTTCCTGTAATTTGGCAAATTTTTTAAAGCATGTTAAATAAGTAAAATCTAATGTTATGTAAATGTTTCCTGCCATTCAAGAAACTGCAGAAATTTAACATCAGTTTAGTTTAATAGACTGAACTTTTTTATGGTTGTTTAATATGTATTTATGTTATTTTTAAACTGTCACATTTGGTTGTTCCTTAAGGTAAGAATCCATCTTCATAGATGGAAATCATAAGTCAAAGAGTACGATAATGGGTCACCAGCTCTGCAGGTATCTTTTTAGCATAAAGGTTGTCAGATTGGGTGCTAGGGGGGCATTAGAGAAAAGCCTAGTCCATCCCAGATTATCAGAGGTGGTGTATCCATAAAGATTCAAAGCCTTACAGAACCCTCACTTTGCATTATGGTTAGGGGTCATGGGAGTCAGGCATGGTATTCTTGACACTGAATACTGGCTCTCTAACTCTTGTGTAAGAGCTTCTGGCACTCACAGAAGGCTTGGTGATCTGGCTGCACTGGGATAGTATGTCATTCATTCGTTGCATCAAGCGAAGGGTGCTCGGCTGCATTAGAGTTTGTACTACACCCACCTAACACTACCAGGTCTCTGGTCTTGTATAGGTCTACCACAAACAAGGACCAGAATCTGGTCTGCTCATACGGCAAGTGATTTGGGCTGTTAAGACCCGTTCCTCTTCTCCTTTGGGGGAGGGATGCAAAGCTTCAGGGTTGCCAGAGAAGTTCTTTCTGTACAGGTTGATAGTGTTATCTTTTATGTTTGAGGTTTTGCATCACTTTGCACCACAAGGGAGCCCCATTCCCTCATAGGTTTTTAACCGATTTAGTTTTCTATTTTTGGTTATGTTGTGTGCTCATCTTAATGTTCAACCAAATGTGATAGCTCAGAAGTAAAGCTGAGTCAATATGAAAAGCATCTTTCTAAACAGCCATTCATTTGTTCCCAGTCCCATCCATTATCTCGCTCTTATCTGTGTACAGATTTCCTGTTTGCTTCAGAGACACTTTGTCTGGCTCAGGCAGATATTGTCAGGCATTGATATTGCCACTTGGTTGTGGGTTACTAGTTTGACCACATTAAGATATCTCACTTGGCAGTCACGTGATGCAAAATGATCATTCTGTTGGGATTTGAATTTTTCATGGATGTGATTCTGACAGTCATTTTGTACTTCTCTACTGCCATGCATGACCCTGTAGAGCAGTAGACATTTTTTTAGGATACAGTATTTGAAAGTACATTATGTACAATAACAGTGCTGTAAAATGCTGCAACAGTGCCTGAGTCATCTAACCTGACTATACGAATCAAATGTTTTATTGACTGAAACTTACCTTAGGGAGCTACCAAGTAGCTCAGAAAGGTGCTTTTTATATTGACTCAAAGCCTTTTTTTATAATAAAGCACAGGTAATAAGATTTTTTGTACACTTCCATTGTAAGTTAACTTTTATAGCCTGCATGCCATGACAGGTTATTAAAAGTAGTAATACAATGTACTGTTAAGGAATGTTGCTTGGAAGAAGAATCTAAAAAAATTAATCCTATATAATCTTGGAAATTAAAGAAATGCTGTACGGTTCTGTACTTAAAATTGCTTTGAAGATCTTTTGAGAACTTGCCATTTAAATGTGCATCAAATTTGTTGTATGTTGGGGCATTAGATACAGTTTCCAGACTGTTTATGTGCATGTTAACAAGCCAATGCTACTTCACAATTTAATGTTAGGAGAAGTAAGATACATATCTACGTGTGCACGTGAAAGTTTGTATTCTTGAAGAAAATGTGTGTTTTAAACTGCATTTTATAATTTATTTATAATGAAAATATTGAGAGAGAAAATGTTCAAGGTGTAGCTGTCATGTTATTAGATGTGAACAACAAATAATACATTAACACGTTCATTTGAACACATCATTCATAAATATAACCATTCCAGGGGTTGTAGTTGGACCTAACTTGACAAGAGATATCCTCTCTATTTAAGAGACAATAAGTTAATAATGCAAAATAAGCAATGTTTAAGCTAGTGCACATCCACAGATCGTGGCCAAGTTTGTAGCCAGGAAATTGTCTTACAAGATGAGTGTGTGTGTGGGGGGGGGGGGGAGTTGTGCATCATAATGCAGGCCACTGGTATGATCATTGACAAATGGTGAGTTTAAATAATTAATAATCTTTAAATAATTAAGAGGTGACATTTTTCTTTATGTAATGGGCTTTAAAAGACAGTATTAATGAATACGGTGATGTATTACTCTGAAAGAAGACATACTGGAGGAATTCTGTTGAATCTAAACCTAGACACTATTGCAGGTAGAGTTGGGTGTCTGTTATTGTCTGGTGTGTACACAACTAGTCATTTTTGTGTCGAGACACATGGGCAAGAGCCAAACTTCGTGCATCATAATTGTGAATACCAAGTTGGAACCTAAGTAAATTGTGTGAACTGGATGTACAGTTCATTTCATAAATCAGTTGAATATTATTTAAAAATTGTTTTTATGATACAGTACTGTTCTGTATTTTATAGATGGACTAATGTGACATGTTATTGATTTTTAATAATTTTAAGCACATCTGTGTACAGTATACGTGACATGTTAAGTATAATTTGCTGTATTTCAAATCTGCCATATATTATGTAAAGTTGTGCAAATACAGTGACTGACCTATTATAATGACTGATAGTGCTGAAGGGGTTCAAGAAATTAAGTAAATATGGTAAATCTTGGGGTGTCTTACTGGATAAATGACTTGGTAAACTGGTTTAATTTGTCTAAAAATGCACTACTTACTGTTATATTAATAGTTTCTCCTATAATACAAGTTGGATTAGTTGAGGAATGAATATATCTATGTACAGTAGAAGTAACATGTGGCTACTCCCATTTTTAGCAAAAATTGCTATTTAATTGCAACTTCAGGTAACATTAAAAATATAAGAAATACAGAATTTAATAAAGACCAATTAGTGTGTGGCCTTGTATACAACTGTTTTGTTGTTTTGTATATGGTACTGAATTTCTGTTTTTCTATGTAGTAAACACCACACTTCTTGTTAAAGTCCTTGACAATGTATTGAGACTGTTGCATGCTACTACCATATTGCAGTGATGCACGACTGAAATAAAAATATGATGCAAGGGTTTGAGGGAATATATTCAAACCAGTATCATTTCCATGGCACAGAAAAAGTACTGGTTTGTGATGTGTGTGTACAATGAGTAACATATCCATGCCATGCATGGATGAGTTACCCACTTCCAGGTATCTTCGGGCAGCTAAGCAGTACATTCTGTGTCATTACCAACACAGATGTCTTGATAAATGACTTGGGTATAATAGATCAGTCACTACAATGTAATTAATAAAGTTGCAGAAAAATGTCTCCAAGCTTAATGTGAAACATGTGCTTGGATAATAATTTTGTTAATCATCAATAATGTTTATTTGCTTAGCCATTGAACTACAGAATTAAGGCTCATTTTAAAAATCTAAATATAAAATATTTAATATTATAAATTAATAGTGTATACTCTGTTTGTGGTGGTGATGTGTTCCTAAGGGACACTGTTTTAATCATAACCACTTAATATTTTGTTGTGGATCATCATTTTCATGCTAGTGCGGGTTTTAAACTGTACTGAATCGCATGGAAAAAATAGTTTTACATTCCAGTATCAAGACATTTAGAAAACAAGATTACAATATTTTTACAGAAGCTGTAAAATTGTAATGTTTATTTAAATAATACATAATACAAATATTCATATTAAAAGCATAATTTTTTATTGTGAAATTAATGCAAATTTCATATGCAAGTGTGAGAGTGTGTACCGTATTTAAGAAGAATGCAAACCATTTGGGTCACTCGGTATTCTGTAGAAAGTTTTGATCTGATACACAAATTGCTTCATTGCTGGTACAAGCATGAAGGCAGGAGGCATAGCACCAACTTCCTTACTCTTTTGTTTTTTAAGTGGTAGTAGATTAGGACAGCTTAAGCACTTTCTCTAAGAGTCAAAAAATATTGGGGTGACTTGCCAAATGAACTGTTAGTCTGTTTATCACTATAAAGTGTTGTTGATGTAGATGGCATTTTTATATTGAAGTTCTTCCAGAAATCAACCACGTTGTATCTCCTCTTTCCTTCAGAATAGGAAAGGAAATAACAACTTTGTTGGCCAGGTTATTTGGATTAGAATACTTGTCCTTGGAAGGAGTGATGGTATACTGATGACAGAAGACTGTTTCCACCGAAGAGGTGGCACGAGCATGAATAGCCCGTAAGTGGTGGCCCTTTTGAACCATTACCAGTATCAATAGATGATACTGGAGATTTGTGGAGTATTGTATTTGCTATCGACTGCTTATATAATTGGTCCACACCTCACCTCGCCATCCTCTAAATGGTTAGGGAAAAGATATTAACTGTACATTTGGGAAGAGGTATTAATTGTTATTAGTGGATTATGTAGACTTAACAAACCCATCTCATTAAGCTAATGAGAGTTTGAAGCAGGTATATTATTGGTATAATATACTCGCTACATAACTTCCCCTCCCAGGGGATGAGGAATTGTATGCCCTGCTCGCGTAGCATAACCTTCGAAGTTACTTCCTCCTCTTCGTTGATGTCATCTAACTGGGGTTGTAGGGTGAGAGGTCGCACAGGATCGTCCGTTGTTATAGGATCAGGTGTTGGTGCTGCTGGTAACTGCTGTCAAAAAGTGTACGACGTCGTTAGCGAATGTGTTTCTGGAGGAAGGTCTGGGGCAGCGTTACAGTGTCCTGGTTTTAGGCAGTCGATGGAGACGTTTTTCCCGCTTGCCTTGGCATTCGATGGTGAACTTCAGTGTTTGAGAAACCATTTTAAATGGTCCCTTGTAAGGTGACTAGAGGGCACCGGACAACGTCGATTCTTACAAACGCGCGTTCAGCTGTGTAGAGCTCATGAGGCACACATGTAGCACGTGTTGTCGGTTGGCGTGGTGGTGTTGGCTGAATGCTTGTCATGGCCGCCCGTAATTTCTGAACAAAAGTGGGATCCGGGGGTGTCAAGAGTGGCGTCGGGGGTTAAGAATTCACCCAGAAGTGAATTTAAAATTATAAAAATAAACTTATTTGTATAATGTGAATGCACACATTTCTGTATAATTCTGTAATTTACAGAAAATTCCATGCTTAGAAACTTTACAGTAGTAAATTAGATCAAATTAATTATTTATTTTACAGGTGAATTTTAATTAAAATCAAATTTTTAAATATAACCAATAATGATACGACACTAAGCGTCCAGTTTACAATCGGCTAGCACAAATGCATTGCAGTTTTGTGATCACTGTGCAGAAGCACTTGCATGGTAAATTGTAGCACATTGCTGGAGAATTTGCAATATTTTGTATACAGCCCAGTACTATAGTTTAGAGTGTATACAAGAAGATACAATAGCCAAAATAAGTGGCATGAGCTAAATATATATTGACAAACGTTTTTGGGGAAGGAAGGTTGTACCTTTGTCATGCTCAATATTTGTTACTGTATTGTGGTAATTTTTTGTGTTTTGCTGCTGTATACAGAGCATTGTAGGTTTACAATGCAAAAACAGTTACCAAAGAAGGTGCAAGTTGACTTTGTACTGTAATTTCTTTACTCACCTGTACTAAAGAACTGCTTCCACTGTGTATAATTCCTGTAAACAGCACACTGGTGCAGCAGTGCAATCATTATAGAGTAAACTGCATTTTCTTGTAATGTGCGCACACATCCTCGAGTTACTTGACATAGTGTTCAGTGCTGCTTTGGTATGGCTTTCCTAAATGCTCTTTCTTTTTCTTGACGAATTTCTCACTTGTATCTGGTGATTAGCTGGGAGAATCAAGCCTTGCTAGAGGCAGCCCCAATTTCCATGGGGACTATGTTCCTGCAAAAATTGCACAAATGAAAACTGCACAAATCATACTTAAAGGTTCAGTACTGCATATCAGAAAAAGCAGAAATATCTTACTCAGCACTCCATTTGTTTCTACTCTTAATAAAAAGCTTATTTTAACATATTAACTGCTCTCTTCACTTTCCAGCAACACCAATTTAGCACATAATGAAGTCTAGAATGCTCAGGATGCTTAGTTATGTATAACTAACCCCCCAAAATTTGCAAAACACGATGCAGGGTGTATTGGAGCCTGAATGTGGTAGACCTCAAGATTAGTGTGGACTAGTCACACTAATTCATTCTCAACCCACATAACCCACAAGGTAGAGTCTTGTAGTACAGCGGTTCATGTTCTTGATTCACAACTGGGGGATGCCGTATTTGATTCCCAGGTCAGAAGTGGTTGAGCATGTTTCCTTCCACCTTATGCCTCTGATCATCTAGCCATAAATAGGTACCCAGGAGTTGGACAGCTAGTGTGGGTTTGCATCCTAGGGAAAGTTGGTAATTCACCCTAACGAGAAACTCGATGCAGTAAGTACAGGCTTCCTGTTCCCTACAACAGGAATTGGCTTCAAAACTCGCCTACATGATACCCAAATCCACGTAATAATAATAATAATTCATTGTGTCGGGGGACAGGAATCCAGAGTGTATTCATACACCTTTGGCTTTTATCAAGGTTCTGCCCTCCCCCCCCCCCCTCCCACAGGTCTAATTACTGACCCAGTCATGGATTCAACCCCACAACAAGCTGATCAACTCCCGAGTACCTACTGCTAGGTGAACAGGTGCATTAGGTGAGAGGAAATGTGCTCAACCCATTCCCTCCCGCCCAGGATTCAAACCTGGAATTCTCGATTGTGCATTGGGACAGAACCCAACTGTATTACCGGGACCCATATTATGAGTTCAATAACTAAATATTTATACCTTTGAAGAAAAATCAATAAAATAACTTGGCATTGTTGGTATTGATGACTTGCATCACAGCATAGGGTTGTATTCAACTGAGAGTTGGTCTAACAACACTGAAAGCCCCCACTTTTATCTTGCATTGAAGCTGTTGCATTATTCCTTTAGCCATTTCATTCACATGATGTGAATTCTACTGTATGCTAAATTTTGAAAATTACCATGAAGACTAATTTTCAGTTTCTTTGCAAAAGTGTTTATAAATTTGGAAATAAATAAAGTGCTTCATGTTCTACCTAGGATAAACATATTTTTATGTTTAATTTCTAATGTCACTCTCTGAGCATGAAGTTTGGGTGTTTGAGTTATTAGACCTATTAGATTTATCAGTACTGTATTGCATATCCTTTAATTGTGACCTATTTTCTTGGGTGTGAAAATGCCACTAGCACTAAAATTTGTTTTAAATGAGTTTTATATATTAAGACATTTCTTTTAGGTTAGATTACTGTGTTTTATGTACAGATATACAAATTCTGCCTGGATTAAAAAATTTGCAATAAAACTCAATTCCTTTGTCATCTGTTACTGATGTTTGCACTGTTAGCACACCTACTGTAATCCTCCAATCAATGTATGTCACAGTCTAGGCCAGTAAGAGTTAAATTCCACCCATGTTGAGTTGAGAGTGTACTGTAATTAATGCTTATGAGGACTGATGCTGGTGTAACTACCTATAATACTAGTATAAGACTGCCACTCTGAATATTGATGAGAAGCAATCAATGGGTTAAAATTGTAGGCAGTGTGTGTATATTTTGTAGCCGAATTTACACAACGTCGTGTGTTGTGAATAGTGATGCTATTCTTAACCCATTATTACCGGTTTTAGCGAAATGTGTTGTAAACTTGCAAACAAAACTCAGTTTTGTGCCAATTATAATTGAGAGACATATGGCATGCATAAAAAAAAATTGTGTAAACCTATGGCAAAGATTTTTTGTATACAAAATTATTCTGTTAAGATTTTATGAACTGTTTTTACTAAATATTCAACTTATGTGAATATGCATGAAAGATTTTGTAGGTTATTTTATATGTAATCTAATATTTATTTACACAAGTCTCATCCATTACAGATTTTGGAATGAAGTACAATACTGTATTTGTGCAATATGAAGAAATATACTGTTGCATTCCCTTGACCATGAGCAGGGTTCCTCAAGGAATCATACTGAACATGTTTTGCTAACTTATTTTAATTTGTTCATTAACATTAATCATGCTTTTAATAGTGATATACAGGTATTTGTAGTTTTTAATATTGACATTATTTATTGAAATATTCTTGGATATTTGCATTCTCAAAGTTTGGTTGAATAATTATATCTTTCGTATAATTAGAGAATGTTATTGTTTGGAGAATGTTGATTTGAAAGGTTTATTCCTCAATTCTAATTATGGCCAGTATAAGACAGGGATGGTGCATCTTTTATGATGAGTATTAGCGTTTTGAGATGGGGCATTATTTGTTTAGTTCTCAGGGTTGACAGGAAGACTAACAAAGGGAAAACCATAGTGAGACTTGAGTGATGGCAACCCTTATATCAAGGGAAGACAACATGCCAGAGAGAGACCAGCAGCAGCTGGCAGCTCATGACTTAGCAAGACAAAACATGGGAGGTTCATAGTCTGCACAATGTGTAGTTTACCAAAGTACGTTGGTCTTACTGTTGTTAATATTTAAATTAGGTCCTTTCATATTATTATTTATAGACTTGCATATTTTATACCTCTTCATTGAATTGTGCCAGTATTTATTTATATTTTAAGTAAGTTAAGCTTCTTGCAAGTTTTGCATCAAATATGTGAACTTCTTTCTAACAGACCATTTATATTCTTTAAATTTGTAAGGAAAGATATTCTTTCTAAAACCCATATACAGTAATTGTGAGATTGTAACATAGACTGCCATGATAATTTCCCAATTACCAGTATTGTAGTACTGTAATAGTTGACCTCTCACTTAAAAATGTCAAGTTTCCTTAATATTTAACAGAACCAGTTACACTAGTCATAAGATAGCAAGTCTCGTTACTCTAGCTGTGAGAGAGCAAGTCTCGTTACTCTAGCTGTGAGAGAGCAAGTCTCGTTACTCTAGCTGTGAGAGAGCAAGTCTCGTTACTCTAGCTGTGAGAGAGCAAGTCTCGTTACTCTAGCTGTGAGAGAGCAAGTCTCGTTACTCTAGCTGTGAGAGAGCAAGTCTCGTTACTCTAGCTGTGAGAGAGCAAGTCTCGTTACTCTAGCTGTGAGAGAGCAAGTCTCGTTACTCTAGCTGTGAGAGAGCAAGTCTCGTTACTCTAGCTGTGAGAGAGCAAGTCTCGTTACTCTAGCTGTGAGAGAGCAAGTCTCGTTACTCTAGCTGTGAGAGAGCAAGTCTCGTTACTCTAGCTGTGAGAGAGCAAGTCTCGTTACTCTAGCTGTGAGAGAGCAAGTCTCGTTACTCTAGCTGTGAGAGAGCAAGTCTCGTTACTCTAGCTGTGAGAGAGCAAGTCTCGTTACTCTAGCTGTGAGAGAGCAAGTCTCGTTACTCTAGCTGTGAGAGAGCAAGTCTCGTTACTCTAGCTGTGAGAGAGCAAGTCTCGTTACTCTAGCTGTGAGAGAGCAAGTCTCGTTACTCTAGCTGTGAGAGAGCAAGTCTCGTTACTCTAGCTGTGAGAGAGCAAGTCTCGTTACTCTAGCTGTGAGAGAGCAAGTCTCGTTACTCTAGCTGTGAGAGAGCAAGTCTCGTTACTCTAGCTGTGAGAGAGCAAGTCTCGTTACTCTAGCTGTGAGAGAGCAAGTCTCGTTACTCTAGCTGTGAGAGAGCAAGTCTCGTTACTCTAGCTGTGAGAGAGCAATCCTCGTTACAGCAGAGGTAAGGGAACAATCCTCGTTACAGCAGAGGTAAGGGAACAATCCTCGTTATAGCAGAGGTAAGGGAACAATCCTCGTTATAGCAGAGGTAAGGGAACAAGCCTCGTTACAGCAGCGGTAAGGTAACAATCCTCGTTACAGCAGCGGTAAGGGAACAATCCTCGTTACAGCAGCGGTAAGGGAACAATCCTCGTTACAGCAGCGGTAAGGGAACAATCCTCGGTACAGCAGCGGTAAGGGAACAATCCTCGTTACAGCAGCGGTAAGGGAACAATCCTCGTTACAGCAGCGGTAAGGGAACAATCATCGTTACAGCAGCGGTAAGGGAACAATCCTCGTTACAGCAGCGGTAAGGGAACAATCCTCGGTACAGCAGCGGTAAGGGAACAATCCTCGTTACAGCAGCGGTAAGGGAACAATCCTCATTACAGCAGCGGTAAGGGAACAATCCTCGTTACAGCAGAGGTAAGAGAACAATCCTCATTACAGCAGCGGTAAGAGAAAGTCTCATTACTCTAGCTTTATGTAAGAGCAATTTTCTTTAAGATGAAATAAGTAGCATTTGTTTTTTGCATTTAAAATCTGGTATACATAATTTAAGTTTTCAGTAATGTAAATGTAAATAAAATTAATAAATTTATGGTTTAACAGCTAGCTATCAAAGGCTGTAATGGTGGTTAGAAGTTACTGGTTTCTGTTCAGAAAATATAAATATTTTGTAATAAGTAGTGGAAGGTATGTATATTTTTTAGTGTATTATCTAGTCATATTGACTGTGTTTACAGATGTTTGCTACAACCAGTGTTTTAATTTAGTAATGAACACCAACTTATAAAGAAAGTGAGCACAGACTGCATAAATCAGTTTTTAGAACAAAATCAGAATTACAGTTACCAGTATGCACAATTTGCTAATTATAAATGGAGCTCTAAACATGTTGAATACTATTGATAGGTTAAACAAAAATTGTATGTTACTAGACGATATTTTGTGCTGGCTCAAGTATAATACTGTTTATATCGGTTCCAATTTTTTTAAATTATCGTCGTGCATTTTTCTCTTTAATTGTATATAATGTACATGCACAGGCCCTTGCTAATCTTGGGGGAATATGTTTGCAAGACGACACCAAGTAGCTGGCTACCAAATTCTAACACAGATGGTTCATGGAGTCACTTCATGAGAGAGAATGTTTTTACACTATTTTGCTGTCCAAGAATAAAAAATCTCTGAATAGTTAGGGTCTGTTGCATTTTTTTGTTGTCATGAAAGTACTGTACAGTATTTTGGTGTTTTTATTGCATAATGTGTGAAAAATAGCATTTTTGTTTACTTATTATTAAATGGTGTTTTATTTATATTCAGAACTATTGAAAACAATATCTTTATTTTATTTTTTCTAATTTTTTAATGTTTTACAGTGTTCACTGATGTTGGATAATGAAATACCTGAAACATTTGAAAAATCACATGTAAATAAACATGTTCTTCCGAGCCCAACTGGTATTGATTATCCAAACTTAACTTTGTCCAGACCATCTTTGTTGCAACATCACCACACAGATATGACCATGTGTATTAATGTAACTATTCATTAGTGCTTGATTCTACATACAGTACTGTACATGGTTAGGTTTTTCTATTTAAAATGTGTCATGCACAAACTAATCAATGAGTTGCAAATTGTAACCATCCCACAGAATAATACTTAACCCTCTCCTTAACACTGGTTTATGTCTTCATTATACAGCTTTCTAATCACACAGTTACAAAGGTATTAAAGAAGTCCCAATGTGGATGCTCGGGACATTGATTTACATGCACAAAACATAAATATCTTCTGAACATGACATAGCTACATGTGTAATCGACAGGTGCGTTATACTCACAGGCACTAACGAGTCATCACTTAATGCTGGACATGCCAGGCTTGAATTCGGAATATATCTATTTTTTTTTTTTTATATACAAGAGTTGTTACATTCTTGTAACAACTTCTTGTTTCTGGGATTCTACCTCAACCTGTTCCAAGTACTTGCAGGCAGATCAAACTAGGCTACCTCATGGGCAGCTATAAATGTGAGTGTGTTTATACAAAATGAAATGGCCTTGCTTAAATTTCGCTCCAAACACAATGTCTCGTTTACATTTTTTCTGTGTGACCTCAGGTGGTTTCAACACTGCAATCTCAATTGTCCACAATTCTCTTACCGCAGACAGGAGGAAATTTTATTCATTTTGTTTATATACAAGAAGGTACATTGGTTTGAGAAAGTATGTGCATTGGGGTTTGAGTGTAACATTCTTGCAAAGCCACTTTAACGCAAAATGTATTTCAGGCAAGTCCTTAAACTAAACAATAAAGGTAATAAAGGACTTGCCCGAAACGCTGTGCGTGTTAGTGGCTTTGAAAGAATGTAAGAACACCAATGTTATGTACTCTCACAAACCCAATGTACCTCTTTATATAAATAAATAAAAGGAATAGAATGTAAACTCAACATAATGACTATATTACAAATTGATAGACATGATTATATTGATGAAGTTGAATGTCTTAAGTACTAAATTAACTAAATTAGATGAGTGGGGTACTACAAGGTGGGAACTATGAGGTTGAAATTAGGTACTTTTTGGTTTTAATTTTGAATAAAGTATCGGTGGGACATTTTTTTAATTCATAAGGGAGTGAGTTCCATATACTGGGTCCTTTGTGTCCTTTTATTTCAATAGTGTTAGCACAGGTTTAGTCTGACTAGGAATATCAAGAGAATTATTACGTTGGACCCACATCCCCTGCACACAATGGGGGTCACGTGTCTGTAATGACCACGGCTACCACACAGTTCTTATCAATAATGTCCTCATGTATATCTTGTTAACTCATGAACAATTCAGGATTCACAGCACTAACAGTAGTGATAATTCAGGTGGTGGTATTTGATGCAGGCAGCACTAAGACCATGGCTCTATCTCGGTCCGGGACAGACATAGAACATACCCGACTGTCGGAGTTACGGCACTCAGACTGATCCTTGCCACTCATGGCTCAAGCTCTAGCTGCTTGGTAACCTCAATGAACTATTATATGAATACATCAATCAAACGGTAGCATCTACATTGACTTGTCCCCTGATTGGTTTCTTCCCAGAGTTCCTATAACGTCACGGGGGTGAGTGAATCCGGTAATTTCAGCCGGATAAAAAGACACCAAGGTCAGGTGAGGACCGTTCCCGCCAAGTCACCTGACTACCCTTAGATTCCATTCAATATGGCGGCTTCACCTGTGAATTACATAGCCCGGTAACATTTTTTTTTGCCCTTGTACCATAACCCGGCATTGTATTCTGGGCATCGTACGGGTTCTCTAATTACCCAAAGCTTCCTAGCATTACGTAAGTTTTTGTATTTATTTATAAAGAGCTCTTACATTCTTGTAAAGTCACTAGCACGCATAGCGTTTCGGGCAGCTCCTTAATCCCAATTTTTCCCCGGAATACGACCCGTCAAATCTTTTAACAACCAGGTACCCATTCACTGCTGGGTGAAGAGTGGCTACAGTTAAGGATTGGCACCCGGTCAATCCGTGTTTCACCACTTGTGCTTTCACTAGTTCCACAAAAACGGCAAGTGATAAGGGAACCACTACAACTGCAGGAGAGAGAACCACAATAACTACAGGAGAGAGAACCACAATAACTGCAGGAGAGAGAACCACAACTACAGGATAGAGAGAGAACCACAATAACTGCAGGAGAGAGAGAGAGAGAGAGAACCACAACTACAGTATAGAGAGAGAACCACAATAACTGCAGGAGAGAGAACCACAACTACAGGATAGAGAGAGAACCACAACAACTGCAGGAGAGAACCACAATAACTGCAGGAGAGAGAACCACAACTACAGGATAGAGAGAGAACCACAACAACTGCAGGAGAGAACCACAATAACTGCAGGAGAGAGAACCACAACTACAGGATAGAGAGAGAACCACAACAACTGCAGGAGAGAACCACAATAACTGCAGGAGAGAGAACCACAACTACAGGATAGAGAGAGAACCACAATAACTGCAGGAGAGAGAGAGAGAGAGAGAGAGAACCACAACAACTGCAGGAGAGAGAGAGAGAGAGAGAGAGAGAGAGAGAGAACCACAACAAATACACGAGAGAAAGGGATGAATATGTAGGAACAGGAAAGAACAAAGGAGTGTGAAAGACAGAGGAGGAGAATTATGTAAATGATATGGCATCCAAGGCACAGGAGCAGCCCAAGTTTGTGCAGAGCCACACCAGACGGAAATTGACAGTAAATGGGTTGGTAATCAGACTAAAGAAGACAGGAGGTGGATCACAGAAGAAGATAAAGAAGTGTGCGAAGAAAAAAAAAACTTTCGGCGAGTAATCATTAATGTGTGAGAACTCGCAGGGAATCTTGAGTTACCGGACCTCACCAGCGACGGCTTGCTGAGGTCACCCACAGGAAATGGGTAGAATGAAAGCTACAGGACCAGACACTCATGACCCGGGGACACGGTGGTGGCTGGTGACACTCATGACCCGGGGACACGGTGGTGGCTGATGACACACATGACCCGGGGACACGGTGGTGGCTGGTGACACACACATGACCCGGGAACACGGTGGTGGCTGGTGACACACGCATGACCCGGGGACACGGTGGTGGCTGGTGACACACGCATGACCCGGGGACACGGTGGTGGCTGGTGACACACATGACACGGGGACACGATGGTGGCTGGTGACACACATGACCCGGGGACACTGTGGTGGCTGGTGACACACATGACACGGGAACACGGTGGTGGCTGGTGACACACACATGACACGGGGACACGGTGGTGGCTGGTGACACACACATGACACGGGGACACGGTGGTGACTGGTGACACACATGACCCGGGGACACGGTGGTGACTGGTGACACACACATGACCCGGGGACACTGTGGTGACTGGTGACACACATGACCCGGGGACACGGTGGTGGCTGGTGACACACATGACACATGGACACGGTGGGACCAGATGACACGGTGGTGGCTGGAGAGACATAGGACGTCTTCACTGCAAGAGTTGGCAGCCAGTGAAATAGTCAACATAAGTACGAGAAGACTCTGTCGAGGCGACATCAATAAACAGCTACGACCAGAAACGTGTGGAAAAATAATTATTATATTAACGGATAAGGGTTGAAAAGACGGGGCTAGAGAGCTAATGCTCAACCCTGCTAGCACATCTAGGTGAATACCAGTCGTATTTCGCCAGTTAGGCACTGTCGTAGTTGTCAAATTTACAATTTGCAGATTTCTCGTATTTTTCTGTCCGTCTTAATAGGAAATTTTCACTTCCAATAATTGCACTTTTTTCTTCCACAAAATAGAAAAGAATCCAACAAATTCGTTAGACTTTTAAAGCAAGTATTGGAGCTCCATGAATATTTGGTGAGTGAGGCGAGGTGGGAGACTGTGTGCTGGGGGGAGGTGGAGCTCTAGCTTATAAGCCCCGGACACTTCTCAGCCCTGAGGCGAGTGGTGTTCAGGTTCATTAACCCGTTGTGTTCCGTCTGTTACATCTGAACTGGTTTTATAACACTAAATACGGAGTCATTCAGAACTTTATATACCACGTATGTCAGACAATTCTGGAATATGCAGAACCAGCATGGTTTTGATGTGTCACCAGTGTAGCGCTAGAACTGAGAAGTACGATAAACACTGAAGGACTTAAACCCCTCACGTTACTGGAAGGTAGATGAGTTAGAAGAGACATGATAACCTCATACAAGACTAAAGACCTGACTGACAGAAGCCATGCTGACTAAAAAAGAGCATGAGAACGAGGCAACACGCATGCAAATTATGAGACACATCATAGTGAGAACTTCAACGCACCAGTCACAAATAAATGGAATGGTTTAGATATCTAAATAAAAAAGGAGAGAAAAGTCATTGCATTAAGCTATTTGAATGAATGAATGGCTTAATATTTGAATGATGAGGCTTCCGAGCTGACGTTCTTCCCAGCGAAGACATCAAGGTGAGCACACACATCCAGACGAGTCGCAGAGAAGCATTAAAACGTTTACGTATCCTAAGACATATCCGAGACTAATATTATCCGCAGGCTGTTATACAGAGAAGAAATTCAGCGAGGCAAGATCCGCCGCATTAGATAACCAGCGGCTGAAGGGCGGGGCCCTGTTTGGCTCAGCCCGGCGGGAACACTTCAAGTGAAGACACACACACATGAGCCTCGTGGCCTTGAGGGCGCCAACCTGTCATCTAATAACTTTGTTATTACTTCAGATGGAAATACAAGTATGGACTTGCCCCACAAAAAAAGTTGTGCACCATAACCGTGTAGAGCCGAGAAAGAGGACAGCAACTAAATTTACGGTGAGTCAGGATTCCTGTTTCATTGACGGCGAGCGGACGTCTGGATACCTCCGCCTGGGAGCCGCCGGATCACGTTTTGTTTTGCGATTTGGATTTGATGTTGCCGTTTGGCATCCATATTCAACGGTCCGGTTGTACGACGCCTGGCGCACATATCGCCTTGTGGTCACGGGATTGTTGATAGATTTTTTTACGTGTTCTGACTGGTTCTCCCGGCGGGGTGACGCCGGGAGAACCTCTAGACGCCGACTGGCCGAGAGGTGCCGGGAGTTGGTGGGCTCCTGGTGTGCCCTTGGGCGTGGTGGGCGGCTGGTGTGCCCTCGGGCGTGGTGGGTGGCTGGTGTGCCCTCGGGCGTGGTGGGCGGCTGGTGTGCCCTCGGGCGTGGTGGGCGGCTGGTGTGCCCTCGGGCGTGGTGGGCGGCTGGTGTGCTCTCGGGCGTGGTGGGTGGCTGGTGTGCCCTCGGGCGTGGTGGGCGGCTGGTGTGCCCTCGGGCGTGGTGGGCGGCTGGTGTGCCCTTGGGCGTGGTGGGCGGCTGGTGTGCCCTCGGGCGTGGTGGGCGGCTGGTGTGCCCTTGGGCGTGGTGGGCGGCTGGTGTGCCCTTGGGCGTGGTGGGCGGCTGGTGTGCCCTTGGGCGTGGTGGGCGGCTGGTGTGCCCTCGGGCGTGGTGGGCGGCTGGTGTGCCCTCGGGCGTGGTGGGCGGCTGGTGTGCCCTTGGGCGTGGTGGGCGGCTGGTGTGCCCTCGGGCGTGGTGGGCGGCTGGTGTACCCTCCGGCGTGGTGGGCGGCTGGTGTACCCTCGGGCGTGGTGGGCGGCTGGTGTGCCCTCGGGCGTAATGGGCAGCTGACTTCTGCTCTGCCGGGGGGCACCGGATGACTTTTGCGTTTTAGCTGCGGGCCGAGTTTTTGGTTTTGCTACCCAGTGTTCTCTGTGTGGGGCGGGGCCGGTGCTTGTCCTCTGAGGGCTCCCCAATCATCTGCCTGTCTGCGTTTCTTTGCCGCGAAGTATATTAGTTTCCAGTGATTGACGTCACTCGTTTTCCGATTAGGCTTGGCGTTTCACCTTTCCGGACTTCGCGATTAACCCTTCACGGGTACGCCGGGGCGCATCCCATCCCACGATCGTCGTCGCCCCTAAATCAACAACTAAATTTAAAATTAGTAAGTTAGTTTAGGCTTGGGACAGGTTAGGTTAGATTTACTGTTTTTGTTCCACTTGCTGCTTTTTGTAGTATTCTAAAAGTACAAAAGTTAGTTAGTTTAGTTCATTTATTATGCACCCCATACCCATCTTGTAGGCGGTAGTGGAAAGGGTTAGAGGCACATAATGGGCTCAGGGACTGAACCCAACAATTCATTTAGCTAAGCAAGTTACAATCTTGATGAGCTAGTTACAAAATTCAATATAAGTCATCACATCAACAATGGGTTCGAGATCGACCACAAGTACAGTTTCAAAATTAAGCAACTGACATATGTGGAGAGCTAGTGTCACAATTGATGTGTTTGTCCTGCACACCCCCACCCCCCCCATCCAGTGGGCAGCGGTGGATAGGTTACAATCACTTAATTACTACCTACAGTTTGCAAATTGGGGATAATTGGCTAAAATTTCTGGTAGCAGATCATTTTGAATGAAATATTTACACATCGCATGAAACATTGGTTATAGAATTGTCTCTAAATTCACGTATCTTTTTCGCACTCCATCACATAGTGACGGAGGGTGTGCGAATAATTTTGTTGACACAGTTTACATTTGGTCAGGTCTACATCGGCAGATAATGATAATTCCCTGAGATACCTGTAACCGAGTCTAAGCCGAGCAGTAGTAACATCTAGAAGTCTGCTGATTTTATTGGATGATCCATAGATGTGTGGCTCCTCTTGCATGATAGTATGATGATAGATGGAATTACTGGTGTCGATTTCACTTTGCCTCAGATCTATAAGATCTTCTTGAAGTTCTCGGTGTACTGCTGCTCTCAGATTGCTCATTGACAATCCAAGGTTACACTCAATGTCTCCTTTAAAGGCAGATTTTTTTTTGGCTAACTTATCAGCTCTATCATGCATTCGGAGGCCAGCATGAGATGGAGTCCACATGAAATGGACTCTGTTACCATCATTAATAATTTTGTTGTATTTGTGTCTAGCTTCGGACACGAGCATGTTACAGTTATGTCTTACAGAGTTGAGAACAATTAAGGATGATAAGGAGTCACTTACAATTAATGTATCAAGTTTGGAGACTTGTACACATTTCAGTGCAAGGAGCAAGGCAAATAGTTCGGTCTGAAGGGTAGAGGCCCAGTTGTTTATACGGACTCCCCACTCAAAGTACAAGCCATCGCCCATTGTCAGAACAGGAAGAAAGAGAGAACTTGAAACTTGTTGGTTTCTAGACAGCTTCTCGCCTCGCTTAATGGAGCTCGTGTTGGATTCAGGTACATAATGAAATGTGGGGTTACATCCTGCCAGAAGAACCTGTCCTTAGGGAGGGAATACGCTCATAGGAATGGATTGAGAACGACTACAAAATTAGTGTTTTTATCTACTCCCTGTCCATGGTTAGGTTAGGTTAAAGTTACCTTAGATTAAGGTTTGGTTAGGTTAGATTAGGTTTCATTACGTCTGGTTACGTTAATACAGTATATCATTGATGATAATGTGAAAGATGGAATTCGAAAACTATATCCGTGTACCTAAGAATTCCATTTACAAAAAAACTAATTATTTAAAGAAAACATTTTCGGCATATAATTTATATATTTTAAACCAACTATTTATAATGCAATAAAGTTATAATGTGAGAATAATCTCTTTTGGACAAAGGGTCACTTGCCAGTTTACATGTACACTATTACTGGAACCGTAATATGCTTTTAGAACATCACAAATATCTAGATAACTATTCAGGTGGTTTGAGGGGAGGGGGGGTGTTGAGGTTTCTCATAGTAATGGAT
Organism: Procambarus clarkii; assembly: GCF_040958095.1. Classification (NCBI taxonomy): domain Eukaryota; kingdom Metazoa; phylum Arthropoda; class Malacostraca; order Decapoda; family Cambaridae; genus Procambarus; species Procambarus clarkii. Next base: position 21,554,184 of record NC_091216.1, on the reverse strand, counting down.
TTGCTCTGAGGACGGGCTCCCAGAGGACATAATTACCTCCACTTTGTTAAGGACACAGAAATATGCGGTACATATGACGGGAAAGATGAAGACAAAGAGTTAATTATTAAACATGTGCGCTATGGAAGCAAATTGTGCTACTCTGAGGGTTTTGTGTGTATGTGTGTGTGTGTGTGTGTGTGTGTGTGTGTGTGTGTGTGTGTGTTTACTAGTTGTGTTTTTACGGGGGTTGAGCTTTGCTCTTTCGGCCCGCCTCTCAACTGTCAATCAACTGTTTACTAACTACTTTTTTTTTTTCCCACACCACACACACACACCCCAGGAAGCAGCCCGTGACAGCTGACTAACTCCCAGGTACCTATTTACTGCTAGGTAACAGGGGCATTCAGGGTGAAAGAAACTTTGCCCATTTGTTTCTGCCTCGTGCGGGAATCGAACCCGCGCCACAGAATTACGAATCCTGCGCGCTATCCACCAGGCTACGAGGCCCCCTGTATATGTGTGTGTGTGTACTCACCTAATTGTGCTTGCGGGGGTTGAGCTTTGGCTCTTTGGTCCCGCCTCTCAACTGTCAATCAACTGGTGTACAGATTCCTGAAGCTGTGTGTGTGTGTGTGTGTGCTCGCTAATTTGTACCTGCATGATCGAGCTTTAGCTCTGGAACCCTGCTTTTCCAATTGCCTGTTGCCTAGTGCACCCCATCTGTTTCTGAAACTTAAATCCATGCCTTCTTGTTCGATAGGTATTTACTGTGAACATCTCTTATGTCAATCCCCCTATGTATTTCATGTCTTCTTTCTCTCTCTTTTAACAAACCTTGTAGGTCTAGCTCTTCTGATCTCTCCTCATACCAGGAAATGTATATGTTTATCTCTCAGAATGTTTGGTAATATGTTTATTGTTTGTGATGTGTGTATATGTATGTATTAACACGATGTACTGAACGGGGTGAGAATAGCTTGAGCTACCTCATCCCTTTGTGTGTATTTTACCTCAATAAATTTATTTCAATTTCAATTTCTCCTCATACGCCACCTTCCGTCGCTGAGAGGGTTGAGGAACTGAGGGTACTGGCACTCATGGTGGTGCACCACGCCAACCATCATAACATGCTGGGCCGCGCCAGTTTCTGTTATACAGTTTATATTTTATAATTATAATGAGCAATGTTGGCCTATTATCATTATTCATGCTTTATTAAATGAATAATGCATTGACCTTGTTTGATAAACTAAATCAGTTGTAAATGCGCAGTTATTTTACGAATTACATTTCTTTAAACCTGTATAAATATAACACTTATACATTAATGAATAGTTTTAAATAGCGATCTCCATTTTAATTAGTATTACTGCTGTCCTGTATAATACTGGTCTTGTTGCATTAAACTGTTACTGATACAACTAAAAATAAAATTTTCCTTTGAAAAATCTCGGGCAGGACAGAAATAATTGGGCACAGTTCCTTTCACCTTATGCCTCTGTTCACCTAGCAGTAAATAGGTACGCAGGCTTTAGTCAACTTGTGGGATTGCATTCTTGGTGGGGTCAGTAATTCAACTTTGGAGGGGGAGGAGGGGGACATTAATATATGCCTAGTGTGTATGAATACATTCTGGCTTCCTGTCCCCCGACACAATGAATTATTATTAGTATTACAATTGTTCATGATGCTTCTATGTCAAGTTCAAGTATGTTTATTGAGACAAGAAAGAAATACATCTCAAAGGGATAGAGTAGCTTAGGCTATTTCTACTCCCCCCCCCCCCCCCCCCCATCCCTCCTGCTTCTATGTCTTGCTCTCGTGTTAACTCCCTCCAGGAGGTATTTTGAACTCTCTCAGTCTATGATAGTCACCTCGAAGGTAGTTTAGAAAGTCATAGTCCTTGGCCTTCATGGGTTTCTATAATTGTGTTCATCTTAGGACACAGTTGTCATGTGAAGGGGCGAGTTTCTCCCTTGCCTGGATATGATGGATCATAGGCTCTTCTGATGTTAGTATCAGATCTAGAATGTTGTTACCTCGGGAGGGCTGTGTCGCGTGTTGTGTGAGAAAGAAGTCCTGTATTAGGTCAAGAAATTATTCTCCTTCCAACTCTGAAGTTAGATTCACCCAATCTATTGTCTCGTGGTTAAAATCCCCCATTATAAGAACTTGGGCTTCAGCTGCAGCATTTACCACATTATGCAGATCTGTAACTTGTTCTGCTGTTGCTGTGTCTGCTCTGTATCACACTTCATTAAAATTTTGCTAGTATTCTGAGCTAGTATATTGCACCATACAGATTCTGAGGCTCCCGTGTTGTTGAGGTCATCTTCCATACTACTGGTACATTTGTCCCTTTGATTTTCTGCTTGTTTGTCATTGGAGATATATAAGGTTAGTCCTGCCTCACTGAGTTAAACGACTGTACATCCTCTCCTACATTATATATCACCTCTTCTCTCCTTACCTTTAGCTTTACATTTGAGTTTGGATTTGTAGCGACTTGTTTAAGTAGGTAAAATATAGCCTCTGATTCTTATTCTATTGAGGTTCATAATTAAACACCTAGACGCTTCTGATTATTGCTTGCGACACTGGTGTGTACTTACCTAGTTGTGCTTGAGGGGGTCAAGCTCTGGCTCTTTGGTCCCGCCTCTCAACTGTCAATCAACTAATGTACAGGATCCTGAGCCTATTGGGCTCTATCATATCTACACTTGAAGCTTTGTATGGAGTCAGCCTCCACCACATCACTTCCTAATGCATTCCATTTGTCTACTACTCTGACACTGAAAAAATTCTAACGTTTCTATGGCTCATTTGGGCACTCAATTTCCACCTGTGTCCCCTAGTGCGTTTGCCTCTTGTGTTAAATAGTCTGTCTTTATCTACCCTATCAATTCCTCTGAGAATCTTGCATGTGGTGATCATATCCCCTCTAACTCTTCTGTCTCCCAGTGACGTGAGGTTTAATTCCCGTAGTCTCTCCTCGTAGCTCATACCCGGTGTGTGTGTGTATGTGTGCTGCTCTTCTCACTCACACATCTACCATACCTACTTCATTCTTTCCCCTTCTTCCCTTCCATTCCCTGTTGTTGTTGTTTTAGATTTAGCTAATCAGAACGAAATATCCATGTAGCACGGGCTATGGTGAGCCCGTAAACTTTATACCCTTTTCTTTCCTTTATTTATATATCTCCCTTTCTCGTTCCCCCCCTCTCTATCCATCCCTTCCTGTTCAAATCAGGTCTTATATCAAAGGAAGAGAATCGTGTAGTTCACCTGATCCTAAGAGAGAGAGAGAGAGAGAGAGAGAGAGAGAGAGAGAGAGAGAGAGAGAGAGAGAGAGAGAGAGAGAGAGAGAGAGAGAGAGAGAGAGAAAGAAAAGAGAGTATTCGTATAAATGTTTACATTAGCATATGGATTGAGCATCATTTGGTGAGTATGTTGTATTGATCAGTTGTGCTTCTGTTGGGGTCAGTCTTAGTCTGTGTATAGTGTACAATGTGTGTGTGTTTGTGTATGTATGTACAATGTCAATATGTTTATGTTTGCAGAATATATGTTTTTTTTAATGTATGATTGATTATGCAAATGTTTTTCATCTATCTGTGCTTGTTTGGGTTGAGCTTCAGCTCCTGGATTCGGCCTCTAAGACAGTATTCTCTTGCCACCCAGCAGGACAGGACTTTCCCTTGCTCACCTCGCCCCCCCCCCACCCCCCTTACCAGGGACACTGAGGCGTGTTGTAACAACCTGGTGAATCACAACATTCTCATTTCCTTCACTCTCAAATTGACATGCATAGCAGAGCGACTCGCTAATTAATTACTGTTATATTTGATATCCTTGTTGAACCGTTAGTTATCTTTGTCAGATAACCTCTAGCAATTAGCCAAGGTAATTTATATCAACGAGAGGGGTAGAGGCCTCTCTTCACGAACACGTATATTAACCCAATGAAAAATATTAATTAATAAAACCACACCATTACATTAGCAAATACTCAAAAGTATTTAAAGTCAAACGACAAAAAATTATTTGAATGCGTTTTATTTTCTTCTCCGAGGCTATGGGTCCCCCACAATTTATCCCCGAGGTGATAATAGCAAAGAGGAATGTTTTCGGGACACAATCAGTGAGATTATTTAAAAAAACTTACTAATCAATCTTGCCCCATTTTGAGGTAAATAAAAATAATGCAATAGACAACGTGACAAGGACACTTGACTGAATTTCAGGAATTCATATCAAGTTCCAGTTCAAGTATGTTTATTGAGACAAGAAAGAAATACATCTCAAAGGGATAGAGTAGCTTAGGTCTCCTCGTCTCCATCAGCAACAATTCACGTCAACATTACATAGTCTTTATTTTTTACTTGCTCCCCACAAACCAAAGGCCTCCAGCCTCTCCCAACAGAGACAGAAATTCTAGACACACTGAGAAATAGACTCTACCTACTTTTAGGGAAGGCCAATCATAGCTTTTTCCTAAACTGGTCCACCAATTACAATGTTTCTAACAAAACTGCTCTAGGCACTTCCTGACGTGCTGACGTAACCGTGGCCAAGACACCGATGCTGAGCTCAGACTATGGACGTTGATGAACGAGGGTAGAAATAGCCTAAGTTACTCTATACTTTTGAGATGTACTTCCTGTTCTCAATAAATTTACTTGAACTTGAACTTGAACGTTGCCATGGTTGTGGAACTGGGACGACCCACTCTGGGATATACGGGACTTACCAGTATAGGGAACATGTTTGGTGTAGAGCGAGGCTTCACCAGATACAATGGGCTACTGTACAAACTCAGCTCCAGGCTGCCTGACCCTCGCTTCTACACCAACGCATTAGAAACTGTTCTTCAAAACTTCAAATAATAATTGAAACAATAACAACAACAAATGTAGCAATAACAACAACTGTAGCAATAACAACAACTGCGGCAATAACAACAACAATTGTAGCAATAACAACAACTAACAATAACAACAAGTATAGCAATGGCAACAACACTAACTGTAGCAATAACAAGAAGTGTAGAAATAACAACAACTGTAGCAGTAACAACAATAACAACAACTGTAGCAATAACAACAACTGCAGCAATAACAACAATTGTAGCAATAACAACAACTGTACCAATAACAACAACTGTACCAATAACAACAACAGTAGCAATAACAACAACTGTACCAATAACAACAACTGTAGCAATAACAACAACTGTACCAATAACAACAACTGTACCAATAACAACAACTGTAGCAATAACAACAACAGTAGCAATAACAACAACTGTAGCAATAACAACAACTGTAGCAATAACAACAACTGTACCAATAACAACAACTGTAGCAATAACAACAACTGTAGCAATAACAACAACTGTACCAATAACAACAACTGTACCAATAACAACAACTGTAGCAATAACAACAACTGTACCAATAACAACAACTGTAGCAATAACAACAACTGTACCAATAACAACAACTGTAGCAATAACAACAACTGTACCAATAACAACAACTGTAGCAATAACAACAACTGTACCAATAACAACAACTGTAGCAATAACAACAACTGTACCAATAACAACAACTGTAGCAATAACAACAACTGCAGCAATAACAACAACTGTAGCAATAACAACAACTGCAGCAATAACAACAATTGTAGCAATAACAACAACTGTACCAATAACAACAACAGTAGCAATAACAACAACTGTACCAATAACAACAACTGTAGCAATAACAACAACTGTAGCAATAACAACAATTGTAGCAATAACAACAACTGTACCAATAACAACAACTGTAGCAATAACAACAACTGCAGCAATAACAACAATTGTAGCAATAACAACAACTGTACCAATAACAACAACTGTAGCAATAACAACAACTGTAGCAATAACAACAATTGTAGCAATAACAACAACTGTACCAATAACAACAGTAGCAGTAACAACAAGTGTAGCAATAACAACAACAACTAGCAATAGGTACGGCGACTACACAACAAAAAGTCACACGAACAATAACATTCACAACAAAATCAGCAACAACATACAACAATTATGAACAATGACTGCAGAGCACGTGGGAAGGTTATGGCGCGCACAGTACCGTGCCACACTGACCTTGGAGAGAGCTGCTGTGCACACTCTTCCCACCAGGGAAATAATTAAGCTCATAGTTGCGCAGATGAGAACATTCCTCAGTCACATTTATAATTAACGAAGCAGCGCATCGACGAATAAAAATTGGACGTTGAATCAATTTTTGAAATACTGGAGATGAGAAAGTGGCATTGACGCGCTACTGGTGTTCTGACACTTGACAACTCATCAACATGTGATACGTTGATTCGATAACTTGATGAAGAAGCAACTTATATTCCATAAAACTATTTATTTGTCTAATTTTGACAAATAAATATGATCAGTTTTTTCCGTAAACGTATTTGTTTTGACTAGAAAAAAGCCTAATTTGGTAGTAATGTAGGGCGTTGGAATTCCTGGCCCAAATGCCCTGAGAGACTAAGATGGCCAATCATTACAGGGGGAGAAAGTTGACGCACTTTCTCCCTCATAGAGGAGCTGCGCACCGCTGCTTATGGACCACCAAATACAAATGAGCGTAGCAGGTGGTAGGTTTTGTATGGCTATAATTGTGTATGTGTGTGTGAGTGTGTGAGTGTGCGTGTGTGTGTGAGTGTGTGTGTGTGAGAGTGAACAGCAAGTGGCAACTGCAGGTGGGAGAGGAGGAGATGGCGGGAGGCGCGAGGCTCAGTGTTGGTCTAGCCGGCCGCCCAGTGGGAGCTGCGCCTCGCTCCGTCCTCCACACCTTACCTACACACACAACAAACTTCCAAACTCAGTGCAAGACTTGGATAGTATTTTTAAGTAAGCACCCGCCATGTACCTGGTAGAGTGAGGCGTCCTGGTTTACTGCTCCAACCCAACTTATGCCCACTAAAGCCCTTTTTTATGGAGATTTTTTTTGTTTTTAAGTTGCAGTTCAAGTTTAGTTTCGTAAGTTACACTTTTGGTTTTGTATTGTTTTATTTTGGTTTTGTTTTTAACTGGGTTTGTTCTAACACTTTCTGAGACTGTGTTGGGGGGAAACTTAATCTTCTTGACTACGGTAGCAGCAGGCGCCTCTCACTTCCCACACCTGTGGCAGGCACCTGGTCCGCCACACCTGTTGTGGGACACCCTCCCCTGGGACACTCACCCCTAGGACATTCACCCCCTGGGGCACCCTCCCCAGGGACACTCACCCCTGGGACACTCACCCCTAGGACATTCACCCCCTGGGGCACCCTCCCCAGGGAACACTCACCCCTGGGACACTCACCCCTAGGACATTCACCCCCTGGGGCACCCTCCCCAGGGACACTCACCCCTAGGACATTCACCCCCTGGGACATCCTCCCCTGGGACATTCACCCCTGGGACATTCACCCCTCTGGAACACTCCACCCTGGGACACCCAGCTCTGGGACACTGACCCCTGGGACATTCACCCCTGGGACATTCACCCCTGAGCCATTCACCCCCCTGGGACACCCACCCCTGGGACACCCTCCCCTGAGCCATTCACCCCCCTGGGACACCCTCCCCTGAGACACCCACCCCTGGGACACCCACCCCTGGGACACTCCCCCCTGGGACACCCACCCCTGGAACACTACCCCCCTGGGACACCCACCCCTGGAACACTCCCCCCTGGGACACCCACCCCTGAGACACCCACCTCTGGGACACCCACCCCTGGGACACCCACCCCTGAGACACCCACTTCTGGGACACTCACCCCTGAGACACCCACCCCTGGGACACCCACCCCCTGGGACACACCCCTGGGACACCTACACCTGGAACACCACCCCTTGGACACCCACCCCTGGGACACTCACCCCTGGGACACTCACCCCTGGGACACCCACCCCTGGGACACCCCCTGGGACACCCACCCCTGGGACACTCCCCTGAGACACCCACCCCTGGGACACTCACCCTGGGACACCCACCCCTGGGACACTCCCCTGAGACACCCACCCCTGAACAGGGCCGCGCCGTGCACCACTGGTAATAGGGCCCAGGCTAGATGGAAAATGTAGAGCAATTTGAATTAAACAGGCCCCCCCCCTCTCAAAATAGCCTATGCCAACAAGCCCACCTGTCCCCTCCCTCTGTCAAGGCCTATCCTTGGACTAACCACCTATAGGGCACTCACCCCAGGGACACCCATCCCTGGGATGCACTACAAGGACACGTACCACTGGGACCCCTGACCCCTGGGTCACCCCACTCTTGGCAGACACTCAGGAAAAGAGGCGGGGACAGAGTATTAGGACAGGCGTCCCGTACAGTAGAAGGAGGCATCATTCTGGGGGAGTCGGGCGGCTGCTGGCACTTTGGGCACGGACTGGGGTACTTTGGGCCAGGGGGGTGGGAGACAGGGGTGTATGTGTGTGTGGGAGAGGGTGTGAGACACTGTGTCTGGGACACTGGGACACTCAGGACATGCACAGGGACATGCAGTGTGGCTTGCGGGAGTAAGACTTGGGAATGCACGCTGGCTGCCAAATACTCTCCCCGCGCGCCTATGCACTCGCGTGCTAACTTCATCAAATCCTCGACGCCATCTCGATAGATCCCTGTGAGTCAACTATAGGCCTACCTAACGAGCTTCATTGTGGGCCTACGTAAATCTGCAGTAGGCCTGTTGGGTGCTGGGGACCCTGGCTGAGAGTCGGTATTTCCCGGGGTGTAGTAAGGTAGGCTGTGGAGGGTGAATGTTTAGCACACAGTGACAGTCGGGTGTAGGGGGAGGGGGTGTACTAGGTGGCTCTGACTACATAAAACAAGTATGCTTGGGAGGGTAGAAATGGGGGTAGAGTGGTGCGGGTAGAGACGGGGTAGAGTGGTGCGGGTAGAGACGGGTTAGAGTAGTGCGGGTAGAGACGGGGTAGAGTAGTGCGTGCCAAGTTACAACCCCTCATCTTGATAAGCAAGTGGACGCGTCTTGTGAGCCAGAGGATACTGGGGGTCGTATCTCTGGTGCAGACACTCACTCAGCTAATTATTACAAGGGACAGTTCTCATACTTACTAAGTCATGCCCTCGCTGACCCGCATGCCAAGACATTAATTAATAACATAAGCAAACATTATCACTATACAGTATTTGAAATCAAATAAAAACATTTGTTCATAAAGGATTGTACATTTATAATTAAGTGTGTTTACTTAAGAAATGTACTACATTATTTAAATAAGAGAAAGTCATAATAACAAGTGTAACGTGTATAGTAATTATAATTATGTACTCTGAGCGGACAGAACACTGGACGCGTGATCCTGTGGTCCTGGGTTCGATCCCGGGCGCCGGCGAGAAACAATGGGCAGAGTTTCTTTCATCCTGATGCACCTGTTACCTAGCAGTAAATAGGTTAGTTAGTCAGTTAACAGTAAATAGGGAGTTAGTCAGCTGCCACGGGATGCTTCCTGGGGGTGGAGGCCTGGTTGAGGACCGGGCCGCGGGGACACTAAGCCGCTAAATTATCTCAAGATAACCTCAAGATATAATCTAGTCACATTATGAAGCTACATTTGTTAGTAATTTACTGTATAGTAATTATTGCTATTGTGGTGGGATTGAACAGGTGTACAGTCTAGATAATCACTAAGCGTCAGTTAGCGGTGAGATGTATGTCGGTAAGACATGGCATATAGTTAGAATGATCACAAGACCCGTTCAAGAGTTGAAGGATAACTAGTAGGCCTTGTAGCTATATTACACGGGTGCCACAAGCAGAAACACTATAGTAGGCCTTGTAGCTATATTACACGGGTGCCACAAGCAGAAACACTATAGTAGGCCTTGTAGCTATATTACACGGGTGCCGCAAACAGAGAACACTACAGTAGCCCTTGTAGCTATATTACACGGGTACCACAAGCAGAGAACACTACAGTAGGCCTTGTAGCTATATTACACGGGTGCCACAAGCAGAGAACACTACAGTAGGCCTTGTAGCTATATTACACGGGTGCCACAAGCAGAGAACACTACAGTAGGCCTTGTAGCTATATTACACAGGTGCTACAAGCAGAGAACACTACAGTAGGCCTTGTAGCTATATTACACGGGTGCCACAAGCAGAGAACACTACAGTAGGCCTTGTAGCTATATTACACAGGTGCTACAAGCAGAGAACACTACAGTAGGCCTTGTAGCTATATTACACGGGTGCCACAAGCAGAGAACACTACAGTAGGCCTTGTAGCTATATTACACAGGTGCTACAAGCAGAGAACACTACAGTAGGCCTTGTAGCTATATTACACGGGTGCCACAAGCAGAGAACACTACAGTAGGCCTTGTAGCTATATTACACGGGTGCCACAAGCAGAGAACACTACAGTAGGCCTTGTAGCTATATTACACGGGTGCCACAAGCAGAGAACACTACAGTAGGCCTTGTTGCTATATTACACGGGTGCCACAAGCAGAGAACACTACAGTAGGCCTTGTAGCTATATTACACGGGTGCCACAAGCAGAGAACACTACAGTAGGCCTTGTAGCTATATTACACGGGTGCCACAAGCAGAGAACACTACAGTAGGCCTTGTAGCTATATTACACGGGTGCCACAAGCAGAGAACACTACAGTAGGCCTTGTAGCTATACTACACGGGTGCCACAAGCAGAGAACACTACAGTAGGCCTTGTAGCTATATTACACGGGTGCCACAAGCAGAGAACACTACAGTAGGCCTTGTAGCTATATTACACGGGTGCCGCAAGCAGAGAACACTACAGTAGGCCTTGTAGCTATATTACACGGGTGCCACAAGCAGAGAACACTACAGTAGGCCTTGTAGCTATATTACACAGGTGCTACAAGCAGAGAACACTACAGTAGGCCTTGTAGCTATATTACACGGGTGCTACAAGCAGAGAACACTACAGTAGCCCTGGTAGCTATACTAGGCAGGTGTTATTTATATCCGCTCGACATTCAAACCAATATATCCTTCATCTTTATATATCAAATCCGTTGTTATAAGTTCTGACTTCATAAAATTCAAAAAAATTCAAAATTCAAAACGCTTATTCAGGTAAAAAGGTATAGGTTAGTATACCCTTTTGTGTAAAGTAAATCTCAATTATTTGTATTCTCAAGTCCTATCTGCCTTTATCTTCTCCTTTAATTAGAATGGAACTTGGGGGTGCGTACTCACTATTGGTGAGAAAGCTTCCTAGTAGGGTGACTAGAACCGCACAGCCTAACGCGAGGCACAACTCATTATCGCAACAGTTCTTTAATATCCTCAATATTACTAGGGCCAACACTACTAGATATTATAAAGCAAGTATTCTAGACGAGATTGTCCTATAGGTCGCAGCATCTAGGAAATTGTAATGTGATAAATTTGTTTAATCGCGTCTGTTTGTTATTTATTAATATGTACAAAGATTTGCGCTAAAATAAAATATATATATATATATATATATATATATATATATATATATATATATATATATATATATATATATATATATATATACATATATATATATATATATATATATATATATATATATATATATATATATATATATGTCGTACCTAGTAGCCAGAACTCACTTCTCAGCCTACTATTCAAGGCCCGATTTGCCTAATAAGCCAAGTTTTCCTGAATTATTATATTTACTATAATTTTTTTCTTATGAAATGATAAAGCAACCCTTTTCTCTATGTATGAGGTCAATTTGTTTTATTGGAGTTAAAATTAACGTAGATATATGACCGAACCTAACCAACCCTACCTAACCTAACCTAACCTATATTTATAGGTAAGGTTAGGTTAGGTAGCCAAAAAAAGCTAGGTTAGGTTAGGTTAGGTAGGTTAGGTAGACGAAAAAACATTAATTCATGAAAACTTGGCTTATTAGGCAAATCGGGTCTTGAATAGTAGGCTGAGAAGTGAGTTCTGGCTACTAGGTACGACATATATATATATATATATATATATATACATATATATATATATATATATATATATATATATATATATATATATATATATATATGTATATATATTCAGTATGTAAGACTAAGGTATGAGAGAGGAAGCGGCGGAACCCCGCAGGTCCCATGATGAGTATTTGATAACTGAAGAAATTGTTGTGTTGTGTATACCTAGTGAGCATATTTAATAATGTCTAAGCATATAATAATAACGGATAAGAGAATATTAGTGTATAAATTTTATAATGTGTATTACTACTACTATTTGTATTACACACAGTAATCACACTAACGTGATTGCATCAAAGAAAAAAATCAATGAAAGGTTGAAATCCTTTTTACCATGTCGTGGTCTAGTGGCTAGCGCGTGTGCGTGAACACACCCACCGCACAGGTTCGAACCCTCTTCACGGCTCCTACGGCTTTTTCTCATTGATGCAGTCACGGTAGTGTGATTACTGTGTGTACTGAAAGAGCGGCGTCAGAGGTAGACCATTCCTGGATGACGGAACCAGAGTGCAGGGGGGGGGGGGGGCTGTGTGAAAATCCTGGTCCGGCTTCAGCGGAAGCCTCGGGAAACCCTGGTGTTTTCAGTAGAACTGGAGGTTGCAATCCTTTTACCATGTCGTGGTCTAGTCGCTAGGGCGTGTGCCTGGAAACATCAACCGCATTGGTTCGAACCCTCATCACGGCTCTTACGGGGTTTCTCCCTATTTATTATTATTATTATTATTATTATTATAATTATTATTATTATATTTATTATTTTTATTATTTTTATTATTTCTTCTTCTCCTACCCTTTCTTCTTCTTCTTCTTCTTCTAATTATTATTATTATTATTATTATTATTATTATTATTATTATTATTATTATTTATATTTTTATCGAGAGGATTGTGTGAATTTTAAGCAAACGTTCAGCATAGTTAAAATTGACAATTATTATTATTATTGATTACAATATACTGTATCACATAAACTAACATATTACCGATTAAAGTGATTAAGACAAGACTAAAAAAAATGAGGTTAATGTCGGGTTTGAGGAGTGAGGCTCTTGACAGAGTAAGTAAAGCCGAGGTGACAGTGTTTACCTCCCTTCTCACTGGCAAGATCTTAAGGCATGTTGAGGCATTATAGTTCTTGGGCCCAGATTCACGAAGCAGTTACACAAGCACTTACGAACGTGTACATCTTTCCTCAATCTTTGACGGCTTTGGTAACATTTATTAAACTGTTTATAAGCATGAAAACTTGCCAATCAACTGTTGTTATTGTTATAAACAGCCTCTTGGTGCTTCGGAGCCCATTAACTGTTTGATATTTGTAAACAAAGCCGCCAAAGATTGAGAAAAGACGGACAGGTTCGTAAGTGCTTGCGTAACTGCTTCGTGAATCTGGCCCCTTGTTCCTTAAGATGTGGAGACGGTGACACAGGTAAATAACTATTACAATTATTGTCTCCTACTACAGAGGCATATTACACAAAATATTAATACAATAAAATAATATTAAAGTGATAAAAGGTAATGGCAGTGTTTGATCAAAGTCAGAAAAGTTGTGGCATGTTTACCAGACCGCACTAGTGTTATGGTGTTATGTGGTGAGGGTGGTGTTATGTTGTGTTGCTGGTGTTATGTGGTGAGGATGGGGTTATGTGGTGAGGGTGGTGTTATGTTGTGTTGCTGGTGTTATGTGGTGAGGATGGGGTTATGTTGTGTTGCTGGTGTTATGTGTTTTTTTTTTTATTAAGATATGAGGTACATCTGCATTAGTGCAGCTACCCTAGACTATATGAAGTGGAGTACAGTGTGTCAAAAAAGCTAACTAGGTGATGCTAAAAAATCCCCATCACACAGGATGGTTAGTCATACAGAGGCATGTGATGGGCAGTCTGCACTGGCAGACTCCGGATGCATTTTGAGGATATCAACAACACAAGATTGAATAAGGTAGCAGTGGTAATACAAGTCCCCATCTCGCAGGATGGTTAGTCATACAGAGCCATGTGTTTAATAGCCTGCACTGGCAAATTTTGGGTATACTGTGAGGATATCTTCAAGAATACGAGAGTGAATAAAGTAATTGCAAAGCTCCAGGTACCTCATGCCAACTGGTCTGAAAGGTCTAATAACTGGGCATTCAGTGATGTAGTGCGGGAGATCGTGCCGTAGTTCCTGCTCACAGAGTTTGCAACTGGAGTGCTCAGGATTGGGAGACCCGTCACCTGCAGCCATCTGCCACAGGTAACGGTAACCCAACCTGATCCTTGCAACCACTGTGTCGCACAGTCTAGTGGACGTTTTGTGCTGTCCATAGATGTAGGTTTCAGATCTGAACAAATCATAGCTTTTATACTAGTACTTTCAGGTCGTTGGGAGTCAGTAAGTTCTTTCCTATCAGATCTGAATGTTTGGAGCAATACAGTTTTGACAGCAGAGATGGGGATACCTAGATCTAATTCAACTTCCGTGTTATGTGGTGAGGGTGGGGTTATGTTGTGTTGCTGGTGTTATGTGGTGAGGGTGGTGTTATGTTGTGTTGCTGGTCTTATGTGGTGAGGGTGGTGTTATGTTGTGTTGCTGGTGTTATGTGGTGAGGGTGGTGTTATGTGGTGAGGGTGGTGTTATGTTGTGTTGCTGGTGTTATGTTGTGTTGCTGGTGTTATGTGGTGAGGGTGGTGTTATGTGGTGTTGCTGGTGTTATGTGGTGAGGGTGGTGTTATGTTGTGTTGCTGGTGTTATGTGGTGAGGGTGGTGTTATGTTGTGTTGCTGGTGTTATGTGGTGAGGGTGGTGTTATGTTGTGTTGCTGGTGTTATGTTGTGTTGCTGGTGTTATGTGGTGAGGGTGGTGTTATGTTGTGTTGCTGGTGTTATGTGGTGAGGGTGGTGTTATGTTGTGTTGCTGGTGTTATGTGGTGAGGGTGGTGTTATGTGGTGAGGGTGGTGTTATGTTGTGTTGCTGGTGTTATGTTGTGTTGCTGGTGTTATGTGGTGAGGGTGGTGTTATGTGGTGTTGCTGGTGTTATGTGGTGAGGGTGGTGTTATGTTGTGTTGCTGGTGTTATGTGGTGAGGGTGGTGTTATGTTGTGTTGCTGGTGTTATGTGGTGAGGGTGGTGTTATGTTGTGTTGCTGGTGTTATGTGGTGAGGGTGGTGTTATGTGGTGAGGGTGGTGTTATGTGGTGTTGCTGGTGTTATGTGGTGTTGCTGGTGTTATGTGGTGAGGGTGGTGTTATGTGGTGTGGTGAGGGAGGTGTTATGTGGTGAGGGTGGTGTTATGTGGTGTGGTGAGGGAGGTGTTATGTGGTGAGGGTGGTGTTATGTGGTGTGGTGAGGGAGGTGTTATGTGGTGAGGGTGGTGTTATGTGGTGTGGTGAGGGAGGTGTTATGTGGTGAGGGTGGTGTTATGTGGTGTGGTGAGGGAGGTGTTATGTGGTGAGGGTGGTGTTATGTGGTGTGGTGAGGGAGGTGTTATGTGGTGAGGGTGGTGTTATGTGGTGTGGTGAGGGAGGTGTTATGTGGTGAGGGTGGTGTTATGTGGTGTGGTGAGGGAGGTGTTATGTGGTGAGGGTGGTGTTATGTGGTGTGGTGAGGGAGGTGTTATGTGGTGAGGGTGGTGTTATGTGGTGTGGTGAGGGAGGTGTTATGTGGTGAGGATGGTGTTATGTGTTTTTTTTATTATTATTATTTTCTACCACAGACGTGACCACACATTTACAATGCTAACCAGCATATATACATTTTCTTCTGTCCTCCATGGACAGGGTGAAAGATGTGTTAAACATATAGTTCAAGGGTTTATTGAACAATCAACCACAGAAGGTGATTCGGTGCTTTTAAAATGGTAATCTAACCTACAGACATAAATACATAGCTACACAGAGTTACGTCTGCCCTACATAAAGTGTTCGATGTGTCTTTTACATAGTGTCATTAATTAATGTGCATTTACAAAGGTGAAATGTAATTCTGATCAGCTTCCATATATACTTTATACACATACATATACATACACACACACACACTTATACGTACATATACATATATACATACATATATACACACATACATTCACATACATTTGTCTCTTTTACTCTGACAGGGTGAGATAGCTGATGGAGAAACTAGTGTGCAATTATGAGGGTGGTGTTATGTGGTGAGGGAGGTGTTATGTGGTGAGGGAGGTGTTATGTGGTGTGGCTGGTGTTATGTGGTGTGGCTGGTGTTATGTGGTGTGGCTGGTGTTATGTGGTGAGGGTGGTGTTATGTGGTGAGGGAGGTGTTATGTGGTGAGGGTGGTGTTATGTGGTGTGGCTGGTGTTATGTGGTGTGGCTGGTGTTATGTGGTGTGGCTGGTGTTATGTGGTGTGGCTGGTGTTATGTGGTGTGGCTGGTGTTATGTGGTGAGGGTGGTGTTATGTGGTGTGGGTAGTGTTATGTGGTGAGGGAGGTGTTATGTGGTGTGGGAGGTGTTATGTGGTGTGGGTGGTGTTAGAGAGAAAGAGAGAGAGAGAGAGAGAGACAGAGCCAGAGAGAGAGAGAGAGAGAGAGAGAGAGAGAGAGAGAGAGAGAGAGAGAGAGAGAGAGAGAGAGAGAGAGAGAGAGAGAGAGAGAGAGAGAGAGAGAGCCAGAGAGAGAGAGAGAGAGAGAGAGAGAGAGAGAGAGAGAGGCAGAGAGAGAGAGACAGAGAGAGACACAGAAGCAGAGAGAGACAGAGAGAGAGAGAGACACACACACAGAAGCAGAGAGAGACAGAGAGAGAGAGAGACAGAGGCAGAGAGAGAGAGAGAGAGAGAGAGAGAGAGAGAGAGAGAGAGAGAGAGAGAGAGAGAGAGAGAGAGAGAGAGAGAGAGAGAGAGAGGCAGAGAGAGAGAGACAGAGAGAGACACAGAAGCAGAGAGAGACAGAGAGAGAGAGACACACACACACAGAAGCAGAGAGAGACAGAGAGAGAGAGAGACAGAGGCAGAGAGAGATAATGAGAGAGAGGAGGGGGGACACAAAGGTAGGGAGTATAAAGTGTTGTGTGTGGAGACAGGAAGGTTGGCCAGACAAAGATGCTCCACTTGGCTTGCTGGAACTTGTGGTGGGTCAGGCCAACATTCTCAGGCACCTGCACCTCACGTCACAACACAGAAGGGGGGGGGGGGGGTCAACACAACACAGAAGGGGGGGGGGTCAACACAACACAGAAGGGGGGGGGGTGGTCATCACAATACCAGGCTCACCACCAGGTTACAGGGGGGGGGGATCACAACACCAGAGGGCGTCACACCAGAAACTGTAGACGGTGTTGGGTGTTGCTGGTTACTGATCTATTTAGTTATACACTTCCATAAATGTACCTGCGCGGTAAGGACGTCGGTGACCGCCTCCACCAAGCGAGCAGGACTTGTGGGAGTCCCAAAAAGTCCCACAAGTCCCCAGCTCTCCATTATAATAAAAAACAATACTCTTCTTAATAACGACAAATCCATACTAAACCCGTCTAATCATTGAAACCTTCCCCAGCTAATATGTTGCTAACGATGTCCCCCCCCCCTGACGCCAGACTTAAGATACCCAGCCCACATATCTGAAAAGTTAAGAACTGACGACGTTTCGGTCCGTTCCAGAACCATTAGCGAGTCGTGATTACCACTTGAGAACTGTTCTCAGAGTTGTGGGTTGGGTGTCTTAAGTTTCAGTCACGTTATTGTGACTTATTGTCCGCTAGATTTATGTCTGTTGACACTAGACGTATGTCTGCTGACGGTACACTTACACCTGCTGACACTAGACGTATGTCTGCTGACGGTACACTTACACCTGCTGACACTAGACGTATGTCTGCTGACGGTACACTTACACCTGCTGACACTAGACGTATGTCTGCTGACGGTACACTTACACCTGCTGACACTAGACGTATGTCTGCTGACGGTACACTTACACCTGCTGACACTAGACGTATGTCTGCTGACACTGGGCAGCCAGTGTAGGTGTGGCCACCAGGCTAGGTAAGTGATTACAATGAATGCTAGAATGGACGCCGAAGATACACCTGGAACATTTCCCCTATTTATAATATACGTTACTAAGGTCAGTCAGCATTTCACATTCGTACAAGCTGAGACACTGTTAAATATGTTTACTTTCGTCCAGGTATCAAGATGATCAAATTCACTCAAAACAATATATATATTCTGCCTTTCAAGTCTCTGATAAAATGAGAATAATTTACAAGTGGATCCTTTTAGGATTTAATATGTCCTAAATACTTTCGAGGGCATTTTAAGGAAGCTCTCTGCTCAGTCATTTGAGTTTAAGATCTGAGTATATAACTAGTCTACTGAGTTAATAAGCAACTATAGCATATTTGTCGGTATTGAAGACCAGGATATATTCAGCATTAGGTATATCGCGTATTTGTAAACAAAACAACTCTTTAAGAGTATCTTTGCTTGGTGGTGAACGAATGGTACTGTATGTTACTGGTACTGTATGTTACTGGTACTGTATGTTGAGTGGTACTGTATGTTACTGGTAATGTATGTTACTGGTACTGTATGTTACTGGTACTGTATGTTGAGTGGTACTGTATGTTACTGGTACTGTATGTTGAGTGGTACTGTATGTTACTGGTACTGTATGTTGAGTGGTACTGTATGTTACTGGTACTGTATGTTACTGGTACTGTATGTTGAGTGGTACTGTATGTTACTGGTAATGTATGTTACTGGTACTGTATGTTACTGGTACTGTATGTTGAGTGGTACTGTATGTTACTGGTACTGTATGTTGAGTGGTACTGTATGTTACTGGTACTGTATGTTGAGTGGTACTGTATGTTACTGGTACTGTATGTTGAGTGGTACTGTATGTTACTGGTACTGTATGTTGAGTGGTACTGTATGTTACTGGTACTGTATGTTACTGGTAATGTATGTTGAGTGGTACTGTATGTTACTGGTAATGTATGTTGAGTGGTACTGTATGTTACTGGTACTGTATGTTGAGTGGTACTGTATGTTACTGGTACTGTATGTTAGTGGTACTGTATGATGGTGGTACTGTATGATGGTGGTACTGTATGATGGTGGTACTGTATGTTACTGGTAATGTATGTTGAGTGGTACTGTATGTTACTGGTACTGTATGTTGGTGGTACTGTATGTTACTGGTACTGTATGTTGAGTGGTACTGTATGTTACTGGTACTGTATGTTGAGTGGTACTGTATGTTACTGGTACTGTATGTTGGTGGTACTGTATGTTACTGGTACTGTATGTTGAGTGGTACTGTATGTTAGTGGTACTGTATGTTACTGGTACTGTATGTTGAGTGGTACTGTATGTTACTGGTACTGTATGTTGGTGGTACTGTATGTTACTGGTACTGTATGTTGAGTGGTACTGTATGTTGAGTGGTACTGTATGTTAGTGGTACTGTATGTTGAGTGGTACTGTATGTTACTGGTACTGTATGTTACTGGTACTGTATGTTACTGGTACTGTATGTTACTGGTACTGTATGTTACTGGTACTGTATGTTACTGGTACTGTATGTTACTGGTACTGTATGTTGAGTGGTACTGTATGTTAGTGGTACTGTATGTTAGTGGTACTGTATGTTGAGTGGTACTGTATGTTAGTGGTACTGTATGTTAGTGGTACTGTATGTTACTGGTACTGTATGTTACTGGTACTGTATGTTACTGGTACTGTATGTTACTGGTAATGTATGTTGAGTGGTACTGTATGTTA
The DNA here is from genome assembly GCF_040958095.1 of Procambarus clarkii. Taxonomy (NCBI): domain Eukaryota; kingdom Metazoa; phylum Arthropoda; class Malacostraca; order Decapoda; family Cambaridae; genus Procambarus; species Procambarus clarkii. The sequence goes on along the minus strand of NC_091216.1, from coordinate 21,534,393 downwards.
CTGGTACTGTATGTTGAGTGGTACTGTATGTTAGTGGTACTGTATGTTGAGTGGTACTGTATGTTACTGGTAATGTATGTTGAGTGGTACTGTATGTTACTGGTACTGTATGTTGAGTGGTACTGTATGTTGAGTGGTACTGTATGTTGAGTGGTACTGTATGTTACTGGTAATGTATGTTGAGTGGTACTGTATGTTACTGGTACTGTATGTTGAGTGGTACTGTATGTTAGTGGTACTGTATGTTACTGGTACTGTATGTTGAGTGGTACTGTATGTTAGTGGTACTGTATGTTACTGGTACTGTATGTTGAGTGGTACTGTATGTTGAGTGGTACTGTATGTTGAGTGGTACTGTATGTTACTGGTACTGTATGTTACTGGTACTGTATGTTGAGTGGTACTGTATGTTACTGGTAATGTATGTTGAGTGGTACTGTATGTTACTGGTACTGTATGTTGAGTGGTACTGTATGTTAGTGGTACTGTATGTTACTGGTACTGTATGTTGAGTGGTACTGTATGTTAGTGGTACTGTATGTTACTGGTACTGTATGTTGAGTGGTACTGTATGTTACTGGTACTGTATGTTACTGGTACTGTATGTTACTGGTACTGTATGTTACTGGTACTGTATGTTACTGGTACTGTATGTTACTGGTACTGTATGTTACTGGTACTGTATGTTACTGGTACTGTATGTTACTGGTACTGTATGTTACTGGTACTGTATGTTGAGTGGTACTGTATGTTACTGGTACTGTATGTTACTGGTACTGTATGTTAGTGGTACTGTATGTTACTGGTACTGTATGTTACTGGTACTGTATGTTACTGGTACTGTATGTTGAGTGGTACTGTATGTTACTGGTACTGTATGTTACTGTACTGTATGTTAGCTGGTACTGTATGTTACTGGTACTGTATGTTACTGGTACTGTATGTTACTGGTACTGTATGTTGAGTGGTACTGTATGTTACTGGTACTGTATGTTACTGGTACTGTATGTTAGTGGTACTGTATGTTACTGGTACTGTATGTTACTGGTACTGTATGTTACTGGTACTGTATGTTACTGGTACTGTATGTTACTGGTACTGTATGTTAGTGGTACTGTATGTTACTGGTACTGTATGTTACTGGTACTGTATGTTAGTGGTACTGTATGTTACTGGTACTGTATGTTACTGGTACTGTATGTTACTGGTACTGTATGTTACTGGTACTGTATGTTACTGGTACTGTATGTTACTGGTACTGTATGTTTACTGGTACTGTATGTGTACTGGTACTGTATGTTGAGTGGTACTGTATGTTACTGGTACTGTATGTTTACTGGTACTGTATGTACTGGTACTGTATGTTACTGGTACTGTATGTTACTGGTACTGTATGTTACTGGTACTGTATGTTGAGTGGTACTGTATGTTACTGGTACTGTATGTTACTGGTACTGTATGTTACTGGTACTGTATGTTACTGGTACTGTATGTTACTGGTACTGTATGTTACTGGTACTGTATGTTACTGGTACTGTATGTTACTGGTACTGTATGTTGGTACTGTATGTACTGTATGTTTACTGGTACTGTATGTTGAGTGGTACTGTATGTTACTGGTACTGTAGTTACTGGTACTGTATGTTACTGGTACTGTATGTTTACTGGTACTGTATGTTACTGGTACTGTATGTTACTGGTACTGTATGTTACTGGTACTGTATGTTGAGTGGTACTGTATGTTACTGGTACTGTATGTTACTGGTACTGTATGTTACTGGTACTGTATGTTACTGGTACTGTATGTTACTGGTACTGTATGTTGAGTGGTACTGTATGTTACTGGTACTGTATGTTACTGGTACTGTATGTTGAGTGGTACTGTATGTTACTGGTACTGTATGTTACTGGTACTGTATGTTAGTGGTACTGTATGTTGAGTGGTACTGTATGTTACTGGTACTGTATGTTAGTGGTACTGTATGTTGAGTGGTACTGTATGTTAGTGGTACTGTATGTTGAGTGGTACTGTATGTTACTGGTACTGTATGTTAGTGGTACTGTATGTTACTGGTACTGTATGTTACTGGTACTGTATGTTACTGGTACTGTATGTTACTGGTACTGTATGTTGAGTGGTACTGTATGTTAGTGGTACTGTATGTTACTGGTACTGTATGTTGAGTGGTACTGTATGTTACTGGTACTGTATGTTGAGTGGTACTGTATGTTACTGGTACTGTATGTTAGTGGTACTGTATGTTACTGGTACTGTATGTTACTGGTACTGTATGTTACTGGTACTGTATGTTACTGGTACTGTATGTTGAGTGGTACTGTATGTTACTGGTACTGTATGTTACTGGTACTGTATGTTAGTGGTACTGTATGTTACTGGTACTGTATGTTACTGGTACTGTATGTTACTGGTACTGTATGTTAGTGGTACTGTATGTTACTGGTACTGTATGTTGAGTGGTACTGTATGTTACTGGTACTGTATGTTAGTGGTACTGTATGTTACTGGTACTGTATGTTACTGGTACTGTATGTTACTGGTACTGTATGTTACTGGTACTGTATGTTGAGTGGTACTGTATGTTACTGGTACTGTATGTTACTGGTACTGTATGTTAGTGGTACTGTATGTTACTGGTACTGTATGTTACTGGTACTGTATGTTACTGGTACTGTATGTTGAGTGGTACTGTATGTTACTGGTACTGTATGTTACTGGTACTGTATGTTACTGGTACTGTATGTTACTGGTACTGTATGTTACTGGTACTGTATGTTGAGTGGTACTGTATGTTACTGGTACTGTATGTTACTGGTACTGTATGTTACTGGTACTGTATGTTACTGGTACTGTATGTTACTGGTACTGTATGTTACTGGTACTGTATGTTACTGGTACTGTATGTTACTGGTACTGTATGTTACTGGTACTGTATGTTACTGGTACTGTATGTTACGGGTACTGTATGTTACTGGTACTGTATGTTACTGGTACTGTAGTGTTACTGGTACTGTATGTTACTGGTACTGTATGTTAGTGGTACTGTATGTTACTGGTACTGTATGTTACTGGTACTGTATGTTGAGTGGTACTGTATGTTAGTGGTACTGTATGTTACTGGTACTGTATGTTACTGGTACTGTATGTTACTGGTACTGTATGTTACTGGTACTGTATGTTACTGGTACTGTATGTTACTGGTACTGTATGTTACTGGTACTGTATGTTACTGGTACTGTATGTTACTGGTACTGTATGTTACTGGTACTGTATGTTACTGGTACTGTATGTTACTGGTACTGTATGTTACTGGTACTGTATGTTACTGGTACTGTATGTTAGTGGTACTGTATGTTAGTGGTACTGTATGTTACGTGGTACTGTATGTTAGTGGTACTGTATGTTACTGGTACTGTATGTTACTGGTACTGTATGTTACTGGTACTGTATGTTACTGGTACTGTATGTTAGTGGTACTGTATGTTACTGGTACTGTATGTTACTGGTACTGTATGTTACTGGTACTGTATGTTACTGGTACTGTATGTTGAGTGGTACTGTATGTTAGTGGTACTGTATGTTGAGTGGTACTGTATGTTACTGGTACTGTATGTTACTGGTACTGTATGTTACTGGTACTGTATGTTACTGGTACTGTATGTTACTGGTACTGTATGTTAGTGGTACTGTATGTTGAGTGGTACTGTATGTTACTGGTACTGTATGTTACTGGTACTGTATGTTACTGGTACTGTATGTTACTGGTAATGTATGTTACTGGTACTGTATGTTACTGGTACTGTATGTTAGTGGTACTGTATGTTGAGTGGTACTGTATGTTACTGGTACTGTATGTTGAGTGGTACTGTATGTTACTGGTACTGTATGTTACTGGTACTGTATGTTACTGGTACTGTATGTTACTGGTACTGTATGTTACTGGTACTGTATGTTACTGGTACTGTATGTTACTGGTACTGTATGTTACTGGTACTGTATGTTAGTGGTACTGTATGTTGAGTGGTACTGTATGTTAGTGGTACTGTATGTTGAGTGGTACTGTATGTTACTGGTACTGTATGTTACTGGTACTGTATGTTACTGGTACTGTATGTTGAGTGGTACTGTATGTTACTGGTACTGTATGTTACTGGTACTGTATGTTACTGGTACTGTATGTTACTGGTACTGTATGTTACTGGTACTGTATGTTACTGGTACTGTATGTTACTGGTACTGTATGTTACTGGTACTGTATGTTAGTGGTACTGTATGTTGAGTGGTACTGTATGTTAGTGGTACTGTATGTTGAGTGGTACTGTATGTTACTGGTACTGTATGTTACTGGTACTGTATGTTACTGGTACTGTATGTTAGTGGTACTGTATGTTACTGGTACTGTATGTTACTGGTAATGTATGTTACTGGTACTGTATGTTACTGGTACTGTATGTTAGTGGTACTGTATGTTACTGGTACTGTATGTTGAGTGGTACTGTATGTTACTGGTACTGTATGTTACTGGTACTGTATGTTAGTGGTACTGTATGTTGAGTGGTACTGTATGTTGAGTGGTACTGTATGTTACTGGTACTGTATGTTACTGGTACTGTATGTTAGTGGTACTGTATGTTGAGTGGTACTGTATGTTACTGGTAATGTATGTTGAGTGGTACTGTATGTTACTGGTACTGTATGTTGAGTGGTACTGTATGTTACTGGTACTGTATGTTAGTGGTACTGTATGTTGAGTGGTACTGTATGTTACTGGTACTGTATGTTACTGGTACTGTATGTTAGTGGTACTGTATGTTAGTGGTACTGTATGTTACTGGTACTGTATGTTACTGGTACTGTATGTTAGTGGTACTGTATGTTGAGTGGTACTGTATGTTACTGGTACTGTATGTTACTGGTACTGTATGTTAGTGGTACTGTATGTTGAGTGGTACTGTATGTTACTGGTACTGTATGTTAGTGGTACTGTATGTTAGTGGTACTGTATGTTAGTGGTACTGTATGTTCAGTGGTACTGTATGTTACTGGTACTGTATGTTAGTGGTACTGTATGTTGAGTGGTACTGTATGTTACTGGTACTGTATGTTAGTGGTACTGTATGTTACTGGTACTGTATGTTACTGGTACTGTATGTTACTGGTACTGTATGTTAGTGGTACTGTATGTTACTGGTACTGTATGTTGAGTGGTACTGTATGTTGAGTGGTACTGTATGTTACTGGTACTGTATGTTACTGGTACTGTATGTTACTGGTACTGTATGTTGAGTGGTACTGTATGTTACTGGTACTGTATGTTACTGGTACTGTATGTTACTGGTACTGTATGTTAGTGGTACTGTATGTTACTGGTACTGTATGTTGAGTGGTACTGTATGTTACTGGTACTGTATGTTACTGGTACTGTATGTTACTGGTACTGTATGTTACTGGTACTGTATGTTAGTGGTACTGTATGTTGAGTGGTACTGTATGTTACTGGTACTGTATGTTACTGGTACTGTATGTTAGTGGTACTGTATGTTAGTGGTACTGTATGTTACTGGTACTGTATGTTACTGGTACTGTATGTTAGTGGTACTGTATGTTAGTGGTACTGTATGTTACTGGTACTGTATGTTACTGGTACTGTATGTTACTGGTACTGTATGTTAGTGGTACTGTATGTTAGTGGTACTGTATGTTGAGTGGTACTGTATGTTACTGGTACTGTATGTTACTGGTACTGTATGTTAGTGGTACTGTATGTTAGTGGTACTGTATGTTGAGTGGTACTGTATGTTACTGGTACTGTATGTTACTGGTACTGTATGTTAGTGGTACTGTATGTTACTGGTACTGTATGTTACTGGTACTGTATGTTAGTGGTACTGTATGTTAGTGGTACTGTATGTTGAGTGGTACTGTATGTTAGTGGTACTGTATGTTACTGGTACTGTATGTTACTGGTACTGTATGTTAGTGGTACTGTATGTTGAGTGGTACTGTATGTTACTGGTACTGTATGTTACTGGTACTGTATGTTACTGGTACTGTATGTTAGTGGTACTGTATGTTAGTGGTACTGTATGTTGAGTGGTACTGTATGTTACTGGTACTGTATGTTACTGGTACTGTATGTTAGTGGTACTGTATGTTACTGGTACTGTATGTTACTGGTACTGTATGTTAGTGGTACTGTATGTTAGTGGTACTGTATGTTGAGTGGTACTGTATGTTAGTGGTACTGTATGTTACTGGTACTGTATGTTACTGGTACTGTATGTTAGTGGTACTGTATGTTGAGTGGTACTGTATGTTACTGGTACTGTATGTTACTGGTACTGTATGTTAGTGGTACTGTATGTTAGTGGTACTGTATGTTACTGGTACTGTATGTTGAGTGGTACTGTATGTTACTGGTACTGTATGTTACTGGTACTGTATGTTACTGGTAATGTATGTTACTGGTACTGTATGTTACTGGTACTGTATGTTGAGTGGTACTGTATGTTACTGGTACTGTATGTTAGTGGTACTGTATGTTGAGTGGTACTGTATGTTACTGGTACTGTATGTTACTGGTACTGTATTTTACTGGTACTGTATGTTACTGGTAATATATGTTGAGTGGTACTGTATGTTACTGGTACTGTATGTTACTGGTACTGTATGTTGAGTGGTACTGTATGTTACTGGTACTGTATGTTACTGGTACTGTATGTTACTGGTACTGTATGTTACTGGTACTGTATGTTACTGGTACTGTATGTTACTGGTACTGTATGTTACTGGTACTGTATGTTGAGTGGTACTGTATGTTGAGTGGTACTGTATGTTACTGGTACTGTATGTTAGTGGTACTGTATGTTACTGGTACTGTATGTTACTGGTACTGTATGTTACTGGTACTGTATGTTGAGTGGTACTGTATGTTGAGTGGTACTGTATGTTGAGTGGTACTGTATGTTACTGGTACTGTATGTTAGTGGTACTGTATGTTACTGGTACTGTATGTTGAGTGGTACTGTATGTTGAGTGGTACTGTATGTTACTGGTACTGTATGTTACTGGTACTGTATGTTACTGGTACTGTATGTTACTGGTACTGTATGTTACTGGTACTGTATGTTGAGTGGTACTGTATGTTGAGTGGTACTGTATGTTACTGGTACTGTATGTTACTGGTACTGTATGTTACTGGTACTGTATGTTGAGTGGTACTGTATGTTACTGGTACTGTATGTACTGGTACTGTATGTTACTGGTACTGTATGTTTAGTGGTACTGTATGTTACTGGTAATGTATGTGTAGTGGTACTGTATGATGGTGGTACTGTATGATGGTGGTACTGTTATGATGGTGGTACTGTATGTTACTGGTACTGTATGTTGACTGGTACTGTATGATGAGTGGTACTGTATGAGGTGGTACTGTATGATGGTGGCTACTGTATGATGGTGGTACTGTATGTTACTGGTACTGTATGTTGAGTGGTACTGTATGTTAGTGGTACTGTATGATGGTGGTACTGTATGATGGTGGTACTGTATGATGGTGGTACTGTATGATGGTGGTACGGTATGTATGGTACTGTATGCTGTGGTACTGTATGATGGTGGTACTGTATGATGGTGGTACTGTATGATGGTGGTACTGTATGATTGGTGGTACTGTATGATGAGTTGGTACTGTATGCTGGTGGTACTGTATGATGGTTGGTACTGTATGATGGTGTGTACTGTATGATGGTGGTACTGTATGTTGGTGGTACTGTATGTTGATGGTACTGTATGATGGTGGTACTGTATGATGGTGGTACTGTATGATGGTGGTACTGTATGATGGTGGTACTGTATGTTACTGGTACTGTATGTTGATGGTACTGTATGATGGTGGTACTGTATGATGGTGGTACTGTATGATGGTGGTACTGTATGATGGTGGTACTGTATGTTACTGGTAATGTATGTTGAGTGGTACTGTATGTTAGTGGTACTGTATGATGGTGGTACTGTATGATGGTGGTACTGTATGATGGTGGTACTGTATGATGGTGGTACTGTATGATGGTGGTACTGTATGATGGTGGTACTGTATGATGGTGGTACTGTATGATGGTGGTACTGTATGATGGTGGTACTGTATGATGGTGGTACTGTATGTTACTGGTAATGTATGTTGAGTGGTACTGTATGTTAGTGGTACTGTATGATGGTGGTACTGTATGATGGTGGTACTGTATGATGGTGGTACTGTATGATGGTGGTACTGTATGATGGTGGTACTGTATGATGGTGGTACTGTATGATGGTGGTACTGTATGATGGTGGTACTGTAGGATGGTGGTTACTGTATGTTACTGGTACTGTATGTTACTGGGTACTGTATGTTGCTGTACTGTATGTTGAGTGGTACTGTATGTTACTGGTACTGTATGATGGTGGGTACTGTATGTTACTGGTACTGTATGTTATGGTACTGTATGTTGAGTGGTACTGGTATGTTGAGTGGTACTGTATGTATGGTGTACTGTATGATGGTGGTACTGTATGTTACTGGTACTGTATGTTGACTGGTACTGTAGAGGTTACTGGTACTGTATGTTGGTGGTACTGTATGATGGTGGTACTGTATGATGGTGGTACTGTGTTGATGGTGGTACTGTATGTTGAGTGGTAATGTATGTTGAGTGGTACTGTATGATGGTTGGTACTGTAGATGGTGGTACTGTATGATGGTGGTACTGTAATGTTACTGGTACTGTATGATTGAGTGGTACTGTATTGATGGTGGTACTGTATGATGGTGGTACTGTATGATGGTGGTACTGTATGATGGTGGTACTGTATGATGGTGGTACTGTATGATGGTGGTATGTACTGTATGGTGACTGTATGATGTGGTACTGTATGATGGTGGTACTGTATGATGGTGGTACTGTATGTTACTGGTAATGTATGTTGAGTGGTACTGTATGTAGTGGTACTGTATGATGGTGGTACTGTATGGTGGTGGTACTGTATGATGGTGGTACTGTATGATGGTGGTACTGTATGATGGTGGTACTGTATGGTGGTGGTACTGTATGATGGTGGTACTGTATGATGGTGGTACTGTATGATGGTGGTACTGTATGATGGTGGTACTGTATGTTACTGGTAATGTATGTTGAGCTGGTACTGTATGTTAGTGGTACTGTATGATGGTTGGTACTGTATGATGGTGGTACTGTATGTTAGTGGTACTGTATGTTACTGGTAATGTATGTTGATGGTACTGTATGATGGTGGTACTGTATGATGGTGGTACTGTATGATGGTGGTACTGTATGATGGTGGTACTGTATGATGGGGTACTGTACTGGTATTTGAGTGTACTGTATGTTAGGTGGTACTGTAGATGGTGGTAGTATGATGGTGGTACTGTATGATTAGTGGTACTGTATGATGGTGGTACTGTATGATGGTGGTACTGTATGATTAGTGGTACTGTATATGTGGTACTGTAATGTGTACTGTATGATGGTGTACTGTATGATGGTGGTACTGTATGATGGTGGTACTGTATGGTGGTGGTCCTGTATGATGGTGGTACTGTATGATGGTGGTACTGTATGATGGTGGTACTGTATGTTACTGGTACTGTATGTTGAGTGGGTACTGTATGTTAGTGGTACTGTATGATGGTGGTACTGTATGGTGGTGGTACTGTATGATGGTGGTACTGTATGATGGTGGTACTGTATGATGGTGGTACTGTATGGTGGTGGTACTGTATGATGGTGGTACTGTATGATGGTGGTACTGTATGATGGTGGTACTGTATGATGGTGGTACTGTATGTTACTGGTAATGTATGTTGAGTGGTACTGTATGTTAGTGGTACTGTATGATGGTGGTACTGTATGATGGTGGTACTGTATGTTAGTGGTACTGTATGTTACTGGTAATGTATGTTGATGGTACTGTATGATGGTGGTACTGTATGATGGTGGTACTGTATGATGGTGGTACTGTATGATGGTGGTACTGTATGATGGTGGTACTGTATGATGGTGGTACTGTATGTTAGTGGTACTGTATGTTACTGGTAATGTATGTTGATGGTACTGTATGATGGTGGTACTGTATGATGGTGGTACTCTATGATGGTGGTACTGTATGTTACTGGTAATGTATGTTGAGTGGTACTGTATGTTAGTGGTACTGTATGATGGTGGTACTGTATGATGGTGGTACTGTATGATGGTGGTACTGTATGTTACTGGTAATGTATGTTGAGTGGTACTGTATGTTAGTGGTACTGTATGATGGTGGTACTGTATGATGGTGGTACTGTATGATGGTGGTACTGTATGATGGTGGTACTGTATGATGGTGGTACTGTATGATGGTGGTACTGTATGTTACTGGTAATGTATGTTGAGTGGTACTGTATGTTAGTGGTACTGTATGATGGTGGTACTGTATGATGGTGGTACTGTATGTTGGTGGTACTGTATGTTACTGGTACTGTATGTTGGTGGTACTGTATGATGGTGGTACTGTATGATGGTGGTACTGTATGATGGTGGTACTGTATGATGGTGGTACTGTATGTTACTGGTACTGTATGTTGAGTGGTACTGTATGTTAGTGGTACTGTATGATGGTGGTACTGTATGATGGTGGTACTGTATGTTACTGGTACTGTATGTTGAGTGGTACTGTATGTTAGTGGTACTGTATGATGGTGGTACTGTATGATGGTAGTACTGTATGTTGAGTGGTACTGTATGTTAGTGGTACTGTATGTTGGTGGTACTGTATGTTACTGGTACTGTATGTTGAGTGGTACTGTATGTTACTGGTACTGTATGTTACTGGTACTGTATGTTAGTGGTACTGTATGTTGAGTGGTACTGTATGATGGTAGTACTGTATGTTGAGTGGTACTGTATGTTAGTGGTACTGTATGTTGAGTGGTACTGTATGATGGTAGTACTGTATGTTGAGTGGTACTGTATGTTAGTGGTACTGTATGTTGGTGGTACTGTATGATGGTGGTACTGTATGTTACTGGTACTGTATGTTGAGTGGTACTGTATGTTACTGGTACTGTATGTTGAGTGGTACTGTATGTTACTGGTACTGTATGTTGAGTGGTACTGTATGTTAGTGGTACTGTATGATGGTGGTACTGTATGTTACTGGTACTGTATGTTGAGTGGTACTGTATGTTAGTGGTACTGTATGTTGAGTGGTACTGTATGTTAGTGGTACTGTATGATGGTGGTACTGTATGTTACTGGTACTGTATGTTGAGTGGTACTGTATGTTAGTGGTACTGTATGATGGTGGTACTGTATGATGGTGGTACTGTATGTTGGTGGTACTGTATGTTACTGGTACTGTATGTTGAGTGGTACTGTATGATGGTGGTACTGTATGATGGTGGTACTGTATGATGGTGGTACTGTATGTTACTGGTAATGTATGTTGAGTGGTACTGTATGTTAGTGGTACTGTATGATGGTGGTACTGTATGATGGTGGTACTGTATGATGGTGGTACTGTATGATGGTGGTACTGTATGATGGTGGTACTGTATGTTTACTGGTAATGTATGTTGAGTGGTACTGTATGTTAGTGGTTACTGTATGATGGTGGTACTGTATGATGGTTTGTACTGTATGTTGGTGGTACTGTATGTTACTGGTACTGTATGTTGGTGGTACTGTATGATGGTGGTACTGTATGATGGTGGTACTGTATGATGGTGGTACTGTATGATGGTGGTACTGTATGTTACTGGTACTGTATGTTGAGTGGTACTGGTATGTTAGTGGTACTGTATGATGGTGGTACTGTATGATGGTGGTACTGTATGTTACTGGTACTGTATGTTGAGTGGGTACTGTATGTTAGTGGTACTGTATGATGGTGGTACTGTATGATGGTAGGTACTGTATGTTGAGTGGTACTGTATGTTAGTGGTACTGTATGTTTGGTGGTACTGTATGTTACTGGTACTGTATGTTGAGTGGTACTGTATGTTACTGGTACTGTATGTTACTGGTACTGTATGTTAGTGGTACTGTATGTTGAGTGGTACTGTATGTATGGTGAGTACTGTATGTTGAGTGGTACTGTATGTTAGTGGTACTGTATTGTTGAGTGGTACTGTATGATGGTAGTTTCTGTATGTTGAGTGGTACTGTATGTTAGTGGTACTGTATGTTGGTGGTACTGGTATGATGGTGGTACTGTATGTTACTGGTACTGTATGTTGAGTGGTACTGTATGTTACTGTACTGTATGTTGAGTGGTACTGTATGTTAGCTGGTACTGTATGTTGAGTGGTACTGTATGTTAGGTGGTACTGTATGATGGTGGTACTGTATGTTACTGGTACTGTATGTTGAGTGGTACTGTATGTTAGTGGTACTGTATGTGGTGGTACTGTATGTTGAGTGGTACTGTATGATGGTGGTACTGTATGTTACTGGTACTGTATGTTGAGTGGTACTGTATGTATGTGGTACTGTATGATGGTGGTACTGTATGATGGTGGTACTGTATGATTGGTGGTACTGTATGTTGGCTGGTACTGTATGTTGAGTGGTACTGTATGTTAGGTGGTACTGTATGATTGGTGGTACTGTATGTTGACTGGTACTGTATGTTGAGTGTACTGTATGTATGGTGGTACTGTATGATGGTGGTACTGTATGATGGTGGTACTGTATGTTGGTGGTACTGTATGTTCTGGTACTGTATGTTGGTGGTACTGTATGATGGTGGTACTGTATGATGGTGGTACTGTATGATGGTGGTACTGTATGATGTACTGGTACTGTATGTTGGTGGTACTGTATGATGGTGGTACTGTATGATTGGTGGTACTGTATGTTGGTGGTACTGTATGATTGGTGGTACTGTATGATGGTGGTACTGTATGTTACTGGTAATGTATGTTGGTGGTAATGTATGTTGGTGGTACTGTATGATGGTGGTACTGTATGTTGGTGGTACTGTATGATGGTGGTACTGTATAATGGTGGTACTGTATGATGGTGGTACTGTATGATGGTGGTACTGTATGATGGTGGTACTGTATGTTGGTGGTACTGTATGATGGTGGTACTGTATGTTACTGGTAATGTATGTTGGTGGTACTGTATGATGGTGGTACTGTATGTTACTGGTAATGTATGTTGGTGGTACTGTATGATGGTGGTACTGTATGTTGGTGGTACTGTATGTTACTGGTAATGTATGTTGGTGGTACTGTATGATGGTGGTACTGTATGTTGGTGGTACTGTATGTTGGTAGTACTGTATGTTGGTGGTACTGTATGTTGGTGGTACTGTATGTTGGTGGTACTGTATGTTGGTGGTACTGTATGTTGGTGGTACTGTATGTTGGTGGTACTGTATGTTGGTGGTACTGTATGTTTGTGGTCCTGTATGATGGTGGTACTGTATGATGGGGTGCTGTATTGTGTGGTACTGTATGATGGTGTACTGTATGTTGTTGTACTGTATTTTGTGTACTGTATGTTGGGGTACTGTATGTTGGTGGTACTGTATGGTGGTACTGTTATGTTAATGTAGTTGTATGTTGATGGTATGCTGTATGTTGTGTACTGAGTGGTGGTACTTAGTGGGTGTACTGTATGTGGTGGTACTGTATGTTGGTGGTACTGTATGATGGGGGTACTGTATGTTGGTGGTACTGTATGATTGGTGTTACTGTATTTGGTGTGTACTGTATGTTGGTGGTACTGTATGTTGGTGGTCGACTGTATGTTGGTGTACTGTATGTTGAATGGTACTGTATGTTGGTGTTACTGTATGATGGTGGTACTGTATGATGGTGGTACTGTATGATGGTGGTACTGTATGTGGTGGTACTGTATGTTGGGTACTGTATGTTGGTGGTACTGTATGATTGGTGGTACTGTATGATGGTGGTACTGTATGATGGTGGTACTGTATGATGGTGGTACTGTATGTTGGTGGTACTGTATGATGGTGGTACTGTATGATGGTGGTACTGTATGTTGGTGGTACTGTATGATGGTGGTACTGTATGATGGTGGTACTGTATGATGGTGGTACTGTATGTTGGTGGTACTGTATGATGGTGGTACTGTATGATGGTGGTACTGTATGTTGGTGGTACTGTATGATGGTGGTACTGTATGATGGTGGTACTGTATGTTGGTGGTACTGTATGTTGGTGGTACTGTATGATGGTGGTACTGTATGATGGTGGTACTGTATGTTGGTGGTACTGTATGTTGGTACTGTATGTTGGTGGTACTGTATGATGGTGGTACTGTATGATAGAGGTACTGTATGATGGTGGTACTGTATGATGGTGGTACTGTATGTTGGTGGTACTGTATGTTGGTGGTACTGTATGATGGTGGTACTGTATGTTGGTGGTACTGTATGTTGGTGGTACTGTATGATGGTGGTACTGTATGTTGGTGGTACTGTATGATGGTGGTACTGTATGATGGTGGTACTGTATGATGGTGGTACTGTATGATGGTGGTACTGTATGTTGGTGGTACTGTATGATGGTGGTACTGTATGATGGTGGTACTGTATGATGGTGGTACTGTATGATGGTGGTACTGTATGATGGTGGTACTGTATGTTGGTGGTACTGTATGTTGGTGGTACTGTATGTTGGTGGTACTGTATGTTGGTGGTACTGTATGTTGGTGGTACTGTATGTTGGTGGTACTGTATGTTGATGGTACTGTATGTTGGTGGTACTGTATGATGGTGGTACTGTATGATGGTGGTACTGTATGTTGGTGGTACTGTATGTTGGTAGTACTGTATGTTGGTGGTACTGTATGTTGGTGGTACTGTATGTTGGTGGTACTGTATGTTGGTGGTACTGTATGTTGGTAGTACTGTATGTTGGTACTGTATGTTGGTGGTACTGTATGATGGTGGTACTGTATGATGGTGGTACTGTATGATGGTGGTACTGTATGATGGTGGTACTGTATGATGGTGGTACTGTATGATGGTGGTACTGTATGATGGTGGTACTGTATGTTGGTGGTACTGTATGATGGTGGTACTGTATGTTGGTGGTACTGTATGATGGTGGTACTGTATGTTGGTGGTACTGTATGTTGGTGGTACTGTATGTTGGTGGTACTGTATGATGGTGGTACTGTATGATGGTGGTACTGTATGTTGGTGGTACTGTATGATGGTGGTACTGTATGATGGTGGTACTGTATGTTGGTGGTACTGTATGTTGGTGGTACTGTATGATGGTGGTACTGTATGTTGGTGGTACTGTATGATGGTGGTACTGTATGTTGGTGGTACTGTATGTTGGTGGTACTGTATGGTGGTGGTACTGTATGTTGGTGGTACTGTATGGTGGTGGTACTGTATGATGGTGGTACTGTATGGTGGTGGTACTGTATGGTGGTGGTACTGTATGTTGGTGGTACTGTATGGTGGTGGTACTGTATGTTGGTGGTACTGTATGGTGGTGGTACTGTATGTTGGTGGTACTGTATGGTGGTGGTACTGTATGTTGGTGGTACTGTATGGTGGTGGTACTGTATGTTGGTGGTACTGTATGGTGGTGGTACTGTATGTTGGTGGTACTGTATGATGGTGGTACTGTATGTTGGTGGTACTGTATGGTGGTGGTACTGTATGATGGTGGTACTGTATGGTGGTGGTACTGTATGGTGGTGGTACTGTATGTTGGTGGTACTGTATGTTGGTGGTACTGTATGATGGTGGTACTGTATGATGGTGGTACTGTATGATGGTGGTACTGTATGTTGCTGGTACTGTATGTTGAAGAATGCCAGTAACAGATCTCTTCAACAGTACCGTTGTAGGTGAGGGTGTTGTGGCAACGGGGGGAGACAACGGTTGGTGTGTAGATAGAGATAGGTGCCTAACGGGCCCAACTACCTCCCGTTAGTTACCGTTTCCTGTTTTAATTATTCCGGCTGGAACGTGTGAGGACGTGCGTGTTTGATTGCGTGAGTGTCTGATTGCGTGAGTGTCTGATTGCGTGAGTGCTTGATTGCGTGTGTGTTTGTATTTTGAGTGCCTGTAAGAGAGAGCGCATGCGCGCAGGCGTATGTGTACTCACCTAGTTGTGCTTTCGGGAGTTGAGCTCTGGCTGTTTGGTCCCGCCTCTCAGCCGTCAATCAACTGGTGCACAGGTTCCTGGGCCTACTGGGCTCTATCATATCTACAATTGAAACTGTATGGAGTCAGCCTCCACCACATCACTGTCTAATGCATTCCATTTATTAATGAAAAAGTTCTTTCTAACGTACCTGTGGCTCATTTGGGTACTCAGTCTCCACTTATGTCCCCTTGTTCGCGTACCACCGGTGTTAAACCGTGTGGTTTAACACACACACACACACACACACACACACACACACACACACACACACACACCCGAGTGTGTGTGTGTGTGTGTGTGTGTGTGTGTGTGTGTGTGTGTGAGCGTGCAACACTTAAATTTGGGGAAGTTACACCTGTGGACGTTTTCCTTGTGTATGTGACCGTGCGTGCATACATTTAACTGGAGGTGTGTGTGCGTGATTCGTGTGCATTTAGCTCAAATGTGAATGTATGTATGTATGTATGTATGTATGTATGTATGTATGTATGTATGTATGTATGTATGTATTTATGTCTACACACACAAATGGATGAATACATTTAGTCTTATAAAATAGGTCAGTGTAGGTAGAATACACCCTGGTACACAGACACTGAGGGTCAGTGTAGGGAGAATACACCCCTGGTACACACACACTGAGGGTCAGTGTAGGGAGAATACACCCTGGTACACAGACACTGAGGGTCAGTGTAGGTAGAATACACCCTGGTACACAGACACTGAAGGTCAGTGTAGGTAGAATACACCCTGGTACACAGACACTGAGGGTCAGTGTAGGTAGAATACACCCTGGTACACAGACACTGAGGGTCAGTGTAGGTAGAATACACCCTGGTACACAGACACTGAGGGTCAGTGTAGGTAGAATACACCCTGGTACACAGACACTGAGGGTCAGTGTTGGTAGAATACACCCTGGTACACAGACACTGAGGGTAAGTGTAGGTAGAATACACCCTGGTACACAGACACTGAGGGTCAGTGTAGGGAGAATACACCCTGGTACACAGACACTGAGGGTCAGTGTAGGTAGAATACACCCTGGTACACAGACACTGAGGGTCAGTGTAGGGAGAATACACCCTGGTACACAGACACTGAGGGTCAGTGTAGGAAGAATACACCCTGGTACACAGACACTGAGGGTCAGTGTAGGTAGAATACACCCTGGTACACAGACACTGAGGGTCAGTGTAGGGAGAATACACCCTGGTACACAGACACTGAGGGTCAGTGTAGGTAGAATACACCCTGGTACACAGACACTGAGGGTCAGTGTAGGGAGAATACACCCTGGTACACAGACACTGAGGGTCAGTGTAGGTAGAATACACCCTGGTACACAGACACTGAGGGTCAGTGTAGGGAGAATACACCCTGGTACACAGACACTGAGGGTCAGTGTAGGTAGAATACACCCTGGTACACAGACACTGAGGGTCAGTGTAGGGAGAATACACCCTGGTACACACACACTGAGGGTCAGTGTAGGTAGAATACACCCTGGTACACAGACACTGAGGGTCAGTGTAGGGAGAATACACCCTGGTACACACACACTGAGGGTCAGTGTAGGGAGAATACACCCTGGTACACAGACACTGAGGGTCAGTGTAGGGAGAATACACCCTGGTACACACACACTGAGGGTCAGTGTAGGGAGAATACACCCCTGGTACACACACACTGAGGGTCAGTGTAGGGAGAATACACCCTGGTACACACACACTGAGGGTCAGTGTAGGGAGAATACACCCTGGTACACACACACACTGAGGGTCAGTGTAGGGAGAATACACCCCTGGTACACACACACTGAGGGTCAGTGTAGGGAGAATACACCCCTGGTACACACACACTGAGGGTCAGTGTAGGGAGAATACACCCTGGTACACAGACACTGAGGGTCAGTGTAGGGAGAATACACCCTGGTACACACACACTGAGGGTCAGTGTAGGGAGAATACACCCCTGGTACACACACACTGAGGGTCAGTGTAGGGAGAATACACCCTGGTACACACACACTGAGGGTCAGTGTAGGGAGAATACACCCTGGTACACACACACTGAGGGTCAGTGTAGGGAGAATACACCCCTGGTACACACACACTGAGGGTCAGTGTAGGGAGAATACACCCCTGGTACACACACACTGAGGGTCAGTGTAGGGAGAATACACCCTGGTACACACACACTGAGGGTCAGTGTAGGGAGAATACACCCTGGTACACACACACTGAGGGTCAGTGTAGGGAGAATACACCCCTGGTACACACACACTGAGGGTCAGTGTAGGGAGAATACACCCCTGGTACACACACACTGAGGGTCAGTGTAGGGAGAATACACCCTGGTACACACACACTGAGGGTCAGTGTAGGGAGAATACACCCCTGGTACACACACACTGAGGGTCAGTGTAGGGAGAATACACCCTGGTACACACACACTGAGGGTCAGTGTAGGGAGAATACACCCTGGTACACACACACTGAGGGTCAGTGTAGGGAGAATACACCCTGGTACACAGACACTGAGGGTCAGTGTAGGGAGAATACACCCCTGGTACACACACACTGAGGGTCAGTGTAGGGAGAATACACCCCTGGTACACAGACACTGAGGGTCAGTGTAGGGAGAATACACCCCTGGTACACACACACTGAGGGTCAGTGTAGGGAGAATACACCCTGGTACACAGACACTGAGGGCCAGTGTAGGGAGAATACACCCTGGTACACAGACACTGAGGGTCAGTGTAGGGAGAATACACCCTGGTACACAGACACTGAGGGTCAGTGTAGGGAGAATACACCCTGGTACACACACACACTGAGGAACACCCAACTGGTCCATCAGTGTAATCGATGCTAAGCGATTGCTGGCGGTGCAGGCAGAAATAACCAGGGTTATGTTGGGGGCCCTGGAGGCACCCCTAACCTGTGTTGGGGTTGGCCCTGGAAGGACCCTAACCTGTGTTGTAGGGGCCTGGGGGGCCCTGGAGGCACCCTAACCTGTGTTGTAGGGGCCTGGGGGGCCCTGGAGGCACCCTAACCTGTGTTGTGGGTCTGGGGGCCCTAGGGAGCCCTGGAAGGACCCTAAACTGCGTTAGGAGAGGAATGCACATGAAAAGGTTTACTGGGTGATGGTGGGGGTGGAGAAGTGTACTCGGGGGAGGTAAGCATGGGGGGAAACAACACAAGAAATAAGTAATGTGTAGAAAGTCTAATTGGCCACTGAAGACAGCCCCCAAGTATCCAACCTCACCCACTCTGGTACTTATCCAACTTACCTTAGAAAGTTTCCACTGAGGTTACTCAGTGGAATCACATATCATCCCAGTGTATACATATCAGGGCATATATATATATATATATATATATATATATATATATATATATATATATATATCCTATAACGGCTATTGATAGGCTTCAATTACCTAAATTCATTTGAGTCATTTGATGCTTAACTTGACGTTCCAATTTTACTGTTATCTGACAAATATGGCTACTCTCTGACCCTCTTATCTAATTTGTTTATTGGTTTGAAATAATTTATGTTCAATTGTTTGGAAGTCTGTTATTATTTCTCTACTGATAAGTTCCATTTGAATCGTAGATGATGGTGAAGAAGTTGTCTGGTGTTGATGGTGAAGAAGTTGTCTGGTGTTGATGGTGAAGAAGTTGTCTGGTGTTGATGGTGAAGAAGTTGTCTGGTGTTGATGGTGAAGAAGTTGTCTGGTGTTGATGGTGAAGAAGTTGTCTGGTGTTGATGGTGAACAAGTTGTCTGGTGTTGATGGTGAAGAAGTTGTCTGGTGTTGATGGTGAAGAAGTTGTCTGGTGTTGATGGTGAACAAGTTGTCTGGTGTTGATGGTGAAGAAGTTGTCTGGTGTTGATGGTGAAGAAGTTGTCTGGTGTTGATGGTGAACAAGTTGTCTGGTGTTGATGGTGAACAAGTTGTCTGGTGTTGATGGTGAACAAGTTGTCTGGTGTTGATGGTGAACAAGTTGTCTGGTGTTGATGGTGAACAAGTTGTCTGGTGTTGATGGTGAAGAAGTTGTCTGGTGTTGATGGTGAACAAGTTGTCTGGTGTTGATGGTGAACAAGTTGTCTGGTGTTGATGGTGAACAAGTTGTCTGGTGTTGATGGTGAACAAGTTGTCTGGTGTTGATGGTGAACAAGTTGTCTGGTGTTGATGGTGAAGAAGTTGTCTGGTGTTGATGGTGAACAAGTTGTCTGGTGTTGATGGTGAACAAGTTGTCCTCGGCTGGTTGATGGTGAAACAAGTTGTCTGGTGTGTGATTGTCTGGTTTGAACAAGTTGTCTGGTGTTGTGGTGAACAAGTGTCGGGTTGATGTGAACAAGTTGTCTGGTGTTGATGGTGAACAAGTTGTCTGGTGTGATGGTGAACAAGTTGTCTGGTTGTTGATGGTGAACAAGTTGTCTGGTGTTGATGGTGAAAAGTTGTCTGGTGTTGATGGTGAACAAGTTGCTGGTGTGATGGTGAACAAGTTGTCTGGTGTTGATGGTGAACATTTGTCTGGTGTTGATGGTGAACAAGTTGTCTGGTGTTGATGGTGAACAAGTTGCTGGTGTTGATGGTGAAACAAGTTGTCTGGTGTGATGGTGAAAACAGTTGTCTGGTGTTGATGGTGAACATAGTTGTCTGGTGTTGATGGTGAACAAGTTGTCTGGTTGATGGTGACAAGTTGTCTCAGGTGTTGAGGTGAACAAGTTGTCTGGTGTTGATGGTGAACAAGTTGTCTGGTGTTGATGGTGAACAAGTTGTCTGGTGTTGATGGTGAAACAAGTTGTCTGGTGTTGATGGTGAACAAGTTGTCTGGTGTTGATGGTGAACAAGTTGTCTGGTGTTGATGGTGAACATCTTGTCTGGTGTTGATGGTGAACAAGTTGTCTGGTGTTGATGGTGAACATCTTGTCTGGTGTTGATGGTGAACAAGTTGTCTGGTGTTGATGGTGAACATCTTGTCTGGTGTTGATGGTGAACAAGTTGTCTGGTGTTGATGGTGAACAAGTTGTCTGGTGTTGATGGTGAACAAGTTGTCTGGTGTTGATGGTGAACAAGTTGTCTGGTGTTGATGGTGAACAAGTTGTCTGGTGTTGATGGTGAACAAGTTGTCTGGTGTTGATGGTGAACAAGTTGTCTGGTGTTGATGGTGAACAAGTTGTCTGGTGTTGATGGTGAACAAGTTGTCTGGTGTTGATGGTGAACAAGTTGTCTGGTGTTGATGGTGAACAAGTTGTCTGGTGTTGATGGTGAACAAGTTGTCTGGTGTTGATGGTGAACATCTTGTCTGGTGTTGATGGTGAACAAGTTGTCTGGTGTTGATGGTGAACATCTTGTCTGGTGTTGATGGCGAACAAGTTGTCTGGTGTTGATGGTGAACATCTTGTCTGGTGTTGATGGTGAACATCTTGTCTGGTGTTGATGGTGAACAAGTTGTCTGGTGTTGATGGTGAACAAGTTGTCTGGTGTTGATGGTGAACATCTTGTCTGGTGTTGATGGTGAACAAGTTGTCTGGTGTTGATGGTGAACAAGTTGTCTGGTGTTGATGGTGAACATCTTGTCTGGTGTTGATGGTGAACAAGTTGTCTGATGTTGATGGTGAACAAGTTGTCTGGTGTTGATGGTGAACAAGTTGTCTGGTGTTGATGGTGAACAAGTTGTCTGGTGTTGATGGTGAACAAGTTGTCTGGTGTTGATGGTGAACAAGTTGTCTGGTGTTGATGGTGAACAAGTTGTCTGGTGTTGATGGTGAACAAGTTGTCTGGTGTTGATGGTGAACAAGTTGTCTGGTGTTGATGGTGAACAAGTTGTCTGGTGTTGATGGTGAAGAAGTTGTCTGGTGTTGATGGTGAAGAAGTTGTCTGGTGTTGATGGTGAACAAGTTGTCTGGTGTTGATGGTGAAGAAGTTGTCTGGTGTTGATGGTGAACAAGTTGTCTGGTGTTGATGGTGAACAAGTTGTCTGGTGTTGATGGTGAACAAGTTGTCTGGTGTTGATGGTGAACAAGTTGTCTGGTGTTGATGGTGAACAAGTTGTCTGGTGTTGATGGTGAACAAGTTGTCTGGTGTTGATGGTGAACAAGTTGTCTGGTGTTGATGGTGAACAAGTTGTCTGGTGTTGATGGTGAACATCTTGTCTGGTGTTGATGGTGAACAAGTTGTCTGGTGTTGATGGTGAACATCTTGTCTGGTGTTGATGGTGAACAAGTTGTCTGGTGTTGATGGTGAACATCTTGTCTGGTGTTGATGGTGAACAAGTTGTCTGGTGTTGATGGTGAACAAGTTGTCTGGTGTTGATGGTGAACAAGTTGTCTGGTGTTGATGGTGAACAAGTTGTCTGGTGTTGATGGTGAACAAGTTGTCTGGTGTTGATGGTGAACAAGTTGTCTGGTGTTGATGGTGAACAAGTTGTCTGGTGTTGATGGTGAACAAGTTGTCTGGTGTTGATGGTGAACAAGTTGTCTGGTGTTGATGGTGAACAAGTTGTCTGGTGTTGATGGTGAACAAGTTGTCTGGTGTTGATGGTGAACAAGTTGTCTGGTGTTGATGGTGAACATCTTGTCTGGTGTTGATGGTGAACAAGTTGTCTGGTGTTGATGGTGAACATCTTGTCTGGTGTTGATGGCGAACAAGTTGTCTGGTGTTGATGGTGAACATCTTGTCTGGTGTTGATGGTGAACATCTTGTCTGGTGTTGATGGTGAACAAGTTGTCTGGTGTTGATGGTGAACAAGTTGTCTGGTGTTGATGGTGAACATCTTGTCTGGTGTTGATGGTGAAGAAGTTGTCTGGTGTTGATGGTGAACAAGTTGTCTGGTGTTGATGGTGAAGAAGTTGTCTGGTGTTGATGGTGAACAAGTTGTCTGGTGTTGATGGTGAACAAGTTGTCTGGTGTTGATGGTGAACAAGTTGTCTGGTGTTGATGGTGAACAAGTTGTCTGGTGTTGATGGTGAACAAGTTGTCTGGTGTTGATGGTGAACAAGTTGTCTGGTGTTGATGGTGAACAAGTTGTCTGGTGTTGATGGTGAACAAGTTGTCTGGTGTTGATGGTGAACATCTTGTCTGGTGTTGATGGTGAACAAGTTGTCTGGTGTTGATGGTGAACATCTTGTCTGGTGTTGATGGTGAACAAGTTGTCTGGTGTTGATGGTGAACATCTTGTCTGGTGTTGATGGTGAACAAGTTGTCTGGTGTTGATGGTGAACAAGTTGTCTGGTGTTGATGGTGAACAAGTTGTCTGGTGTTGATGGTGAACAAGTTGTCTGGTGTTGATGGTGAACAAGTTGTCTGGTGTTGATGGTGAACAAGTTGTCTGGTGTTGATGGTGAACAAGTTGTCTGGTGTTGATGGTGAACAAGTTGTCTGGTGTTGATGGTGAACAAGTTGTCTGGTGTTGATGGTGAACAAGTTGTCTGGTGTTGATGGTGAACAAGTTGTCTGGTGTTGATGGTGAACAAGTTGTCTGGTGTTGATGGTGAACATCTTGTCTGGTGTTGATGGTGAACAAGTTGTCTGGTGTTGATGGTGAACATCTTGTCTGGTGTTGATGGCGAACAAGTTGTCTGGTGTTGATGGTGAACATCTTGTCTGGTGTTGATGGTGAACATCTTGTCTGGTGTTGATGGTGAACAAGTTGTCTGGTGTTGATGGTGAACAAGTTGTCTGGTGTTGATGGTGAACATCTTGTCTGGTGTTGATGGTGAACAAGTTGTCTGGTGTTGATGGTGAACAAGTTGTCTGGTGTTGATGGTGAACATCTTGTCTGGTGTTGATGGTGAACAAGTTGTCTGATGTTGATGGTGAACAAGTTGTCTGGTGATGATGGTGAACAAGTTGTCTGGTGTTGATGGTGAACAAGTTGTCTGGTGTTGATGGTGAACAAGTTGTCTGGTGTTGATGGTGAACAAGTTGTCTGGTGTTGATGGTGAACAATGACGAGAACATGTCATTGTTTACCGTTGTGTACACAGAACAATATAATTAAGGTAACGGTCTGAGGGAAGTTAAGGAGTTCTTGTGCTGGAAGTGGTTCACTGTGGTCCCCTTTGTTCTTCAGTTATATTATTGTCAGTTATACTTCCTTGTTCTACTGTTATACTTTCTTGTTGGCTGTCTTAAATTGTCTTAGCCTAGGTGTAGCGGAGTAGGGGAGGGTGAGGGAGATATGGAAGATCTTGTCGTATCAAGTACCACGCTCTTCACACAACACTTTACTAACTATCTTACGATCGCTTTTCTTGTCACCAGTTTTCTCTCCCAACCCGTTCTCGCATTTGCTTACAGTCAACATTGGCTAATTTAATAAGTGCATATGTGACATACTAATTGATTGTGAATATTTTAGTTTACCTTGAAAAGCTTCATAGAAAACACCGACCTCACCTAACCTTCTTAGTATGTTAAGATAAGCATCTTATTGCTTCTTAATTACAATTATTACTTAACCTATCTCTCCCCCTGTCTCTTCCCTCCCCCCCCTTCTTTCCCACTCCCTCAGCTCCCCTCCCTTCCCTCTCACCCCTTTTCCTCTCCCCTCCCTCCCTCCCCCACCTCTCACAGAAGCCAGAGGCAGCCACCCACTCATCCCAGCCGTCAAAAAGTTAGCGCGATAATGAATATATATAAGAGTGAAGGACCGGCACATACAGATGAACTCTCATCATTTATGTATACCAGAGTCCGTGTGGCATAATGCACTATATCAACTATCCCGGGGTGGTGGACACTATCCCGGGGTGGTGGACACTATCCCGGGGTGGTGGACACTATCCCGGGGTGGTGGACACTATCCCGGGGTGGTATACACTATCCCCGGGGTGGGGCACACCATCCCCGGGGCTTTCTTTAGCTTGGGATACCGCACTTGGACGGGGCTCACCATACTGACAGTGAGCACCCATAATTTGACAAGAGAGTACACCATACATGGTCGTAGTGTAGCTATACGGAGGCGGCGACACCATACCGGCACGCGTAAAGTCGACTTATTTGTATTTCATGGCCCCAGGAGGGAAGAAATTTAGTTTTGAAGGGCCCAGGTGTCCATTTTGGACTGGATACCTGAGTATCTTGGTTATTTTGGTACCTGGCGACGGGGTGAACTGGCTTCCATCCTTGTGGCTTGTGCAGGCGTGGCTGAGAGCATCTCCCTGAGCCACTACTCTTATGGTTTAAGAGTACGTAAGATCTACGTACGATCTACGACCTCTACGTAAGATCTTAAGCTACCTATGCTCTCTTTCCCACCCAGATCCTTCCCTGCTTGAGGTATGTCTCCTTGCCTAAGCTGTCCCTGCACAAGGGGCCATGATTCACGAAAGCACTTACGCAAGCACTTACGAACGTGTACATGTTTCCTCAATCTTTGACGGCTTTGGTTACATTTATTAAACAGTTTACAAGCATGAAAACTTCCCATTCAACTGTTGTTATTGTTATAAACAGCCTCCTGGTGCTTCGCAGCTCATTAACTGTTTAATAATTGTAAACAAAGCCGCCAAAGATTGAGAAAAGATATACAGGTTCGTAAGTGTTTGCGTAAGTGCTCTCGTGAATCTGGCCCCAGGTCTCGTGCTGTTCAGGATATCTGTTGCTCACAGCTCTTACAAACACACTTCACATCTTGCTCAGAAGCCGCACAAAAAACAAGTTCCACAACAGTCTTCACTGTCTCATATTACGGTGCTAATTTTATGCTCATAAACCCCCTCAGTTTTCTCCTTCAGGCTGCGTGTCTGATATCTGAGAACTCTTCCTAAAGTTACTTTCCCGTGCTCATGTGTGTCTTGTTCCCTCGGCAGGTGGAGCGGGCGTGTGGGAACCCAGACCTCGCCGACACTCTGGTAGCTACACTACCAGCATCCACCCATCCCAGGAAGTTTCGTCCACACCATCCCAGTACGCGCCCATCCCCTATCCTAGCAAGCATCCAGCCCCTTCCAGCCAGCGTCAACCCCTTCCCATTGTGAAGTACCCTGCAGTCTCCCGGAGATCATCGCGTACCGGCCACCCGGACTGAGTACCGGCCACCCGGACTGAGTACCGGCCACCCGGACTGAGTACCGGCCACCCGGACTGAGTACCGGCCACCCGGACTGAGTACCGGCCACCAGGACTGAGTACCGGCCACCCGGACTGAGTACCGGCCACCCGGACTGAGTACCGGCCACCCGGACTGAGTACCGGCCACCAGGACTGAGTACCGGCCACCAGGACTGAGTACCGGCCACCCGGACTGAGTACCGGCCACCAGGACTGAGTACCGGCCACCCGGACTGAGTACCGGCCACCAGGACTGAGTACCGGCCACCAGGACTGAGTACCGGCCACCAGGACTGAGTACCGGCCGGTGCTCTACAGGCGGGTGTTGTAACCTAGAGCAAGGAAGAACACTAAGACTGTCCGGGCTGGTCTTTTGGAAAAGTAGGAGGGTGGCATGTGTGTGCGTGAGTGTGTGCGAGTGTGTGAGGGGTGAGAGAGTGCCTCGCTCACACGCGTGACCAGATGAGTGTAAAGTGCGTACATCATGGTGTGAGGGAGAGGCTGTGAAGGCTGTCACTCACACACCACAACCACCTGGACGCAAGGTGGACGCAAGAGTCAAACACCAAGGACGCTACAGGTAGTTTGGTCAGCACGGCGACCACTCACCTCAGAGAGAAGTACAGTGTACAGGACTTGCCAGGTGCAGGCCAGTGGTTCAGCAGGCACACACGGCCACAGTGTGACGGGAGAGAGTACATGGTCACCAGCAGGACAGTACCAAGGACGCCACCAAACACTAGGAGAAGAGCAAGCCAAGATCAGCGTTGTGTGAGGGTGTGGTAAGACCAGGTCAGGGACTAACAAAGTGGACCTTGAGTGGACCCGAGGGATAACCACGTCGCCATGAGGGTTGTCGTCGTCGCCACGCTCATCCACTATCTTACCATCACCACCTCAATAGGTCAGTACACACTGAGTGGTTATATTAATTAATAATACCATACGCATCATTTACAGCCCGCCTACTGATCTATTGAATTGAAATTGAAATAAGTTTATTGAGGTAAAATACACACAAAGGGATGAGGTAGCTCAAGCTATTCTCACCCCGTTCAGTACATCGTGTTAATACATACATGGACACACATCACAAACAATAAACATATTACCAAACATTCTGAGAGATAAACATCTACATTTCCTACTTATCTATTCGTTACTGATAACAAATGTATAATGGAATAAAATATCAATGTATATTAAAATAGAAGGAATGTGCATTAAATGCGATTTCGTTATAGTTGGGATCTTAATTTACCAGCACTAAGATAAGACGAGTCACTACAAACTTGAGGACAAAGTTTGCACAATAACTTGTGAGAAAATATGGTGCGGCGAGTGGTTGAGAGGCCTTCTCGGGAGGCAAGTGTGGTGGCTGTATAGTGAACTATGACACAGTTGTAGGTGTTGTAGTGGTGGGTGAGGCAGGCACCGGAAGCCACCTCCACTATCACGCCATTATAAGGCACCACAATGTTTACACCAGGATGGGCACGCTTCTCAACCTGGACAACGGCCAGTTATAATGAGGGTTATCTTGAGGTTATCTTGAGATGATTTCGGGGCTTTTAGTGTCCCCGCGGCCCGGTCCTCGACCAGGCCTCCACCCCCAGGAAGCAGCCCGTGACAGCTGACTAACACCCAGGTACCTATTTACTGCTAGGTAACAGGGGCAGGGTTAATGAAGATGTAAGTTGATACCCACACTACCTTATCACTAGGGCCACACCGTTTTTTTTTCTGTTTTTGAGTAAAGATGAAGGGAGAGGCATAGGTGAAGGGAAGTTTAGAAGTGGGAAATACAGTGAGAGGTATGAAAGCAGGCGGGCTGTCCGCCTTGCTGACACCATGTGTGGGTGTTGGCATGGCCACACCGTCTGACCAACATGGTCAGGTTCATACACAACTCAGACACGCTTCACTAACCCCTTCCTCCCCACCCCCCTGGTCACACTATCTGGGCCATACACAGCTTCCTTAACCAGCCCATTCTTCAGTAATCTCAGTACTTATAACAACTATTTGGTCAAACGTAGAAATATGAACTGTTGGAACCCCCCAAAAATCCGTTTTGAATTATTGAATTCACCCAGATGGCATACTGAACAAAATTGAAACGCAACTAAAGAACTTAAGTTAACCTGTCCAAGGCATAAATAACCAATGTTAGGCCTATACAGACACTCTTGGGCCTAATATAGTGCATATATACACGCCTAGGAATGTCTGTTTGAGTTTTCTTATGTTTTCCATGCCTTCTATATACTTTTAACGTACAGAACATAACACTGTTGGCTGTAACTGTTCATTTGTGTTATCTTCAGATCTTGCGGTTATCTTGAGATAATTTCGGGGCTTTAGTGTCCCCGCGTCCCGGTCCTCGACCAGGCCTCCACCCCCAGGCAGGAAGCAGCCCGTGACAGCTGACTAACACCCAGGTACCTATTTTACTGCTAGGTAACAGGGGCATAGGGTGAAAGTAACTCTGCCCATTGTTTCTCGCCGGCGCCTGGGATCGAACCCGGGACCACAGGATCATAAGTCCAGCATGCTGACCGCTCGGCCGACCGGCTCACCTTCGACCTGTCGGTATTAACGCTTTAGGAGGCTGGGTTGTCTTAGCACCCGGGTGTTAGGAAGCCTCCCCGGCACCATTATGAGGCGTGAAACCTCCTCTTGAGCTTCACCTCTCGTAACCCCTGTTCGAGCCTTCCACATGGTATGTCTGGGTCCCAGGAGCTATGATCAGGTATCCTCTGGGCCCGACTCCTTATGCCTTCCTCTAACTCCTCCCACCATGTGTCATTCTTGGCTTTAATTACATCTGGCTTACTCATCCGTCACAGCTTCACTATACCTGGCTTCCTCACCCGTCACACCTTCACTATACCTGGGTTACTCATCCGTCACACCTTCACTATACCTGGCTTCCTCACCCGTCACACCTTCACTATACCTGGCTTCCTCACCCGTCACACCTTCACTATACCTGGGTTACTCATCCGTCACACCTTCACTATACCTGGCTTCCTCACCCGTCACACCTTCACTATACCTGGCTTCCTCACCCGTCACACCTTCACTATACCTGGCTTACTCATCCGTCACACCTTCACTATACCTGGGTTACTCATCCGTCACACCTTCACTATACCTGGCTTCCTCACCCGTCACACCTTCACTATACCTGGCTTCCTCACCCGTCACACCTTCACTATACCTGGCTTCCTCACCCGTCACACCTTCACTATACCTGGCTTCCTCACCCGCCACACCTTCACTATACCTGGCTTCCTCACCCGTCACAGCTTCCCTACCTGGCTTCCTCACCCGTCACAGCTGATCCTGGGAGGAAGGGGGGGGGCTGTTACTATGGGAGAGGGAGGGAGATACTGATCCTGGGAGGAAGGGGGGGCTGTTACTATGGGAGAGGGAGGGAGATACTGATCCTGGGAGGAAGGGGGGGCTGATACTATGGGAGAGGAGATCTGACGCTGTGAGAGAGGAGGTGTGACGCTGTGGGAGAGTAGATCTGACGCTGTGGGAGATGAGAGCTGACGCTGTGGGAGATGTGACACTGTGGGAGGAGATGTGACGCTGTGGGAGAAGAAGGAGATACTCTGCTCTGCTACAAAGCAACTTTTCTGACCGTCCTCCAACTAATCAACCGTCGCGGCCGCTAAAATAAAAACGTTAGTCCCTGAATACTGTGTATGTGGTCACCTAGATGTACTTGCCTAGTGGTAATTATCGGGGGTTGGGGTAGAGCTCTTGGGCCCTGGCTTAGACATCAGTGCTGAGGAGATAAAACCCTCCGTGGGTCGTGGGTCGTCACAATCATCACTGATGGTTCGTGGGTCGCCACAATCATTAGTGATGGTACGTGGGTCGTCACAATCATTAGTGATAGTTCGTGGGTCGCCACAATCATCAGTGATAGTTCGTGGGTCGCCACAATCATCCCTAACAGTTCGTGGGTCGTCACAATCATCAGTGATAGTTCGTGGGTCACCACAATCATCCCTGACTGTTCGTGGGTCGTCACAATCATCAGTGATAGTTCGTGGGTCGTCACAATCATTAGTGATAGTTCGTGGGTCGCCACAATCATCCCTAACAGTTCGTGGGTCGTCACAATCATCAGTGATAGTTCGTGGGTCACCACAATCATCCCTGACTGTTCGTGGGTCGTCACAATCATCAGTGATAGTTCGTGGGTCGTCACAATCATCAGTTATAGTTCGTGGGTCGTCACAATCATCACTGATGGTTCGTGGGTCGCCACAATCATCAGTGATGGTTCGTGGGTCGTCACAATCATTAGTGATAGTTCGTGGGTCGCCACAATCATCCCTAACAGTTCGTGGGTCGTCACAATCATCAGTGATAGTTCGTAGGTCGCCACAATCATCCCTGACAGTTCGTGGGTCGTCACAATCATCAGTGACAGTTCGTGGGTCGCCACAATCATCCCTGACAGTTCGTGGGTCGTCACAATCATCCCTGACAGTTCGTGGGTCGCCACAATCATCCCTGACAGTTCGTGGGTCGCCACAATCATCCCTGACAGTTCGTGGGTCGCCACAATCATCCCTGACAGTTCGTGGGTCGTCACAATCATCCCTGACAGTTCGTGGGTCGCCACAATCATCCCTGACAGTTCGTGGGTCGCCACAATCATCCCTGACAGTTCGTGGGTCGCCACAATCATCCCTGACAGTTCGTGGGTCGCCACAATCATCCCTGACAGTTCGTGGGTCGCCACAATCATCCCTGACAGTTCGTGGGTCGTCACAATCATCCCTGACAGTTCGTGGGTCGCCACAATCATCCCTGACAGTTCGTGGGTCGCCACAATCATCCCTGACAGTTCGTGGGTCGCCACAATCATCCCTGTTACTTCGTGGGTCGCCACCAACAACTTTAGTATTTCATGAGTCTTGGCGAAGAAGCGCGGCAGACAGTTGTGATGTGCGTACAGAGGGCGTTGTGAGGCAGTGGTTCGCGGAGCATGAATTACCGTAAGTCTGCGAACCGCTTTTTAACGCCTCCCTGGTCGCCGTCGTCGCCCGGTCGTCACTTCACCGTGATAATTGGCAATGGTTGGTTGGCGTCTGGCTAACATTCGTCATCTTAAGGAGTGTCGAAGACTGAATAAAAGGATTCTTTTCTTTGCTCTCTCGACAATTAGCAAGGGCGGTGTTGGCGGTCTTAGGTCTCTCTTCCTGTCTCATTCACTTCCTTGATCGTTAGTTTCTGTCTCACTCATCTGCCCCTTACCATCTACCGCCCTCAGATAGAGCATCAAATGTCCTCTAGCATGGGCTCACTTACTGTGGGCTTATCTGCTGTGGGCTTAACTGCTGTAGGCTAATCTACTGTGGGCTTAACTGCTGTAGGCTAATCTACTGTGGGCTTAACTGCTGTAGGCTAATCTACTGTGGGCTTAACTGCTGTAGGCTAATCTACTGTGGGCTTAATTGCTGTAGGCTAATCTACTGTGGGTTAATTTACTATGGGGCTTGCCTACTGTGGGTTAATTTACTATGGGGCTTGCCTACTGTGGGTTAATTTAGTATAGGACTTGCCTACTGTGGGTTAATTTACTATTGGACTTGCCTACTGTGGGTTAATTTACTATAGGACTTGCCTACTGTGGGTTAATTTACTATTGAACTTGCCTACTGTGGGTTAATTTATTATAGGACTTGCCTACTGTGGGTTAATTTACTATAGGACTTGCCTACTGTGGGCTAATTTACTATAGGACTTGCCTACTGTGGGCTAATTTACTATAGGACTTGCCTACTGTGGGTTAATTTACTATAGGACTTGCCTACTGTGGGTTAATTTACTATAGGACTTGCCTACTGTGGGTTAATTTACTATTGGACTTGCCTACTGTGGGTTAATTTACTATTGGATTGCCTACTGTGGGTTAATTTACTATTGGACTTGCCTACTGTGGGTTAATTTACTATAGGACTTGCCTACTGTGGGTTAATTTACTATGGGCTTGCCTACTGTGGGTTAATTTACTATGGGCTTGCCTACTGTGGACTAATTTATTATGGGCTAATTTATTTTGGGCTTGCCTACTATGGGCTTACCTACTTTGTGCTAATCTACTGTGTGTTAATCTACTTTAGGCTTACATACTGTGGGCTAATATACTTTGGACTTGAACTACTGTGGGCTAATGAGTTATAGGATTACGTACTGTAGACCAATCTTCAGTGGGTCAGTCTACTGTTAAATAGCCTACTGTGGGCTTAACTCCTGTGAAGTAGTCTGCTTTAATATAACAGGCAAGAATTCTTTCAGAAGGAATTATCTGCATTCCAAGAAAATATAATTCGTACCCATCATTGAGTAGAATTACTTTTCCTTTTAGCATGAGGGAAGAAGAGCATGGCGTAATAACTTCACATACGAGGGGAAAGTGTGACAGCTTGGGAGGGTTGCGACAGTTTAATACTGGGTGACGTGGTTATTCAAGTTACCCCTCATTCCTCCACCCTTCTCGCACGCTCGTTTTCTCCTCGTCTTGCATGGGAATTACACCATTTTAATATTGTTATGTTTTGTGAGTGAATTCCGGATGGAATTGGTAACTTTCCTCGTGTGTTTCCGTTTTGATTTAGTGTGTAAGGAGCCGAAACATGTGAATAACGTATTGGGTGTTTCAACATTTGGGTTGCAAGGTACGAAACTGCACGCTTAGAAATCAACAATTTTGGGTAGACTTAGGTTGTTCGCGGTATGGACTGCTTCGTTCGCTATGTGTTTCATGATTTTAATAAACATAAATCGTTTTAAATTGTAACAAATTGATATGTATTAGGAATCATTTATTACTTATGATGTTTGGTGTTGGGTTTAAGGCCTATCAATGTCTGCAGGATTATTAAAGCCTCTCCAATAGCTTTCTGGCCAGCCAGCAGGTAAACTTTACTCCTGGACATTATCCAGGACTTTATTAAGCTCTCAGAGTAAAGACACTGAGGCTTGGGGGGTTACATCTTTGGGTGTATAACATGTTGGGCCATGTTATATCAAGGTATAACGCTGTAAATCAAGGCACTGTAAACAGTTGTTTACAGTGCCTATATAAAGGATGTAGGTTGTACCCGAAAATTTGGTTTTTAATATGCTTAAAATGGTCTTTCATCTTCATTCAAGCACTACGGCATTGTAGTAAGTTTCTTCTTTATTATTATTATTATTATTATTATTATTATTATTATTATTATTTGTTTGTTATTATTATTATTATTATTATTATTATTTGTTATTATTTTTGTTCCATTGGCAACTTGAGAAGGAGAACAAAGGAAGAGGCACATAACTAGAGTATATAATCTTGAAACAAATATAATAAAGACTTGGGTATGTTTGGATGGTCTTAATGAAACTGTGAGCATAATGATGTTAGTATACATTACATTTATAGCCCTTCTCTCTCTCTCTGTCTGTCTGTCTGTCTCTCTGTCTGTCTGTCTCTCTGTCTGTCTGTCTCTCTCTCTCTCTCTCTCTCTCTCTCTCTCTCTCTCTCTCTCTCTCTCTCTCTCTCTCTCTCTCTCTCTCTCTCTCTCTCTCTCTCTCTCTCTCTCTCTCCCTCCCTCCCTCCCTCCCTCCCTCCCTCCCTCCCCCCCCCCGGCTGAACCGTTATGCCCTTCTGTACCGGAGGTGTGACAGGCCAATAAAATGATTGATACAAAGGCTTTAGATGAAGTAGAAATGTTTATAAAACACTCCTATCATTGAAACTTTTTATAATGATATCTGCTAAATTAGATGTCACATTTTTAATTGCTCAGTATTGAATATGAATTAATCTTTGGACGTTTATATGTGTTTTAATGGCTAATTTGTCGGTGTAAAAAGATTAATTAGTGTACAGGCGGTTGCCATTGTATTTGTGTCATGTTTCACAATAGTCTTTTTCTCATTTTCTATCTTTTTTGTTTCCCATTTTCTATCTTTTCTGTTTCCCATTTTCTATATTTTATGTTTCCAAGTTTTCTATAGCTGTTCTCCCTTTTGGAGTTTATCTGTTTATTTACTCCTGTTCTCTTACTGCATAACACTCTTGACTCCATCGAAACACTGCGTGAAAATTACGGTGTTTTATTTAATTTAAAAACACCATAATATTGACGCTTCTTTGCACTCTTGCGCATCACCCTGGAGAGGTGTAAGAGGGTTGTTGTTGTTGCTGTTGTTGTTGTTGTTGTAGATTCAGCTACTGGGAACTAAAAGTTGCAAGTAGCACGGGCTATGGTGATCCCGTAGAGGACTTACCTGGCACAGGAGCGGGGCAAGTAGCACGGGCTATGGTGAGCCCGTAGAGGACTTACCTGGCACAGGAGCGGGGCAAGTAGCACGGGCTATGGTGATCCCGTAGAGGACTTACCTGGCACAGGAGCGGGGCAAGTAGCACGGGCTATGGTGATCCCGTAGAGGACTTACCTGGCACAGGAGCGGGGCAAGTAGCACGGGCTATGGTGAGCCCGTAGAGGACTTACCTGGCACAGGAGCGGGGCAACAAGTAGGACGGGCTATGGTGAGCCCGTAGAGGCACAGCAGCGGGGCAACAAGTAGGACGGGCTATGGTGAGCCCGTAGAGGCACAGGAGCGGGGCAACAAGTAGCACGGGCTATGGTGAGCCCGTAGAGGACTTACCTAGCACAGGAGCTGGGCAAGTAGCACGGGCTATGGTGAGCCCGTAGAGGACTTACCTGGCACAGGAGCGGGGCAACAAGTAGGACGGGCTATGGTGAGCCCGTAGAGGCACAGCAGCGGGGCAACAAGTAGGACGGGCTATGGTGAGCCCGTAGAGGCACAGGAGCGGGGCAACAAGTAGCACGGGCTATGGTGAGCCCGTAGAGGACTTACCTAGCACAGGAGCTGGGCAAGTAGCACGGGCTATGGTGAGCCCGTAGAGGACTTACCTGGCACAGGAGCGGGGCAACAAGTAGGACGGGCTATGGTGAGCCCGTAGAGGCACAGCAGCGGGGCAACAAGTAGGACGGGCTATGGTGAGCCCGTAGAGGCACAGGAGCGGGGTTGTAACTGTGTATGTGTTAGAGGGTTGGTGGCGTAGGACCGTAGGCTCCCAGTTAGGCCAGACTATTACAGCTGTGACGCCTGTTGAGTGGTCAGAAGTGGCGGAGTATAATTGTGTTGGTGTATCACTCAGTGTGTTTGAACACGTGCTGTTTGGTTATAATTTACTGTGTAAACTGTCTCTATATTGTTGTGTAGCTCCCTCCCATATGTACTTACCTATCACGCTCTTCCGGGGGAGTGAGGTCTTGCTCTCTCTGCCCCGCCAGGGCTCGAACCTCTTGTGTTTCACCGTAACTACTTTCTACTCCCACTTTCAAATATATTGTCGAATTTGAAAGTCATCCACCTCTATCCACAACTTTTGCCTTAAAGTTGTGGATGTGGAGGAGGCTTCCACAACTTCCTCTTTTAGAGCATGCCACTTGTTAACTACCAGTACACGGGACGAATACTTTCTTACGTCCCTTCGGCTCATTTGTGCTTCCAGCTTCCACCTGTGTCCTCTTGTCCTGCTTTCTCTCAATCTGAAGAGACCATCTTTGTCCACCACCATCTTTGTCCCCTCTTTCCCCACCCCCTCACAGTATCTTGTAAGTTGTGATCATGTCTCCTCTGTTCCTTCTATCCTCTAGTGTTGTGAGATTTAGTTCCATAAGCCTATGTAGGTAGTTTAGGTGAGAGAGTGTAGTGAGGTGTGATGACTTGTGTTGACATCCGGGGTGTGGTGCCATAGTAACGACCTCAACAATCCTTCCCCAACCCCACCCACCTTCTCTTGCATCCCCCTCACTACCCACTCTTCCTCCCCCCCCCCCTCACTATCTCACAACCTGACCATTAGAAACCCGAACAAACCCACTAAGGGTAGAGTAGGGGACCATTTAGCCAGGTGGTGAGCACCCCCCCCCCCCCCCCACGCCCCCCACAGTAACATGAGAGACGAGCCACCACCACACTAGCAGACTATGAGAGCAGGAGATGATCAGGCGCACCACACCATTGTGCACATCTTGAGAGCATCACACACGCCCGAGGATGCCAATATAACACTGCCTTTTGTGCTCCTCCAAGTCTCCTTCTTGCTCACAAATAATCAATAGTACCAACATTTGTATGTCCTCTTTACCACACTCCATACACACTATATATATATATATATATATATATATTTTATTAAATATGACCGAAAAAGTAAGATTAATAATTCTAACACGAATTTTCTCAATCTTTCGTACATTATGCTTCACTGTTGGAGGTAAATCAAAAATCACTTCTCCAAAATTCATTTTTATTTCTAGTCTGACGCGACACGGGCGCGTTTCGTAAAACTTATTACATTTTCAAAGACTTCACAAATACACAACTGATTAGAACTTGCGTTTCCCTGATTTTATATCTACATTTGAGTGAGGTGGGAAGGGTGATGTGGCATTACATTTGAGTGAGGTGGGAAGGATGATGTGGCATTAGAGGATATTAATAGGGTATTAAAAGTATCAACACAAGACAGAACACGAAACAATGGATATTGAATAGAAGTGTTTGTAGAAAGCCTATTGGTCCATATTTCTTGATGCTTCTATATTGGAGCGGAGTCTTGAGGTGGGTAGAATATAGTTGTGCAATAATTGGCTGTTGATTGCTGGTGTTGACTTCTTGATGTGTAGTGCCTCGCAAACGTCAAGCCGCCTGCTATCGCTGTATCTATCGATGATTTCTGTGTTGTTTACTAGGATTTCTCTGGCGATGGTTTGGTTATGGGAAGAGATTATATGTTCCTTAATGGAGCCCTGTTGTTTATGCATCGTTAAACGCCTAGAAAGAGATGTTGTTGTCTTGCCTATATACTGGGTTTTTTGGAGCTTACAGTCCCCAAGTGGGCATTTGAAGGCATAGACGACGTTAGTCTCTTTTAAAGCGTTCTGTTTCGTGTCTGGAGAGTTTCTCATGAGTAGGCTGGCCGTTTTTCTGGTTTTATAGTAAATCGTCAGTTGTATCCTCTGATTTTTGTCTGTAGGGATAACGTTTCTATTAACAATATCTTTCAGGACCCTTTCCTCTGTTTTATGAGCTGTGGAAAAGAAGGTTATGAGCTGTTTTATGAGCTGTTTTATGAGCTGTGGTTAACAACGTATGCGTTGTTAACGCATACGTCGACCGTGCTCTCAGCCACAGCTCAGAATGGAAGCAAGTCGACGAAGAACTCTGTAGGGTAAGGCAGGTTCTAGTCAATAACGGCTTCTCCAATGGTTTCATCGAAGACATCATAAGAAGGAAAGTGAAAAGCCATGCAACCTCCGAAGAGACAACTAACACAACACCTATACCCCCTATTAGACTATTTTACAGGAACTTCTTTTCCACAGCTCATAAAACAGAGGAAAGGGTCCTGAAAGATATTGTTAATAGAAACGTTATCCCTACAGACAAAAATCAGAGGATACAACTGACGATTTACTATAAAACCAGAAAAACGGCCAGCCTACTCATGAGAAACTCTCCAGACACGAAACAGAACGCTTTAAAAGAGACTAACGTCGTCTATGCCTTCAAATGCCCACTTGGGGACTGTAAGCTCCAAAAAACCCAGTATATAGGCAAGACAACAACATCTCTTTCTAGGCGTTTAACGATGCATAAACAACAGGGCTCCATTAAGGAACATATAATCTCTTCCCATAACCAAACCATCGCCAGAGAAATCCTAGTAAACAACACAGAAATCATCGATAGATACAGCGATAGCAGGCGGCTTGACGTTTGCGAGGCACTACACATCAAGAAGTCAACACCAGCAATCAACAGCCAATTATTGCACAACTATATTCTACCCACCTCAAGACTCCGCTCCAATATAGAAGCATCAAGAAATATGGACCAATAGGCTTTCTACAAACACTTCTATTCAATATCCATTGTTTCGTGTTCTGTCTTGTGTTGATACTTTTAATACCCTATTAATATCCTCTAATGCCACATCATCCTTCCCACCTCACTCAAATGTAATGCCACATCACCCTTCCCACCTCACTCAAATGTAGATATAAAATCAGGGAAACGCAAGTTCTAATCAGTTGTGTATTTGTGAAGTCTTTGAAAATGTAATAAGTTTTACGAAACGCGCCCGTGTCGCGTCAGACTAGAAATAAAAATGAATTTTGGAGAAGTGATTTTTGATTTACCTCCAACAGTGAAGCATAATGTACGAAAGATTGAGAAAATTCGTGTTAGAATTATTAATCTTACTTTTTCGGTCATATTTAATAAAATATGTCTACAGGAAAGACTGCTACCAAAATATACTAATATATATATATATATATATATATATATTATATATATATTAGTATATATATATATATATATATATATATATATATATATATATATATATATATATATATATATATATATGTCGTACCTAGTAGCCAGAACTCACTTCTCAGCCTACTATGCGAGGCCCGATTTGCCTAATAAGCCAAGTTTTACTGAATTAATATATTTTCTCTAATTTTTTTCTTATGAAATGATAAAGCTACCCATTTCATTATGTATGAGGTCAATTTTTTTTTATTGGAGTTAAAATTAACGTAGATATATGACCGAACCTAACCAACCCTACCTAACCTAACCTAACCTATCTTTATAGGTTAGGTTAGGTAGCCGAAAACGTTAGGTTAGGTTAGGTTAGGTAGGTTAGGTTGTCGAAAAAACATTAATTCATGAAAACTAGGCTTATTAGGCAAATCAGGCCTTGCATAGTAGGCTGAGAAGTGAGTTCTGGCTACTAGGTACGACATATATATATATATATATATATATATATATATATATATATATATATATATATATATATATATATATATATATATATATATGTGTGTGTGTGTGTGTGTGTGTGTGTGTGTGTGTGTGTGTACTCACCTATTTGTACTCACCCATTTGTGCTTGCGGGGGTTGAGCTTTGGCTCTTTGGTCCCGCCTCTCAACTGTCAATCAACTGGTGTACAGATTCCTGAGCCTACTGGGCTCTATCATATCTACATTTAAAACTGTATATGGAGTCAGCCTCCACCACAACACTGCCTAATGCATTCCATCCGTTAACTACTCTGACACTGAAAAAGTTCCTTCTGACGTCTCTGTGGCTCTTGTGGGTACTCAGTTTCCACCTGTGTCCCCGTGTTCGCGTCCCACCAGTGTTGAATAGTTTATCCTTGTTTACCCGGTCGATTCCTCTGAGGATTTTGTAGGTTGTGATCATGTCTCCCCTTACTCTTCTGTCTTCCAGTGTCGTAAGGTGCATTTCCCGCAGCCTTTCCTCGTAACTTTCCTGTGTGTGTGTGTGTGTGTGTGTGTGTGTGTG
Source organism: Procambarus clarkii (assembly GCF_040958095.1). NCBI lineage: Eukaryota > Metazoa > Arthropoda > Malacostraca > Decapoda > Cambaridae > Procambarus > Procambarus clarkii. The sequence goes on along the minus strand of NC_091216.1, from coordinate 21,494,677 downwards.
TGTGTGTGTGTGTGTGTGTGTGTGTGTGTGTGTGTGTTCTCCCAGCACTGTCCTGGGTGGTGCTGGGGTCACTGTCCTGGGTGGTACTGGGGTCACTGTCCTGGGTGGTGCTGGGGTCACTGTCCTGGGTGGTGCTGGGGTCACTGTCCTGGGTGGTGATGGGGGTCACTGTCCTGGGTGGTGCTGGGGTCACTGTCCTGGGTGGTGCTGGGGTCACTGTCCTGGGTGGTGATGGGGGTCACTGTCCTGGGTGGTGCTGGGGTCACTGTCCTGGGTGGTGCTGGGGTCACTGTCCTGGGTGGTGCTGGGGTCACTGTCCTGGGTGGTGATGGGGTCACTGTCCTGGGTGATGCTGGGGTCACTGTCCTGGGAGGTACTGGGGTCACTGTCCTGGGTGGTGCTGGGGTCACTGTCCTGGGTGGTGCTGGGGGTCACTGTCCTGGGTGGTGCTGGGGTCACTGTCCTGGGTGGTGCTGGGGTCACTGTCCTGGGTGGTGATGGGGTCACTGTCCTGGGTGATGCTGGGGTCACTGTCCTGGATGGTGCTGGGGTCACTGTCCTTGGTGGTGCTGGGGTCACTGTCCTGGGTGGTGCTGGGGTCACTGTCCTGGGTGGTGCTGGGGGTCACTGTCCTAGGTGGTGCTGGGGTCACTGTCCTGGGTGGTACTGGGGTCACTGTCCTGGGTGGTACTGGGGTCACTGTCCTGGGTGGTGCTGGGGTCACTGTCCTGGGTGGTGCTGGGGGTCACTGTCCTAGGTGGTGCTGGGGTCACTGTCCTGGGTGGTGCTGGGGTCACTGTCCTGGGTGGTGCTGGGGTCACTGTCCTCGGTGGTGCTGGGGTCACTGTCCTGGGTGGTGCTGGTGGTCACTGTCCTAGGTGGTGCTGGGGTCACTGTCCTGGGTGGAGCTGGGGTCACTGTCCTGGGTGGTGCTGGGGTCACTGTCCTGGGTGGTGCTGGGGTCACTGTCCTGGATGGTGCTGGGGTCACTGTCCTGGGTGGTGCTGGGGTCACTGTCCTGGGTGGTGCTGGGGTCACTGTCCTAGGTGGTGCTGGGGTCACTGTCCTGGGTGGTGCTGGGGTCACTGTCCTGGGTGGTGCTGGGGTCACTGTCCTAGGTGGTGCTGGGGTCACTGTCCTGGGTGGTGCTGGGGTCACTGTCCTGGGTGGTGCTGGGGGTCACTGTCCTAGGTGGTGCTGGGGTCACTGTCCTGGGTGGTGCTGGGGTCACTGTCCTGGATGGTGCTGGGGTCACTGTCCTGGGTGGTGCTGGGGTCACTGTCCTGGGTGGTGATGGGGGTCACTGTCCTGGGTGGTGCTGGGGTCACTGTCCTGGATGGTGCTGGGGTCACTGTCCTGGGTGGTGCTGGGGTCACTGTCCTGGGTGGTGCTGGGGTCACTGTCCTGGGTGGTGATGGGGTCACTGTCCTGGGTGGTGCTGGGGTCACTGTCCTGGGTGGTGCTGGGGTCACTGTCCTGGGTGGTGCTGGGGTCACTGTCCTGGGTGGTGCTGGGGTCACTGTCCTGGGTGGTGCTGGGGTCACTGTCCTGGGTGGTGCTGGGGTCACTGTCCTGGGTGGTGCTGGGGTCACTGTCCTGGGTGGTGCTGGGGTCACTGTCCTGGGTGGTGCTGGGGGTCACTGTCCTGGGAGGTACTGGGGTCACTGTCCTGGGTGGTGCTGGGGTCACTGTCCTGGGAGGTACTGGGGTCACTGTCCTGGGAGGTGCTGGGGTCACTGTCCTGGGTGGTGCTGGGGGTCACTGTCCTTGGTGGTGCTGGGGTCACTGTCCTGGGTGGTGCTGGGGTCACTGTCCTGGGAGGTGCTGGGGTCACTGTCCTGGGTGGTGATGGGGGTCACTGTCCTGGGTGGTGCTGGGGGTCACTGTCCTGGGTGGTGATGGGGGTCACTGTCCTGGGTGGTGCTGGGGTCACTGTCCTGGGTGGTACTGGGGTCACTGTCCTGGGTGGTGCTGGGGTCACTGTCGTGGGTGGTGATGGGGGTCACTGTCCTGGGTGGTGATGGGGGTCACTGTCCTGGGTGGTGATGGGGGTCACTGTCCTGGGTGGTGATGGGGGTCACTGTCCTGGGTGGTGATGGGGGTCACTGTCCTGGGTGGTGCTGGGGTCACTGTCCTGGGTGGTACTGGGGTCACTGTCCTGGGTGGTGCTGGGGGTCACTGTCCTGGGTGGTGCTGGGGTCACTGTCCTGGGTGATGCTGGGGGTCACTGTCCTGGATGGTACTGGGGTCACTGTCCTGGGTGGTGCTGGGGGTCACTGTCCTGGGTGGTGCTGGGGGTCACTGTCCTGGGAGGTACTGGGGTCACTGTCCTGTGTGGTGCTGGGGGTCACTGTCCTGGGTGGTGCTGGGGTCACTGTCCTGGGTGATGCTGGGGGTCACTGTCCTGGGAGGTACTGGGGTCACAATTTATGTGAAGCAAACGAGGCCATTGAGATCTGGTTATGGCCGCGGTCAAGGCTAAATTACTAAAGATATTTATCGGTCTGACTGGAAAATCTAGCTTACCAAGAGCTCGCTTAACTTGTTTTTCGATTTAATTTTATTTTTTAAGCGTAGAAGTTAATTTTTAAGAGTAGGAAGTCGACGTCACACTCCGTGGCTACACTAAACTCAGTCCTCGAGGTCACACTCCGTGGCTACACTAAACTCAGTCCTCGAGGTCACACTCCGTGGCTACACTAAACTCAGTCCTCGAGGTCACACTCCGTGGCTACAATAAAATCAGTCCTCGAGGTCACACTCCGTGGCTACACTAAAATCAGTCCTCGAGGTCACAGTCAGATATCTCTCAGTCCATACTCAGAGGTTAAACTCAGAGGGCACATAACATGGTCGCCCTCGGATATACCCTCTTATATCAGCTGTAGCTAAAGTGTAAACACTTACTGGAAAGTTTTGAGTTAGACTTAAGGCAGGGCTGAGGGGTCGGGGTCAGCGGAGAGACGGCTTAACCAATTGAAGAAGACTGAATCCTTGTATCATTCAAGTTCTGGGGCCAGATTTACGAAACAGTTACGCAAGTACTTACGAAGGTGTACATCTTTCCTCAATCTTTGACAGCTTTGGTTACATTTATTAAACAGTTTACAAGCATGAAAACTTCCCATTCATCTGTTGTTATTGTTATAAACAGCCTCCTGGTGCTTCGGAGTTCATTAACAGTTTAATAATTGTAAACAAAGCCGTCAGAGATTGAGAAAAGATGTACAGGTTCGTAAGTGCTTGCGTAACGGCTTCGTGAATCTGGCTGCAGGTTTCCAAAACTCACATGTTATGTAAACACTGGTGGCAGCGGTGGGGTCACGATCCCAGCCATTGTTAAGAGTCAACGGCTGAGATAAACATTATGTAATAAATCCACAAGGGCCGTGACGAGGGTTCGAACCTGCGTCCGAGAGCATCCCAGACGCTGCCTTAATCTACTGCCCTTCAAAGGGCAGTATAACTTCTGGTTGCAATTCTTTAACCATGTCGTAGCCCAGTCGATTAAGACAGCGTCTGGGATGATCTCGGACGCAGGTTCGAACCCTCGTCACGGCTCTTGTGGATTTCTTCATTTGATGCATCACGCTATTGTGATTTCTGTAATTATGTAATAGTGTAAAATGAAGGAGGGGAAACTTTTACTATTAATTGTGTAAGGTAGAGGCGAGCAAGTTAACTAGTGCGTCGTGTGAAGGGAGACTGTTAACTAGTACAGAGGTTAGAGTAGAGGTTGGATTTCTACCTCTGGGGGGTAGAAATAGCCTAAGCTACTCTATCCCTTTGAGATGTATTTATTGCTTATCTCAATAAACATACTTGAACTTGAGGTTGGAGTAGGACAGTTAATTACTGAGTGTGGTAGGTGAGGGGAGCTTTATGTAGGGCATCGTGGGGAGGAAGGCTGGCTATTGTTTCTGGAGGAGGCTGGACAGTTATGTCGCGTCCACGAATACCTATTAACAAATACATGGATTGTAGGGAGACCATTAAGTAGTGCTTGTCTAATAGTGACTATTGGGGCGTCACTGTCTCATCCCTTAACACTGGCATGAAGGCAGGTGCAGTACTTCCTTACAGTGAACCCCACTTGTATACCACCCGTACAGTGTCTCAGTATTTCATTACTCATTTCCAGCTTCAACTAATATTTTCTTGGCCAACATTTTCTCAATTTATAGTTATTGTCTGTGTCCACTTCTATTTCCCGCTCGGTATCTTTAGTGTAGGGATCATTTTCCAGCTGGGGAATTGATTCTCCTTGACATCATATTAACCATCTTGGCTCTGGCACTAATCTTGTTGTAAGGCTAGGAACTTTTTCTAGATTAGGTTTGTCCAACTACAAGAATCGAAAAAAAAGGATTTTGGAGTAGCTATAGTTCCAGCACTGTCTCCAGAGGCACACACAACCAGGGTAACATCAGCAGCACACGGGACGCTAGCTAACATTAGAGTGTCGTTTAGAAATCTAAATCAGGGCTCTTGTTGGGCACTCTACAGTCTTTGTTAGACCAATATTGCAATATGCAGCACCGGCCTGGAATTAATTCGCGCCCTGTAAAGTATAAAATGGAAACTGAAAAAATACAAAAGGTTATCTTATCTTGATATGATTTCGGGACTTTTAGTGTCCCGCGGCCCGGTCCTCGACCAGGCCTCCACCCCCAGGAAGCAGCCCGTGACAGCTGACTAACACCCAGGTACCTATTTTACTGCTAGGTAACAGGGGCATAGGATGAAAGAAACTCTGCCCATTGTTTCTCGCCGGCGCCTGGGATCGAACCCAGAACCACAGGATCACAAGTCCCGCGTGCTGTCCGCTCGGCCGACCGCCTCCCTTGCAACAAGATTTGTGTCAGAGCTGAGAGGCTTGAGCTATGAGGACAGGTTGAGGGAACCAGAACTCACAACCTAGGAGGGGGAGAAGAAATAATAGAGAGAGAGGATGTGATCGCAACATACAAGATACTAAACGAAATAGACAAGGCGAGCAAGGACAGCATCTTCAGACTGAGAGACAGTTGGACAAGAGCACCCAGGTGGATGGTGGACACACTAATGGGTCGAGGGGCAGTAAGGAAATACTCGCACCCTGTACGGGTGGTTCAAGTGGAATGATCTGCAAGAATAAGTTGTGGAAGCCACCTCCATCCACAACTCTTAAGGTCGGATATCGATAAAGAATTTTAATGTCAGAATAGTTAAACTGTGAGGCAAGAGGTACAGGTTGGGCAGTAGGCGGGGCATGAGCACCAAGTACCCCCTTCCCCGTAGACACTGATTACTTCCCCCCTCCCATGTACGGGGGAGTAAGTACCCCCTCCCATGCTCCACCCCCCTCCCCCCCATAATACAAGTAACAGGAGGGTCACTCCTGTGATGCTGGACTCCCGCCCTCCATAAATATTCATAAAATCGTAAAATGTATATCCAGGTGAGGCGAATATGTTAGTGGGGGGGGTGATGGGGGGGATCACACGGGGGGGGTGATGGGGGGGAGCACACGGGGGGGGGGAGGGAGTGTCATAGGCACAACACAAGTCGCTGACACGAAACCAGGCGTCTTGTGTAAGGTGTGGAGGGGGGGGGGTGAAGAGGTAGTTAGGGTGGAGGGGGAGGTGGAGAGGGTGGAGGGAGAGCAAGAGAGGGTGGAGGGAGAGCAAGAGAGGGTGGAGGGCGAGCAAGAGAGGGTGGAGGGAGAGGGTGGAGGGCGAGCAAGAGAGGGTGGAGGGAGAGGGTGGAGGTGACTCAGGCGACGTGAGCCAGGAGGTGTCTGGAGGCTTCTGACCCTCTCCGCCAGAAAGACGCCAAATCTCACCCTACCTACAGGTGTTACCCGGGTTTACCGTGGGGGGGGGGGGGGAGAGAGAGAGAGAGAGAGAGAGAGAGAGAGAGAGAGAGAGAGAGAGAGAGAGAGAGAGAGAGAGGGGGAGGGGACCTGGACACCGCTGGGTTCCTTCTAGTGTGTGTGATATGGAAATGTGTGTTTGTCTGTCATACTTTATAATTAGGTGTAGTACACAAGCAGTGGTGGTGGTTGGTACTGGCAGAAGGGGGGGGGGGGCTCCGTGGTCAGTGTATTGTTGGGTGGTGGGGGGGGGCAGGTCTTGCAGGTCTTGTCAACCCATCATTTTTTTTTTTTTTTTTTTTTTTGAGATATATACAAGAGTTGTTACATTCTTGTACAGCCACTAGTACGCGTAGCGTTTCGGGCAAGTCCTTAATCCTATGGTCCCTGGAATACGATTCCCTGCCGCGAAGAATCGTTTTTTCATCCAAGTACACATTTTACTGTTGCGTTAAACAGAGGCTACAGTTAAGGAATTGCGCCCAGTAAATCCTCCCCGGCCAGGATACGAACCCATGACATAGCGCTCGCGGAACGCCAGGCGAGTGTCTTACCACTACACCACGGAGACTGCAACGGATGGAAGGTCTTGTCAACCCATCATGGCAGGTCTTGTCGACCCCTCGGGTCTACCAATCAAACTGACCTTCATGATAATATTCTACCCCCCCCCTGTGAGTGTCACACATGAGAACTTATCCACATAACTAAATTGTAAGACATATTTGTTTAACTTGATGCAATTTGTTTAAGTGTCCTTATTTATTTCCTGCGTCTAAAATGGGACACAATGGAGCTCTATTAACGCTTCCTTTATCGCATCACCTGACATTTCTAAGGTGGTGGTAAGACGGGACATTTCTAAGGTGATGACAAGACGGGACATTTCTAAGGTGATGACAAGACGGGACATTTCTAAGGTGATGACAAGACGGGACATTTCTAAGGTGATGACAAGACGGGACATTTCTAAGGTGATGACAAGACGGGACATTGCTAAGGTGATGACAAGACGGGACATTGCTAAGGTGATGACAAGACGGGACATTGCTAAGGTGATGACAAGACGGGACATTTCTAAGGTGATGACAAGACGGGACATTTCTAAGGTGATGACAAGACGGGACATTGCTAAGGTGATGACAAGACGGGACATTGCTAAGGTGATGACAAGACGGGACATTGCTAAGGTGATGACAAGACGGGACATTGCTAAGGTGATGACAAGACGGGACATTTCTAAGGTGATGACAAGACGGGACATTGCTAAGGTGATGACAAGACGGCACATTGCTAAGGTGACGGCAAGACGGGACATTGCTAAGGTGATGACAAGACGGGACATTGCTAAGGTGATGACAAGACGGGACATTGCTAAGGTGATGACAAGACGGGACATTGCTAAGGTGATGACAAGACGGGACATTGCTAAGGTGATGACAAGACGGCACATTGCTAAGGTGACGGCAAGACGGCACATTGCTAAGGTGACGGCAAGACGGCACATTGCTAAGGTGACGGCAAGACGGCACATTGCTAAGGTGATGGCAAGACGGCACATTGCTAAGGTGACGGCAAGACGGCACATTGCTAAGGTGACGGCAAGACGGCACATTGCTAAGGTGACGGCAAGACGGCACATTTCTAAGGTGACGGCAAGACGGCACATTGCTAAGGTGACGGCAAGACGGCACATTTCTAAGGTGACGGCAAGACGGCACATTGCTAAGGTGACGGCAAGACGGGACATTTCTAAGGTGATGACAAGACGGGACATTTCTAAGGTGACGGCAAGACGGCACATTGCTAAGGTGACGGCAAGACGGCACATTTCTAAGGTGACGGCAAGACGGCACATTGCTAAGGTGACGGCAAGACGGCACATTGCTAAGGTGACGGCAAGACGGCACATTTCTAAGGTGACGGCAAGACGGCACATTTCTAAGGTGACGGCAAGACGGCACATTTCTAAGGTGACGGCAAGACGGCACATTTCTAAGGTGACGGCAAGACGGCACATTGCTAAGGTGACGGCAAGACGGCACATTGCTAAGGTGACGGCAAGACGGCACATTTCTAAGGTGACGGCAAGACGGCACATGCAGGTTATCTGCGATTCCTAAGGTGAAGAAAACCGGCAAATCATAAGGTAATGTGAGAACCAGTCCGCCAAATTAGTGGGTGAGAGTTAACTCGTTACCCAACTACCATAAGGCAAGTTTCGCCTCTACAGGAAACAGAAATCGCTATCTGAAGTTTGTACAATGACCCACAGACGAGAGGTGAAGTTATAATGAGTTTTTAAAGAGTCATGTGGTGTATATCCCTGGAATCCCTGGAGACCATCACAGAAAAGCCACTACTTCAGTACCTCCTGGGATGTGAAGCAACCAACGACCTTAGAAGAGCTTTAAGAGTTCCTGACTCTTGCAGTAACCACCCTGACGCCATCAACACTGCTCTCTTTTGGTCAGTAAAGGTGTCCAGTAGTTGTTGTTGTTGTTTAAGATTCAGCTACTAAAAGTTCCAAGTAGCACGGGATATGGTGAGCCCGTGATGGACTTACCTGGCACCGGAGCGGGGCTGTAACTTGTGTCCAGCATGTTGTTGTTGTTGTTAAAGATTTAGCTACTCAGGACGAAGTGTCCATGTAGCACGGACTATGGTGAGCCCGTATGTGTCCAGCAGCTGGACACCCTACTACCAAGCAGTATCCTCCCCACGATTGCTGCCTGATGCGTTAAATGCGATCTCAGCACACAATATGCATTCACTCAAAAAAAATAATAATACCACTTACGGGCTATTCATGCCCGTGCCACCTTTTGGGTGGTTTAATCTTCATCAATCCATGGGGCCAGATTCACGAAACAGTTATGCAAGCACTTACGAACGTGTCCATCTGTTCTTAATCTTTGGCGGCTTTGTTTACAATTATTAAACAGTTAATGAGCTCCGAAGCACCAGGAGGCTGTTTATAACCATAACAACAGTTGATTGGCAAGTTTTCATGCTTGTAAACTGCTTATTAAATGTAAACAAAGCCGTCAAAGATTGAGGAAAGGTGTACACGTTCGTAAGAACTTGCGTAACTGCTTCGTGAATCTGGCCCCTGGGAGCCAGCGTGACTAGCGTGAGGGCTCGTGTGTGTTGAGGCGGACAGACAAGGTGTGGATGATCACTGACAAGCATCCCGTCCTTATCAACAAAGGACAGAACTAGTTCCACGCAGCCGCCAGACCTGATCGTGAATGAAAACGCTAACCCACTACTCACAAAAACCCGTCCTCAGGCCAGGCTCGTTAAATATGGCCGTCCCCGAAGACCCATTTATAAATTTTAACGTATTGTGTATTAAATATAGGTTTATTCTTATTTAAATAATAATGTTGTTATATATTAAAGTTCTATGTATAATTAGACGCAGGTTAGGTTAGGTGTTTAGATTCTGTTGGCAATTATTTGTCTTTGAAGTACGAGGGTGAAGCATTTACAGCAACCCGTCCTCGACTCAAGTCCATTACATCCAGCGGTCGACCTCACAGACCCATTCATAATTCTTTACATGCTGTTCATTCAAAACGGGAATGTTCTCAAATATAAATTAATATAATAATATAATAACATATTGTCCATGTATATGCATAGGTTACGTTAGGTGTTTAGGTTTTATTGGCGATTATTTGTATGTGTAGTACGTGGGGGGAAGCATTTATAGCGTTGGGGTTCGAACAAAATTCGTCAGTGAAGCACTTGTTCCGGAAATATTCGAACGAAATCAGTGAGTCGTGTGTAAATGCGTTTCTCATTCATAAACAGGGGGTTTGGCGGGTGCATGGAATCACTTTTGGGTCTTTGTTTGGAGTACGGGCTGTTTACAGCGTTACGATTCGGGCAGAGGTCTTCAGTGACTGTTCGAGACATGTTCGAACGTTATCAGTTGTGAGTCGTGTGTTAACTTTTCATTCACTAACAGGATTTGGTGGCTGGATTAACGAGTATTTGGCCTTTGAGGATCAGGACCCAGCCCGTCATCATAAACAAAGACCCAAAGTCCATTCCATGCACCCGCCAAACTCCCTGTTTATGAATGAAAAACGCATTTACACACGACTCACAATTGATTTCTTCCGAACACCTCCGGAACAAGTGCTTCACTGACGACTTGTGTTCGAACCACAACGCTGTAAATGCTTCACCCACGTACTATAAATACAAATAATCGCCAACAGAACCTAATCACCTGACCTAACCTATGCCTATATATGCACAATATGGTAATATATCATAATATTAATTTATATTTAAGAAAATTCCCGTTTTGAATCAACATCATGGTTACATTTGAGGAGTGGGTGTTTGGGGTGGGTGGCTGGGCGGAGTGAACACCTTCTTGAGGACGGCTTGGTGGCAAAAGGCGGGTGTTGAGTCCGTAGAAGACGGTGACGCGTGCAGGCAGGCCAGTTGCTGGTGTGGTGTTGGTGTGAAGGCCTGTCAACCCTTGCAAGGTTAGCAACACCACAGTAACACCTGTACTTTACCCCTGAACGTCCTCCACCAGTAATGTAAAAACTCTCAGTGTATATGAGAGTTTGAGGGAGGATTGACTAGGCGCCAATCCTTAACTGTACGCTTCTGTTCATCCAGCGATTGATTGATTGATTTATGAAGATTAAGCCACCCAAGAGCTGGCATGGGCATGAATAGCCCGTAATTCACCCCAGCAGTGAATGGGTACCTGGCTGTTAAACGATTTGGCGGGTCGTATTCCGTTGAATATTAGGATTAAGGACTTGCCCGGAACACTAAGCGTGCTAGTGGCTGTACACGAATGTAAGAACTCTTGTATACATATAAATAATAAATAAAATAAAATAGAAAATGGGTAGACCTCGGTATATAGGTATACCTGTGTTGATTGGTGTTTCCTGTCACTTTGTGTTGACTGTCAACAAGTGTGGCGGCTGAGTACCTGGGGCCAGATTCACGAAAGCACTTACGAACCTGTACATCTTTTCTCAATCTTTGGCGGCTTTGTTTACAATTATTAAACAGTTAATGAGCTCCGAAGCACCAGGAGACTGTTTATAACAATAACAACAGTTGATTGGCAAGTTTTCATGCTTGTAAACTGTTTTATAAATGTAAGCAAATCCGTCAACGATTGAGGAAAGATGTACACGTTCGTAAGTGCTTGCGTAACTGCTTTTGTGAATCTGGTCCCTGGAGTGGAGGTACTCTACTCCTTACCTTGGGTAGCGGAGACGGTGGCCTTGTTAGCGTGTGCTCCGTGGTCTTCCTGGCAATGGTGCCGCCACCCCGTAATTACTGGAGGTGTGTGGCACAGTGAGTACACGTAAATAGGTGTAATCTTACTGAAGTAGAGGGCGGGGGTGTACATTGTGTGCACACATTGTCCACAGGGTGTGTACACATGTACACCTTGTGTGCACACAACGGCCATAGTGCAACACTTGTCAAGGTTGACACTCCAAGCGCTTATTCATATTTGTAAGTGATTATATTCACCACGGTACATAAAATAGTTAATTGACAACATGTTTGTTCTGAGTGTCATAAATTGGCACAACAGGTGCAGTAAATCTATTGAAGGATCTGACAACACTGGAAATAGGGAGAGGCCTGAATATATATATATATATATATATATATATATATATATATATATATATATATATATATATATATATAATATATATATAAAATAATAATAATATATATGCATATATATATGTGTGTGTGTGCGGAATGCTCGCTGCATCCTCGGTTCCTGCCCGGCGTCGGAGGAGTTCGAGGAAATCTACAGCCTCTAGGAAGCGAACTGTTTTTTGTGTCCTCTTAATGTTAATTTTTTGTATAAAATCAGATATGTAACTGTATAACCTTGCATAATAAAGTGATAAAGTGTACACCATAAAAAAGGGGGGTGGTAGGAGAAGCGAACACTCTTACGTATTCAGAGATAAATGGCAAGTTTTTCCCTGAATGCTCTGTGTTCCCTTATCTGAGGCTGTGGGTCCCTATAATTGCACCAGAGGTGGTACCCCCTTATATATATATATTATAATATGTAAATGTTCGTTTGTTTAAAATCGATAATCTCTGAAAGTTCGTCACCGATTGCTTTGAAATTTTGACACAACGTTGCATTCGAATACGCGCGCGTTTTTATATACCTACTATAGACATGCCACACCTGTGACAGGTAAAAACATGCTTTTTGGAAAAATGGCGCCATCTGTTGGACATAAGAGCAACACACGCTGTAATCTCCGAAAGTTCTTCGCCGATTGCTTTGAAAGTTTGAAACGACGTTCCATTCGAATACGCGCATGTTTTTATGTACCTACTATAGATGTCACATATGTTACAGGTAAAAAACATGTTATTTTGGGGAAAAACCGTACCATCTGTTGCACGTAAAAGCAACACACACTATACTAAATATGTTACGAGTCCATTTCAATGTTTCCGATTGCATTGATAAATTGAATTTTATATAGATTTCGATTTCATTTTGATTTAATTTTTTTGTGTGACATTGCTTTGGAATTGAGCTGTGTTGTTTACCATACCGTTCGTGAGTATAGTTTATTTTGTTATTTTTTCATTGTTTTTCATTTCGTTTTTTTAACTGTTCTTATTTTTTAGGTGATGGGAACATCAGGTCATCTGATGTTCCCATTTTTCTGATGGGGAACATCAGATCATTTGGGAACGCATCGGGCGAGTGAGAGGGGAATGGTGGGGAGGACGAGGGGACGGGGTGGAGGTAATGGTGGGGAGGACGAGGGGACGGGGTGGAGGTAATGGTGGGGAGGACGAGGGGACGGGGAGGAGGTAATGGTGGGGAGGACGAGGGGACGGGGTGGAGGTAATGGTGGGGAGGACGAGGGGACGGGGTGGAGGTAATGGTGGGGAGGACGAGGGGACGGGGTGGAGGTAATGGTGGGGAGGACGAGGGGACGGGGTGGAGGTAATGGTGGGGAGGACGAGGGGACGGGGAGGAGGTAATGGTGGGGAGGACGAGGGACGGGGAGGAGGTAATGGTGGAGAGGACGAGGGACGGGGAGGAGGTAATGGTGGGGAGGACGAGGGGACGGGGAGGGGGTAAATGAGGGGAGGACAAGGGGATGGGGGAGTGGAAAATGGTGGGGAGGACGAGGGGATGGGGGTTATCTTGAGATGATTTCGGGGCTTTTTTTTTAGTGTCCCCGCGGCCCGGTCCTCGACCAGGCCTTCTTTTTGTTACCCCTCAGAAAGCAGCCCGTAGCAGCTGTCTAACTCCCAGGTACCTATTTACTGCTAGGTGAACAGGAGCATCAAGGTGAATGAACCTCTGCCCATTTGTTTCCGCCTCCGCCGGGGATCGAACCCGAAACCTCAGGACTACGAATACCGAGCGCTGTCTACTCAGCCGTAAGGTCATCCATGCTAGTCAACATATTTATACATTTTCATGTGTTCTCCGTGGAAAGGGTCAGTAATCTGTTTACCTGATGACCTCTCAGTCGTGGAAAGGTTATTATAAGGTGACACTGAAGGATTATTGACCAGCCAGCAAATACAGTTTGGTATTGATCATAATACAGGATTAAATCCAACTCTTAACAATATTCCAGTCTGTCCTCGTGTTGTGGGAGTGCTCACAGTAACGGTGTTGTGGGAGAGCTCACAGTAACGGTGTTGTGGGAGAGCTCACAGTAACGGTGTTGTGGGAGTGCTCACAGTAACGGTGTTGTGGGAGTGCTCACAGTAACGGTGAGTGTTCACAGTAACGGTGAGCACCACAGTATATATACCGGCTCGGGGAGCCGGTCGGCCGAGCGGACAGCACGCTGGACTTGTGATCCTGTGGTCCCGGGTTCGATGCCGGGCGCCGGCGAGAAACAATGGGCAGAGTTTCTTTCACCCTATACCCCTGTTACCTAGCAGTAAAATAGGTACCTGGGTGTTAGTCAGCTGTCACGGGCTGCTTCCTGGGGGTGGAGGCCTGGTCGAGAACCGGGCCGCGGGGACACTAAAGCCCTGAAATCATCTCAAGATAACCTCAAGATAACCTCCTACAACCACATTTAGAAAGTCGGAATTGGCACTATTGAGTTGGACAAACAGGTAAACTATTTTTTACTTTTGTTGCAAAGACAAGCTAACCTAACCTAACCTTCCTAGGCCTAGTACACCATATCTGAGGCTTAATATAGTACATATATGTGCTATACTAGGCCTAGGAATATTTAAGTTGGTTTTTTAACTTCATTTTTCCCGATTGTATAAAGTGAATAGTACAAAGTTGTACTATATAATGGCTTAGTATGTCAGTTTTTGTACTATGGTGGACATAGTTACAAGAGCTGGTATCTAAAGAGGAGAATGGGTTGTATATTTACACAAGCAGCGGGAGTCGCCTCCCGGTGGGTGTATCCTGTAATGCCAAGTGCGGCTTTTCCTGCCTATATGCCCGACCTGCGGGTCGTCATGGCAACGTGGCATCATTCCTGCTCGTCGTATGCCCCATGCATTGTGACGTTCTGATTGGTCGGCTGGTGTGCTTCCCGAAACCTGATTGGTAGGTGCAGCTCTCGCTGTCACCTTCTCCGGTCTTGTCTAACTCGTCCACTCGGGGGAAGGGGCCGCGACACTAGGAAAAGTGGCGGGAAATCCGGCCCGTCGCCATCTTGGCCCCCCCCAAAGGTACTCACCTAGTTGTGCTTGCGGGGGTTGAGCTCTGGCTCTTTGGTCCCGCCTCTCAACTGTCAATCAACTGGTGTACAGGTTCGTGAGCCTACTGGGCTCTATCATATCTACATTTGAAACTGTGTATGGTCATAATAGTCAGCCTCCACCACATCACTGCCTAATGCATTCAAGGTGGCGATATTACAGGGGATTACTTCGCTCCTATGTGGAGGAGGTGTAGACAAGGTGGAGAAGGACATTGTTAATTTGGGAGAGAATGTGGTAAGAGGACACGTTGAAGCATGACACACACACCGAGCTGAAGAACCTTAAGGGAATTCTCCTACCACGTGCGGGTGGTCACTATCTTGAGGTTATCTTGAGATTATCTTGTGATGATATCGGGGCTTAGCGTCCACGCGGCCCGGTCCTCGACCAGGCCACCTTTTTGTTACATACCCCTCAGGAAGCAGCCCGTAGCAGCTGTCTAACTCCCAGGTACCTATTTACTACTAGGTAACAGGGGCATCAGGGTGAAAGAAACATTTTGTTCATTTGTCTTCGCCTTCACCGGGGATCGAACCCGAAACCTCAGGACTACGAATCCGAAGCGCTGTTCACCCAGCTGTCAGGCGCCTAATGCACTAAGTGAAATGCACTGAAAGAAGTTGTAGAAGCCACCTCCATCCACACGCTAGTGGCTAGAGATGATGATGAACTCTAAAACTTTACAAAATATAAGTACAACTAGACTGGCAGGCGGGACACGGAAGTAATCTCGACTGCCCTGTAGTCGCTGGTTGGTAAACACTGTTAGATGAGTACCCCGTCACCTGCACCCCTCACCCACGCCCCTCATCCTCACCCCTCATCCTCACCCCTCATCCTCACCCCTCATCCTCACCCCTCACCCCACGCCCCTCATCCTCACCCCTCACCCTCACCCCTCATCCTCACCCCTCATCCTCACCCCTCATCCACGCCCCTCATCCTCACCCCTCACCCCACGCCCCTCATCCTCACCCCTCACCCTCACCCCTCATCCTCACCCCCTCACCCACACCCCTCATCCTCACCCCTCACCCCTCATCCTCACTCCAGCCATCAACACTGATTTCAATAAGACAATTAAGGGGTTCCCTGAGGGAGGCGCCGTGAGGTAACCGACTTAGGGACTCAAAGGAAGGTAATGCCGCCTCTCTTTCTTCATTTGTCTGACTCATATTGTCGCGTTGTGGCATGATCAACACGGTTTTGTGAGGGGGAGGGGGGGGGGATGGATGGAAGGTAAGAGATGGGGAAGGATAGGAAAGGAAGCAGAGGAACAGGGAGATGAGTAACCACAAGATCACTCCCTTCAGCATATTCCTAGGCAACCGCTGGGGGAACATGAAGTACATTTTCAATGCTAATGAACATGGTAATTTAGCACAGACATTTTCCAATATGATTTTAATTGGTTGCTGGAACAACCGTGGACATCTTCAAGAGAAAACTAGATAGTTTTCTTCAAGGAGTGCTGGATCAGCCGGGCTGTGGTGGGTATGTGGGCCTGCGGGCCGCTCCAAGCAACAGCCTGGTGGACCAAACTCTCACAAGTCAAGCCTGGCCTCGGGCCGGGCTTGGGGAGTAGAAGAACTCCCAGAACCCCATCAACCAGGTACAGTCCCAGACATTGACCTGCCTCACCCACCAACACGACCCGTGACCTGCGTGTCACGGGTCGTGATACGCAGGTCACGACCCACGTGCCTCACCCACCAACACGACCCGTGACATGACCTTACACCAAACCACCAATAACGTTCACCGTCTCCAAATTGGTGGCCGGTAATTTAATTTAGCACAGACAGACATTTTCCAATATGATTTTAATATCAAGTTGGATCAGAACATGTTGGCCAATATTATACGGAGGGCCGAGCCACGGGTGTGTGCTCTCACCTATTTGTGCCTCCAGCATTGACCATTAGCTCTTGGTCTCCGCCTTTCTAACCGTCGGCTGTTTAATGTACTGACTCCTGACCTATTTTCCACTACTACATATATTTCTCTCACACACACACACACACACGATCGTGAGAAGATCGTGAGAAAAAACCTAGTAACACATCTGGAGAGAAGGAACTTCTCCAATCAACATGGGTTCAGAGAGGGTAAATCTTGCCTTACTGGCTTAATAGAATTCTATGACCAGGTGACAAAGATTAAGCAGGAAAGAGAAGGGCTGGGTGGACTGCATTTTCTTGGATTGTCGGAAAGCCTTTGACACAGTAACCCATAAGAGGCTGATACATAAGCTGGAGAACAGGCAGGAGTAACTGGTAAGGTGCTCCAGTTGATTAGGGAGTACCTAAGCAATAGGAAGCAGAGAGTGAGGAATGAGGCCTCAGATTGGCGTGAAGTCACCAGTGGAGTCCCACAGGGCTCTGTACTCGGTCCTATCCTGTTTCTGATATACGTAAATGATCTCCCAGAATGTATAGAGTCATTTCTCTCAATGTTTGCTGACAATGCCAAAATTATGAGGAGGATTAAGACAGAGGAGGACAGCTTGAGGCTTCAAGAAGACCTAGATAAACTGAAGGAATAGTCGAACAAATGGTTGTTAGAGTTTAACCCAAGCAAATGTAATGTAATGAAGATAGGTGTAGGGAGCAGGAGGCCAGTTATTACAAGGTATCATTTGGGAGATGAAGTTTCAAGAGTGAGAGAGAGAGATTAACTCACCGCAGGTTGGGTGCTATCGACCAAATTCCGGTTCTTTGAAGTTCTGGGGCTAGATTTACGAAGCAGTTACGCAAGCACTTACGATCGTGTACATCATTCCTCAATCTTTAACGGTTTTGGTTACATTTATTAAACAGTTTACAAGCATGAAAACTTCCCAATCAACTGTTGTTATTGTTATTAACAGCCTCCTGGTGCTTTGGAGCTCATTAACTGTTTAATAATTGTAAACAAAGTCGCCAAAGATTGAGAAAAGATGTACAGGTTCGTAAGTGCTTGCGTAACTGCTTCGTGAATCTGGCCCTCTGGTTCTTTGCAAATTACGGTTGATTTAGTGACGCATATTGACGCTTGGCCGGAGTACTAAGACGCATGTGTACGCATGTACCCTGGAGGAGGAGACGACATGGGAGAGCTATAATCACCACATACAAAATACTCTAGAATGACAATTCTGTAGAAAGGACAGACTGTGTATGAAGAAGCATAAGACAAGCTTGAGCAACAGATCTGGGTTACCGGAAGAGCACTAAGGTGGCCGAGAGAGTACCTAACAGACAGAAGCTAGAGAGTCAGTGAGCAGCGTCAGACAAAGAGTATAGTCCTCGTGGAACATTAATAACTGTGTAACTAGAGTGAAAAGATTGTTATTTGCTTAGGTAAACGAACTAGAGGTTACGACTATGTGCCTCTGTAATCCTTTACACCACCGCCCGCGGGATGGGTATGGGGTGCATAATGAAGAATCAATCAAATCAATCGAGGAATCTGTCAATCAAGACAAAACTACCTCAGGTGCGTCTCTAAACAAGAATATTGCTACAGATGCTCCCCAAAATCAAACAAACAAACAAAAGCCACCTAGCACGCAGGTAAGACACAAACAACACAGGCAATGAATCGCTAACCATGAATCTCAAGATGGTGTGGGGGGGGGGGGGGGGGCAGGTGTAGGGGGAGAGAGCCCCCCCCCGGGGTGGGGAGAGAGGGAAGAAAGGCGTGTGGGCGCCCCCGGGGGTAAGGTTGACACATGCATATTAAGACGCCCGCGGCGGTGGTTGGCACATATAATATTATACATTAATCTTGGCTGTGTGAGGCTCCTCTTGACTACAACACTGGCTACCACACCCCTCGGGGCTTCCTGTCCCCTCGTCTCATTACCTGGCCCTCCACCCCCACCCCTCACCTGGCGCCCCCCTCCCCCTCACCTGCCCTCCCCTCCCCTCACCTGCCCCACCCTCCCCTCACCTTCCCTCCCCTCCCCTCACCTTCCCTCCCCTCCCCTCACCTTCCCTCCTCCCCTCACCTGGTTCCCTCTCACAGCTTCACAATGTCTCTACTAAGACTAAAAGTCTCCAACATCAAGGTGGAGAATATTCCTGTCTGGCGGCTGTTGTTACAACCAGTTTATATTTGGGTTGTGGGAGGGGTTTGGGGTAGTGGTTGTGGGAGGGGTTTGGGGTAGTGGTTGTGGGAGGGGTTTGGGGTAGTGGTTGTGGGAGGGGGTTTGGGGTAGTGGTTGTGGGAGGGGGTTTGGGGTAGTGGTTGTGGGAGGGGGTTTGGGGTAGTGGTTGTGGGAGGGGGTTTGTGGTAGTGGTTGTGGGAGGGGTTTGTGGTAGTGGTTGTGGGAGGGGGTTTGTGGTAGTGGTTGTGGGAGGGGGTTTGTGGTAGTGGTTGTGGGAGGGGGTTTGTGGTAGTGGTTGTGGGAGGGGGTTTGTGGTAGTGGTTGTGGGAGGGGGTTTGTGGTAGTGGTTGTGGGAGGGGTTTGTGGTGGTGGTTGTGGGAGGGGGTTTGTGGTAGTGGTTGTGGGAGGGGGTTTGTGGTAGTGGTTGTGGGAGGGGGTTTGTGGTAGTGGTTGTGGGAGGGGGTTTGTGGTAGTGGTTGTGGGAGGGGGTTTGTGGTAGTGGTTGTGGGAGGGGGTTTGTGGTAGTGGTTGTGGGAGGGGGTTTGTGGTAGTGGTTGTGGGAGGGGGTTTGGGGTAGTGGTTGTGGGAGGGGGTTTGGGGTAGTGGTTGTGGGAGGGGTTTGGGGTAGTGGTTGTGGGAGGGGGTTTGTGGTAGTGGTTGTGGGAGGGGGTTTGTGGTAGTGGTTGTGGGAGGGGGTTTGTGGTAGTGGTTGTGGGAGGGGGTTTGGGGTAGTGGTTGTGGGAGGGGGTTTGTGGTAGTGGTTGTGGGAGGGGTTTGTGGTAGTGGTTGTGGGAGGGGGTTTGGGGTAGTGGTTGTGGGAGGGGTTTGGGGTAGTGGTTGTGGGAGGGGGTTTGGGGTAGTGGTTGTGGGAGGGGTTTGGGGTAGTGGTTGTGGGAGGGGGTTTGTGGTAGTGGTTGTGGGAGGGGGTTTGTGGTAGTGGTTGTGGGAGGGGGTTTGTGGTAGTGGTTGTGGGAGGGGGTTTGTGGTAGTGGTTGTGGGAGGGGGTTTGTGGTAGTGGTTGTGGGAGGGGTTTGGGGTAGTGGTTGTGGGAGGGGTTTGGGGTAGTGGTTGTGGGAGGGGTTTGTGGTGGTGGTTGTGGGAGGGGTTTGTGGTGGTGGTTGTGGGAGGGGTTTGGGGTAGTAGTTGTGGGAGGGGTTTGTGGTGGTGGTTGTGGGAGGGGGTTGGGTTAGTAGTTAGGGAAGGGGTTAGTGGGTGGTGTGGTGGTTGGGGTACTTGCTTGGGGTAGAGGTTGTGGTTAGGGAAGAAGTTGGTGGAGGGGTTGGGGGTTCTCAGTGTCGTGAGAAGGAATGTGAACGTCGGTGACAAACATTACACACACACACACACACACACACACACACACACACACACACAAGGGAGCCGGCGGCTGAGCGGACATCACGCTGCACACGTGATCCTGTGGTCCCGGGTTCGATCCCGGGCGACGGCGAGAAACGATGGGCAGAGTTTCTTTCACACTATGCCCCTGTTACCTAGTAGTAAATAGGTACCCGGGAGTTAGTCAGCTGTCACGGCCTGCTTCCTGGGGTGTGTGGGTGTGGTGTGGGGAAAAAATAGTAGTAGTAGAAACAGTTGATTGACAGTTGAGAGGCGGGCTGAAAGAGTAGAGCTCAACCCCCGCAAACACAACTAGGTGAATACACCTTCAGGTCGACGTCTGAAGGAACTAAACGTTACGACACTAGAAAAAAGAAGGGAGAAGAGGGATATGACAGGAACATATAAAATACTCATGGGGATTGACAGTGGAAATAGATGAAATGTTCACACGTAATAATAACAGAACGAGGGGACATGGGTGGAAGCTGGAAACTCAGATGAGTCACAAAGATGTTAGGAAGTTTTCTTTTAGCGTGAGAGTAGTGGGAAAATGGAATGCACTTAAGGAACAGGTTGTGGAAGCAAATACTATTCATAATGTTAAAACTAGATTTGATTGAGAAAAGGGTCAGGAGTCATTGCTGTAAACAACCCATGTCTCGAAAGGCGGGATCCAAGAGTCAATGCTCAATCCTGCAAGCACAAATAGGTGAGTACAAATAGATGAATACATACACATAGACATATACATTTGTGTATGTGTACATTTGAGGTGCATTTCTCGCAGAAAGGCTGCGAGAAATGCACCTCACGACACTAGAAGACAGAAGAGTAAGGGGAGACATGATCACTACCTACAAAATTCTCAGAGGAATTGACAGGGTAGATAAAGATAAACTGTTTAACACGGGTGGGAAAACGAACAAGGGGACACAGGTGGCGACTGAGTACCCAAATGAACTTTTTCAGTGTCAGAGTAGTTAATAGGTGGAATGCACTAGGAAGTGATGTGGTGGAGGCTGACTCCATACACAGTTTCAAATGTAGATATGATAGAGCCCAGTAGGCTCAGGGACCTGTACACCAGTTGATTGACGGTTGAGAGGCGGGACCAAAGAGCCAGAGCTCAACCCCCGCAAGCACAACTAGGTGGGTACACACACGTACACATACACACAAGGTACATGCCGTAGCTTAGTATACTGAAGGTATACGTGCCGTAGCCTGGTATACTGAGGGTATACTCTACCTGCGTCACCCCACCTCTCTCCCTCTACTGTTCTTACCCTTCACACCACTCTCCCTTCCCTATCACTCTACCCATCACCACTCCCCCTCCCTCTTCCCTCACTACTACCCCTCCCTCTCCCCTCATTACTCCCTCTTCCTCTCCCCTCACCACTGTCCCTCACCACTGTCCCTCACCACTGTCCCTCACCACTGTCCCTCACCCCAGCCCCTCACCCTAGCCCCTCACGTGTGTGATTGACGTGGTGTCTTTGTCACGTGTTCTTTGTCCCAGGAGGGAAGAAGGGGAGCTTATTGTCTCTCACCCCCGGCACTCCTTGGTGAGGGCCCTGGGTGGCTGGTGAGGGCCCTGGCTGGCTGGTGAGGGCCCTGGCTGGCTGGTGAGGGCCCTGGCTGGCTGGTGAGGGCCCTGGGTGGCTGGCGAGGGCCCTGGCTGGCTGGTGAGGGCCCTGGGTGGCTGGCGAGGGCCCTGGGTGGCTGGCGAGGGCCCTGGGTGGCTGGCGAGGGCCCTGGGTGGCTGGCGAGGACCCTGGCTGGCTGGTGAGGCGCCCTGGCTGGCTGGTGAGGGGCCCTGGCTGGCTGGTGAGGGGTCCTGGCTGGCTGGTGAGGGGCCCTGGCTGGCTGGTGAGGGTCCCTGGCTGGCTGGTGAGGGCCCCAGGCTGGCTGGTGAGGGTCCCTGGCTGGCTGATGAG
Organism: Procambarus clarkii; assembly: GCF_040958095.1. NCBI lineage: Eukaryota > Metazoa > Arthropoda > Malacostraca > Decapoda > Cambaridae > Procambarus > Procambarus clarkii. The sequence continues at coordinate 21,472,704 of NC_091216.1, read as the reverse complement.
GGTCCCTGGCTGGCTGGTGAGGGCCCTGGCTGGCTGGTGAGGGCCCTGGCTGGCTGGTGAGGGGCCTGGCTGGCTGGTGAGGGCCCTGGCTGGTTGGTGAGGGGCCCTGGCTGGCTGGTGAGGGACCCTGGCTGGCTGGTGAGGGACCCTGGCTGGCTGGCTGGTGAGGGGCCCTGGCTGGCTGGCTGGTGAGGGGCCCTGGCTGGCTGGTGAGAGCCCTGGCTGGCTGGTGAGGGCCCTGGCCGGCTGGTGAGGGGTACTGGTTGGCTGGTGAGGGCCCTGGCTGGTTGGTGAGGGGCCCTGGCCGGCTGGTGAGGGCCCTGGCCGGCTGGTGAGGGGCCTGGCTGGCTGGTGAGGGGCCCTGGCTGGCTGGTGAGGAGCCCTGGCTGGCTGGTGAGGGGGTCCTGGCTGGCTGGTGAGGGCCCTGGCCGGCTTGGAGGGGCCCTGGCTGACTGGTGAGGGCCCTGGCCGGCTGGTGAGGGGCCCTGGCTGGCTGGTGAGGGCCCTGGCTGACTGGTGAGGGCCCTGGCTGGCTGGTGAGGGGCCTGGCCGGCTGGTGAGGGTCCCTGACTGGCTGGTGAGGGCCCTGGCTGGCTGGTGAGGGCCCTGGCTGGCTGGTGAGGGCCCTGGCTGGCTGGTGAGGGGCCCTGGCCGGCTTGGAGGGGCCCTGGCTGGCTGGTGAGGAGCCCTGGCTGGCTGGTGAGGGGTCCTGGCTGGCTGGTGAGTGGCCCTGGCCGGCTTGGAGGGGCCCTGGCTGGCTGGTGAGGGCCCTGGCTGACTGGTGAGGGCCCTGGCTGGCTGGTGAGGGGCCTGGCCGGCTGGTGAGGGTCCCTGACTGGCTGGTGAGGGCCCTGGCTGGCTGGTGAGGGCCCTGGCTGGCTGGTGAGGGCCCTGGCTGGCTGGTGAGGGGCCCTGGCCGGCTTGGAGGGGCCCTGGCTGGCTGGTGAGGAGCCCTGGCTGGCTGGTGAGGGGTCCTGGCTGGCTGGTGAGTGGCCCTGGCCGGCTTGGAGGGGCCCTGGCTGGCTGGTGAGTGGCCCTGGCCGGCTTGGAGGGGCCCTGGCTGACTGGTGAGTGGCCCTGGCCGGCTTGGAGGGGCCCTGGCTGGCTGGTGAGTGGCCCTGGCCGGCTTGGAGGGGCCCTGGCTGACTGGTGAGTGGCCCTGGCCGGCTTGGAGGGGCCCTGGCTGACTGGTGAGTGGCCCTGGCCGGCTTGGAGGGGCCCTGGCTGACTGGTGAGTGGCCCTGGCCGGCTTGGAGGGGCCCTGGCTGGCTGGTGAGTGGCCCTGGCCGGCTTGGAGGGGCCCTGGCTGACTGGTGAGGGCCCTGGCTGGCTGGTGGCTAGGTAGCGATGGAGAGTCTGACCTGGATTACTTGTGAGTTAGTTCCCTTTTACAAAGAGGAATTCCATATTGTAACTACAAAATAAAGTCCTGTTCAATTCCAGGCGGGACCTTCTTGCAGGTTCATTTTTGAACCTGTAAGAAGTTCACTTCCAGGAGAGAACCCGCTCATTTTTGTCCTCTTCCAGTAGAGACTAACAGTGTCAATGGAAAGCTGCTGGCTTTTTCTCTCCTGAAGAATACATCGGGGTCTTTCCAGCCCAAGCCGGCCTCTGTGGCTTCCAGTTCTCTTTATCCTCATGGAAAAAGAAAATGGCGGAGAGAGCCTTGTCTCGCTTTCACTCCAATACCAATTTTTTTTACTTTAGTTAGCATTAAAATTATTAGTCATTCTTTTCCAGGACGAAGAATATTTAATTCCCTCTTTCCCTCCCTCCCTGTATCATATTCCCCTCCTTCCCTATGCTGTCTCTCCTCCCTCCCTCTCTCTCTCTCTCTCCCTCCCTCTCTCTCTCCCTCCTTCCCTCTCTCTCCCTCACAACTACACCCCCAACACTGAAGGTGTACTACACCAGTAGGGCTGTTATATATAGATGAGATGAATTAAGTGTACTCGTTTCCACCCAAACATTAACAATTATTGTGGTAACAGAAACATGCGTTACCACACATAACGGGAAGCTATAAATAGTGTAGTAATTGTCGGCATAGAAATAGTTTCACACTCATACACTCGTTAAACCAGAACGGCAAGAGCAATATATATATATATATATATATATATATATATATATATATATATATATATATATATATATATATATATATATATATATAATAAATTCCATAAAAAAATGGATGAGAGGCATATATGGGCAGAAGTCTATAGGTCATATAGTTGTACTAAAGTTTATGTAAAACTTCTTATTTACGAGTGGACCTGAAAGCTGTTATCATGACTTCGGTATGTAAAAGATTCTGAACATTTCTACTGGTGATATGCTTAACAGTGTGAGTCTGAGCCTCGGAGTTCAGTCTAAGTCCCTCAAGCTTTATACCTTCAAAGGTTTACACACACTCTCACCTCTCTCTCTCTCTCTCTCTCTCTCTCTCTCTCTCTCTCTCTCTCTCTCTCTCTCTCTCTCTCTCTCTCTCTCTCTCTCTCTCTCTCTCTCTCTCTCTCTCTCTCACACACACACACACACTCTCACCTCTCTCTCTCTCACACACACACACACACACACACACACACACACACACACACACACACACACACACAAAGAACCGTTGTCTGTGTCAGTAACAATACCCGCAGGTGCTGCTCGACGTCCACTCTCCTCTCAAAACACTGGAATGAAAATTAGTAATAATTTTGTATTCCTTTTATTTCAGGTGAGTGTGGGAACCCGCCCCTTGGGGAGGCGAATGGGAGGAACCCGTGGCGCTGAGAGGTGAGTCGGGTCTCGGAGCTTGAGCACAACCTCTGCAGTTATTTTGATAATTACTTGCTTACAACCCTTTCAACCAGAGCTGGGCGCCCCTTCTTTAACAAGTAATATGAGGACGCCCAGACTGCAGACACCTTGAAAATGGTGTGCAGGAGTATACTGTGACCAGGAGGGATGTGCAGGAGTATACTGTGACCTGGAGGGATGTGCAGGAGTATACTGTGACCAGGAGGGATGTGCAGGAGTATACTGTGACCTGGAGGGATGTGCAGGAGTATACTGTGACCTGGAGGGATGTGTAGGAGTATACTGTGACCAGAAGGGATGTGTAGGAGTATACTGTGACCAGGAGGGATGTGTAGGAGTATACTAGGACCAGGAGGGATGTGCAGGAGTATACTGTGACCAGGAGGGATGTGTAGGAGTATACTAGGACCAGGAGGGATGTGTAGGAGTATACTGTGACCAGGAGGGATGTGTAGGAGTATACTAGGACCAGGAGGGATGTGCAGGAGTATACTGTGACCTGGAGGGATGTGTAGGAGTATACTGTGACCAGGAGGGATGTGCAGGAGTATACTGTGACCAGGAGGGATGTGTAGGAGTATACTAGGACCAGGAGGGATGTGCAGGAGTATACTGTGACCAGGAGGGATGTGTAGGAGTATACTAAGACCAGGAGGGATTTGCAGGAGTATACTGTGAGCAGGAGGGATGTGTAGGAGTATACTAGGACCAGGAGGGATGTGCAGGAGTATACTGTGACCAGGAGGGATGTGTAGGAGTATACTAGGACCAGGAGGGATGTGCAGGAGTATACTGTGACCAGGAGGGATGTGTAGGAGTATACTAGGACCAGGAGGGATGTGCAGGAGTATACTGTGACCAGGAGGGATGTGTAGGAGTATACTAAGACCAGGAGGGATTTGCAGGAGTATACTGTGAGCAGGAGGGATGTGTAGCAGTATACTAGGACCAGGAGGGATGTGCAGGAGTATACTGTGACCAGGAGGGATGTGTAGCAGCATACTAGGACCAGGAGGGATGTGTAGGAGTATACTGTGACCAGGAGGGATGTGTAGGAGTATACTGTGACCAGGAGGGATGTGTAGCAGTATACTGTGACCAGGAGGGATGTGCAGGAGTATACTGTGACCAGGAGGGTTGTGTAGCAGTATACTGTGACCAGGAGGGATGTGCAGGAGTATACTGTGACCAGGAGAGATGTGTAGGAGTATACTGTGACCTGGAGGGATGTGTTGGAGTATACTGTGACCAGGAGGGATGTGTAGCAGTATACTGTGACCAGGAGGGATGTGTAGCAGTATACTAGGACCAGGAGGGATGTGTAGGAGTATACTGTGACCTGAAGGGATGTGTAGGAGTATACTGTGACAAGGAGGGATGTGTAGGAGTATACTGTGACCAGGAGGGATGTGTAGGAGTATAGTGTGACCAAGAGGGATGTGTAGTAGTATACTGTGACCAGGAGGGATGTGTAGGAGTATACTGTGACCTGGAGGGTTGTGTAGAAGTATACTCTGACCTGGATGGATGTGTAGAAAGTATACTGTGACCAGGAGGGATGTGTAGGAGTATACTGTGACCTGGAGGGTTGTGTAGGAGTATACTCTGACCTGGAGGGATGTGTAGAAGTATACTGTGACCAGGAGGGATGTGTAGGAGTATACTGTGACCTGGATGGTTGTGTAGGAGTATACTTTGACCTGGAGGGTTGTGTAGGAGTATACTGTGACCTGGAGGGATGTGTAGAAGTATACTGTGACCAGGAGGGATGTGTAGGAGTATACTCTGACCTGGAGGGATGTGTAGGAGTATACTGTGACCTGGAGGGATGTGTAGAAGTATACTGTGACCTGGAGGGATGTGCAGGAGTATACTGTGACCTGGAGGGATGTGCAGGAGTATACTGTGACCTGGAGGGATGTGTAGCAGTATACTGTGACCTGGAGGGATGTGTAGGAGTATACTGTGACCAGGAGGGATGTGTAGGAGTATACTGTGACCTGGAGGGATGTGTAGGAGTATGTTGTGACCAGGAGGGATGTGTAGCAGTATACCAGGACCAACAGGAGGGATGTGTAGAAGTATACCAGGACCAGGAAGTATATAAGTATACCAGTATGTTCGTACTCTTCTCTACTAAAGAAGAAACCAGTTGGTTAGGTTGTATTGTAATTGTTTGGTTCGTCTTGTGTTACACAATGGAACATTAATGTATTTTTAGGGTCAGTAACCCCCATTCCCTTTAATTATCTTAGTTATATTAAGTCTCTTCAAGACTTGTTTTACGATTTTGTTGAAGAGATTAGTCGGATCTTGGTGGCACGTGTTGGTGTGTGTGTTGCTGGCTCGTGCTCCTCAACATGGCGGAGTGGAAGAGCGACATGAAGTGGAAGGGGAGCCTGGGGAGGGTGTGTGTGTAATTACCTGAGTGTAGTTACAGGATGAGAGCTACGCTCGTGGTGTCCCGTCTTCCCAGCACTCTTTGTCATATAACGTTTTGAAACTACTGACGGTCTTTCAAACGGTGTGTGGGTGTGTGTGTGTGTGTGTGTATGTGTGTGTGTGTGTGTGTGTGTGTGTGTATGTGTGTATATGTGTATGTGTGTATGTGTGTGTGTGTGTGTGTGTGTGTGTGTGTGTGTGTGTGTGTGTGTGTGTGTGTGTGTGTGTGTGTGTGTACACCCCACTAACCACCGTCCAATACAGGAACGGCCAATAAATTTTGGATTATAATGATAAATTGGTAACTGATGTGTGTGTGTGTGTATACTCACCTAGTTGTGCTTGCGGGGGTTGAGCTCTGGCTCTTTGGTCCCGCCTCTCAACTGTCAATCAACTGGTGTACAGGTTCCTGAGCCTACTGGGCTCTATCATATCTACACTTGAAACTGTGTATGGAGTCAGCCTCCACCACATCACTGCCTAATGCATTCCACCTGTTAACTACTCTGACACTGAAAAAAATACTTTCTAACGTCCCTGTGGCTCATTTGGCAAAGTTTGGCAAGTGGCAAAGTTTCTTTCACCCTGATGCCTCCATTTACCTAGCAGTAAATAGGTACCTGGGAGTTACAGTTGTTACGGAGTTTCTTCCTGTGTGGGGGGGACATTAATTAGTAGTTGGTTACAGTTGATTGATTGAGAGTTGAGAGGCGGGCCGAAAGAGCAGAGCTCAACCCCCGCAAGCACAACTAGGTGAATACACAGGAAGCAGCCCGTAACAGCTGTCTAACTCCCAGGTACGTATTTACTGCTAGGTAACAGGGGCATCAGGGTGAAAGAAACTTTGCCCATTTGTTTCTGCCTGATCCGGGAATCAAACCCGGGCCACAGAATTACGAGTCCTGCGCGCTGTCCGCTCAGCTACCAGACCCCCTGATGTGTGTGTGTGTGTGTGTGACCACATACACCAGTCACCACATACACCCGTCACCACATACACCCGTCACCACATACACCCGTCACCACATACACCCGTCACCACATACACCCGTCACCACATACACCCGTCACCACATACACCAGTCACCACATACACCGGTCACCACATACACCCGTCACCACATACACCCGTCACCACATACACCGGTCACCACATACACCAGTCACCACATACACCAGTCACCACATACACACAGTCACCACATACACACAGTCACCACATACACACAGTCACCACATACACCCGTCACCACATACACCCGTCACCACATACACCCGTCACTACATACACCCGTCACCACATATACACCCGTCACCACATACACCCGTCACCACATACACCCGTCACCACATACACCAGTCACCACATACACCCGTCACCACATACACCCGTCACCACATACACCAGTCACCACATACACCCGTCACCACATACACCAGTCACCACATACACCCGTCACCACATACACCCGTCACCACATACACCCGTCACCACATACACCCGTCACCACATACACCCGTCACCACATACACCAGTCACCACATACACCCGTCACCACATACACCAGTCACCACATACACCCGTCACCACATACACCCGTCACCACATACACCCGTCACCACATACACCAGTCACCACATACACCCGTCACCACATACACCAGTCACCACATACACCCGTCACCACATACACCAGTCACCACATACACCCGTCACCACATACACCCGTCACCACATACACCAGTCACCACATACACCCGTCACCACATACACCAGTCACCACATACACCCGTCACCACATACACCCGTCACCACATACATCAGTCACCACATACATCAGTCACCACATACATCAGTCACCACATACACCAGTCACCACATACACCCGTCACCACATACACCCGTCACCACATACACCCGTCACCACATACACCCGTCACCACATACACCCGTCACCACATACACCCGTCACCACATACACCAGTCACCACATACACCAGTCACCTCATACACCAGTCACCACATACACCAGTCACCACATACACCAGTCACCACATACACCCGTCACCACATACATCAGTCACCACATACACCAGTCACCACATACACCAGTCACCACATACACCCGTCACCACATACATCAGTCACCACATACACCAGTCACCACATACACCCGTCACCACATACACCCGTCACCACATACACCAGTCACCACATACACACAGTCACCACATACACCAGTCACCACATACATCAGTCACCACATACATCAGTCACCACATACACCAGTCACCACATACACCAGTCACCACATACACCAGTCACCACATACACCAGTCACCACATACACCAGTCACCACATACACCAGTCACCACATACACCAGTCACCACATACACCAGTCACCACATACACCAGTCACCACATACACACAGTCACTACATACAGTCACCACATACACCAGTCACCACATACATCAGTCACCACATACACCAGTCACCACATACACCAGTCACCACATACACACAGTCACCACATACACCCGTCACCACATACACCCGTCACCACATACACACAGTCACCACATACACTGGTCACCACATACACCAGTCACCACATACACCAGTCACCACATACAGTCACCACATACACACAGTCACCACATACACCAGTCACCACTACCAAGGGGCCAGGCGCCCCGCTACAGTTCACAATCACCTCACCAATCACCTCAAGATTCGTGCCAATCAAAGTCGCCAAAATTTCGCCAAAGCAATAAAAATGTTGGCGTGTTTACGTGAGTATATTCAAATACCTCACTTAATGGGCGGGGGTCACGTGATGGTTGATACGAGGAGCTGAAGGTTACTGTGGTGGTGGGTGGTGGGTGTGGTGGTGGTGGTGGGTGGTGGTGGTGGGTGGTGGTGGTGGTGCTGGTGGTGGTGGTGGTGGTGGTTCTGGTGGTAGTGGGTGTGGTGGTGGTTGGTGGTGGGTGATGGTGGTGGGTGGTGGTGGGTGTGGTGGTGGTGGTGGTGGTGGTGGTGGTGCTGGTGGTAGTGGGTGTGGTGGTGGTGGTGGTGCTGGTGGTAGTGGGTGTGGTGGTGCTGGTGGTGCTGGTGGTAGTGGGTGTGGTGGTGCTGGTGGTAGTGGGTGTGGTGGTGGTGGTGGTGGTGGTGGGTGGTGGTGGTGGTGGTGGGTGTGGTGGTGGTGGTGGGTGGTGGTGGTGGTGCTGGTGGTAGTGGGTGTGGTGGTGCTGGTGGTGCTGGTGGTAGTGGGTGTGGTGGTGCTGGTGGTAGTGGGTGTGGTGGTGGTGGTGGTGGTGGTGGGTGGTGGTGGTGGTGGTGGGTGTGGTGGTGGTGGTGGTGGTGGTGGTGGTGCTGGTGGTAGTGGGTGTGGTGGTGGTGGTGGTGCTGGTGGTAGTGGGTGTGGTGGTGCTGGTGGTAGTGGGTGTGGTGGTGGTTGGTGGTGGGTTATAGTGGTGGGTGTGGGTGATGGTGGTGGGTGTGGGTGATGGGTTGGGTCACACTAGGAACTCTCCATCACTCCAGCGGGGTCACAGGCTGGAGTATGCAACATTCTCCACCACTCCAACATCGCCGCTCTGTTGGTCCCCAACACAACTCAATTAAAAAAAAATGGGGGCGGGGGGGGGGGAACTCTGGAATAATTTGTGTTTACTCAGGCACGGCACTCCTCGTTAGTGTTCCTCTGGTGCGGGTAAACACTCACGTGATTAGTGACGTAACGTGGGTAAACACAGCCACGTGATCAGATAATTGACACCAGTAAACAGTCACGTGTTTAGCGAAGTAGAGGGGGGGGGGCAAACAATTAAACCGGTCAGTGACGTAATGCGAGAAGACGGTCACGTGGTCAATGACGTAACGTTGGTAAACAAAGCTACGTGATCGGTGACGTAACGTTGGTAAACAAAGCCACGTGATCGGTGACGTAACGTTGGTAAACAAAGCGAGGAGCTTGGTGACGTAACGCGGGGTAAACAGTCTCACATGACCATTGACGTTAAGCGCGTGAAGAACACCATTGACAAGATTAAATTGTACTTTAATACAACAGTGATGGTTTGTGAGATCAGCAGCAGTTGTAGCATCGGTGTATACACTTTAATGTTTATACTGCTCACTGCTATGTTTATACCGTGTTGGTCTGTTATGTGTTGGTCCGTGTTTTATACTAGATATTATGCCGTGTTGGCGTCTAGATTCAGATTCAGAATTATTAATTATCATAGAATCAGTACAGTAAATACTGTATTTAGATTTATTGATGTAAAGGGAAGAATTAGCGGTGCTCTTAAACTAATTTCTAGCAGACACCTGGATGGTTATTCTAAGGTACCCTCCCTCCCCTCCCCCCCTAACCCATCGTGGCCCCTTGGCTCTCACTCGCCTGTTTCTCCATCTTGTGCTCTAGTATATTGTGGGCGATCTTCTTTTTTTAAAAGCTGTTTCACACAAAATATATAGAGGGAGGAGGAGGGGTGGTGGTGGAGGGGGCGGTCACCTGGTGTGAGCTGCCTGGTATAAATCTGAACACGCCGCCCGGCCACGATTTACGGCGTCCGGCGGTGTTGTGGCCAGGAGGGAGGGGGGGGGGGAGGTAAATGAGAGGAAGTAGGTAGGGCGAGGGACGGACGCCAGTAACACCAGTAGTGGAGCAAGTGGAGCAGCATCGTGCCAGCAAGGCGGACAGCCCGCCGCCTGCTTTCATACCTCTCACTGTATTTCCCTCCTCTATACTTCCCTTCACCTATGCCTCTCCTTCCTCTTTACTCCCCCAAAAAAGTAGTGGGGGTGACGGAGGGTGAGGGACGGACACCACTAACACCAGTAGTGGAGGTGACGGACGGACACCACTAACACCAGTAGTGGAGGTGACGGACGGACACCACTAACACCAGTAGTGGAGGGTAAGGGACGGACACCACTAACACCAGTAGTGGAGGTGACGGACGGACACCACTAACACCAGTAGTGGAGGGTAAGGGACGGACACCACTAACACCAGTAGTGGAGGTGAGGGACGGACACCACTAACACCAGTAGTGGAGGTGACGGACGGACACCACTAACACCAGTAGTGGAGGTGACGGACGACGACGGACAGGGACGGAGAGGCTGGCACAAATACGGGTGGTTGTTGAGGCACCGAAAACTGACGTAATTTGAAATGATCTCGGCTCACGAAAGTGATGTAGTGTCTCGTTTTCTGTTCGGGTCCTCCAGCTTAGGCTGTTAGGCTACGGGACGACACTTTCAATGAAAGTTTTTCCATGACGTTTTCAAACGTTAGGAGAACTTCCTGCCCTCCTAACCTACCACAGGGCCCTTAACTTACTGTTTGGGGAAAAAAATTCCCAAATTTATTCATTTTGTTTTAATTTTCAAATTACGGCAGTTTTCGGGCCATACGGGCAAACAGCTAAATTCAGACGTAATATGTAAGAGAGGTTGCTTGTTGGACAGTGGTAGTGGACGCATAGCTCTATATTATCTACACTACACCACTTACGGGCTATTCATGCCCGTGCCACCTCTTGGGTGGCTTAATCTTTATCAATCAATCTACACTACAAGTGTGGGAAATTTGTCTCCACTGTTTCACTTTCTAGTTTATTACATTCCTTTTACTACCTTCTTCCTTTACTGTGTCTCTCTTACCGACTATCCTCTCTCTCCCTCTCTCCCCACACTTTATACATACGGTCAAGGCCTCACTAGGGGTAGTATGGATGGTCCTTAATGACTACTACACGCCACCACCTGTTATCATACTTCAACTCATTTGAAGCCTCACTGGAAATATTATTTAGTTAGTAAATGATTATACATATTTATTACGTATAGACATTTTTTATTATTATTATTTTCTACCACAGACGTGGCCACACATTTACAATGCTAACCAGAATATATACATTTTCTTCTGTCCTCCATGGACAAGGTTAAAGATGTGTTAAACATATAGTTCAGGGATTAACTGGATATAATGTTACAATGGTACAGAGGAGAGGCTGAAGCATTATGTGGCTCCCCCCCCCCCAGCCTTCATGTGGTCAGGTTACTACATCTCCATAACATCGTCCGGTAGAGAGAACATGTTCCAAACGTGAGTCAGCCGAGGCATGAATGATCCCTGGAGTGGTGTTCGTTATAATGGCAGCGCCAGCATGATGGCTGAGCGCCTTGTGTTGTGTTTGCCAACGGTTGCTTGTCCACGCAGTTGGGCCAGGTTGGGAACCTTGAGAAGATTGGCTTTATATATAACAGTAAGCAACCCGCTCTCGCACAAGACTGCACATATATTACATTGCTTATAGTCACTATTTGGCTTATAAATAAGTACATATATGACATTCACAGCCACATTTTTTTCAAGTCACTAACTCTTCCTCTCAGTTTTATTAAACAATAGAGATTTTATACAAAATTTGACAATATCCTGTTACTTTGCAATTTATTTAAATATTTTAGTTCTGTTTTATTATTTTTATAAAACTGTAATATCAATATAGGTAGAGGTTCAGTACTTATTGTAATATCTTAACATACTAAGAAGGTTAGGTTAGGTTGTGGTTTCTATTCAGCTTTTGAAAGTAAACTGAAATATTCACAATAAATTAGTATGTCACATATGCACTTATTCATATGCCAAATATTGACTATAAGAAAGTGCGAGAACGGGTTGTAGCCATTCAGGAGAGTGCTGCGTACTCAAGATGGGCAGCCATCCAGGAGAGTGCTGCGTACTCAAGATGGGCAGCCATCCAGGAGAGTGCCGCATACTCAAGATGGGCAGCCATCCAGGAGAGTGCCGCGTACTCAAGATGGGCAGCCATCCAGGAGAGTGCCGCGTACTCAAGATGGTCAGCCATCCAGGAGAGTGCCGCGTACTCAAGATGGGCAGCCATCCAGGAGAGTGCTGCGTACTCAAGATGGGCAGCCATCCAGGAGAGTGCCGCGTACTCAAGATGGGCAGCCATCCAGGAGAGTGCCGCGTACTCAAGATGGGCAGCCATCCAGGAGAGTGCTGCGTACTCAAGATGGGCAGCCATCCAGGAGAGTGCCGCGTACTCAAGATGGGCAGCCATCCAGGAGAGTGCCGCGTACTCAAGATGGGCAGCCATCCAGGAGAGTGCCGCGTACTCAAGATGGGCAGCCATCCAGGAGAGTGCTGCGTACTCAAGATGGGCAGCCATCCAGGAGAGTGCTGCGTACTCAAGATGGGCAGCCATCCAGGAGAGTGCCGCGTACTCAAGATGGGAAAATACTTGTGCGTCATTTTAAGTTTACCAACCGCTGCTGTCGAGAGGGTACAGTATACGCCTCAGGGCTGTGCCTATCTTGGATGCCATGTTTACTGGGATCAACACGTGGCTCTTCATGCTCGCTTGACATTCCACCATCTCTCTCTCACTCTCTCACTCTCTCTGTTACTCTCTCTTACTCTCTCCCTCTCTCTCTCTCTCGCCGTGCTCTGGCTGGACACAGGAGCAATCAGTGATGGTCGCACCCCCACGGCGTGGCTCTCATTCACCTGTCTGCTGCTCTGTAATCTGAGTTAAATACCGCTTCTTGGCCTCGTTCTTGCCCCCTCAACCGTCACACAAGAAAAACTTTGACTGTAATACCTTACAAGACGGTAGTGGGGGTCGTTGACAGGTGAGTCGTTCACAAGACGGCGGTGTTGGGGTCGTTGACAAGTATTGTGCACCACCTTGGGAGAGGGGGGGGGGGTTGTGTCCAGCCTGGAGGGGCAGTTGTGTCCGGACACAGGTGAACCATGTATCAATACCGCTGTGCGCTAGCCCAAGCTCTCTTATTGGATGATTTATGATGCATGAAGAGCATCATGTGTGTGTGTGTGTGTGTGTGTGTGTGTGTGTGTGTGTGTGTGTGTGTGTGTGTGTGTGTGTGTGTGTGTGTGTGTGCGCGCGTATGTGTGTGTGTGTGTGTGCGCGTATGTGTGCGTATGTGTGTGTGTGTGTGTGTGTGTGTGTGTGTGTGTGTGTGTGTGTGTGTGTGTGTGTGTGTGTGTGTGTGTGCGTGTGTGCGCGCGCGTGTGTGTGTGTGTGTGTGTGTGTGTGTGTGTGTGTGTGCGCGTATGTGTGTGTGTGTGTGTGTGTGTGTGTGTGTGTGTGTGTGTGTGTGTGTGTGTGTGTGTGCGCGCGTATGTGTGTGCGCGTATGTGTGTGTGTGTGTGTGTGCGCGCGTATGTGTGTGCGCGTATGTGTGTGCGCGTATATGTGTGTGTGTGTGTGTGTGTGCGCGCGTATGTGTGTGTGTGAGTATGTCTGTGTGTAATCATCTATAGCTGTGCTTCCAGGGGGCGGTCAAGCTGCAGCTCTTCGGTTCCGCCTCTCAAAAATTAATCGAATGGTATTTTCTTCACCAAACTCTGAGATGTGTGAGGTCTGCCTCCGTCAGCTTACTCCCTCAGTGTGTTTGATCCTGTCCTGACGATCATGTTTATACTGATATTCCTGTGACTCTATCAACATCAGAGGCCCGAGACTGTTCAACACGCTTCCACTACACATAACTGGCCGACCCCTCACAGTGTTCAAGAGAGAACTATCAACATCAGAGGCCCGAGACTGTTCAACACGCTTCCACTACACATAACTGGCCGACCCCTCACAGTGTTCAAGAGAGAACTATCAACATCAGAGGCCCGAGACTGTTCAACACGCTTCCACTACACATAACTGGCCGACCCCTCACAGTGTTCAAGAGAGAACTATCAACATCAGAGGCCCGAGACTGTTCAACACGCTTCCACTACACATAACTGGCCGACCCCTCACAGTGTTCAAGAGAGAACTGTCAACATCAGAGGCCCGAGACTGTTCAACACGCTTCCACTACACATAACTGGCCGACCCCTCACAGTGTTCAAGAGAGAACTGGATAAACACCTCCAAAAGATACCTGATCAACCAGGCTGTGACTCATACGTCAGGCTGCGAGCAGCCGCGTCCAACAACCTAGTTGACCAGTCCAGCAACCAGGAGGCCTGGTCGACGACCGGGCCGCGGGGAGGCTAAGCCCCGGAAGCACTTCAAGGTAACCTCAAGGTAACCTGATTTACATGGGGGTACTTAGTCTTCCTGTGTGTTCTCTCCTTCGTCCCCCGTTGTTGTTGTTGTTAAAGATTCGCTACCTGGAACAAAGTTCCAGGTAGCGAATTAGCAAAGTTCCAAAGTTCCTGGAACAAAGTTCCAGGTAGCACGGGCTATGGTGAGCCCGTCAACTTCGTCCCCCATTACCAGAGAGTCACCTTTATCTTGGACTTTACCAGTAACAGTTCACCATCACGCCCACTAAATACTCAAATGCCAGAAGTCAGTGATCGACCAGGCCCACGGGGCCCTCAGAGTTGACTTCACTCATCTATGACTTTTTCATAGTGAATATCAGCTCTAGTCTGGCTGGTTCAATATTTGCGGTATCTTTGTTATCGTGGTTTTGGAGGAGTTTTGATGCCACTTACACTACTTTTGAGGCCTGTGTCCGTACCACAGTGGGGGGGGGGGGGAGGGGGAGAGGGATTCTCAAATCTCCCACTCTCTTACCATGGTCGAAATCCCCCATGATAAAGAGTCGAAACCTATTCCTGCTTGGAACTGAAGCAGCTGTTTGCAGGATAGTAATAAATGCCCTTTTTTTCATTTTTCTGTCAATTAGTTCCTGACTATTATGTTAGTCTCTCCAAGTGTTATGGGAGAGTCTTAAGATAGTCACTTAGTCCTTCACATCCTGGGGAATAACAGTTATTAGTTTATCTCGTTCTTCCTTATTAGTATGACCACCTCTCCTCCCCTTCTTCATTCCCTCTTTCTTACAAGATGGCAGGCAGGGGGGGGGGGGAATACTGCATTAGTTACCTCTCGCCAGTTTCATTTCTCTTAGTGAAATAATTTCTAGATTCTCGATTTTCAATTGAGTTGAGTGGCCTTGTTTGTCAGCCCAACTATGACGGTCCACATAAATTTAAAGCACAGTTCTTGTGTTCCATCGTGACGAGGTCACTTAGCCTCCGTCTCCCTGGTGTGGGACGATGTCCTGCTATGGATAGTTCATAGTGAAGGGCACGATGGGCTTTGGAATGGAATTGGGTAAAGGGAAATAGGTTTAGATGTACTATTTTTTGTTTGCAGGGATATTCCTGCGCGGGCCCTAAGCCTGTGGCTGGCCCGGGGGTTTTGGTGATGGGGTTGTGGGACAGGAAAGGGTAGAGGGGGGTAGAGGGGGGTTGAGTTTAAGAAGGAAGTGTTGGGCTTAGTGCTTGAGGTGGGTGTAAGAGGGTGGGTACAGACGAGGATCTAACCTGCTGTTGTTGTTGGCCTCGGGGGTAAAGATGGGTGGGGAAGGTGGACCTTCCGCTCCTCTTCCCTTATCTTGTACCTCCTCTTTCTTGTCCCTAGGAGTCTTGTCCCTGGCATTCTTGTCCCTGCCATTCTTGTCCCTGCCATTCTTGTCCCTGCCATTCTTGTCCCTGCCATTCTTGTCCCTGGGATTCTTGTCCCTGGGATTCTTGTCCCTGCCATTCTTGTCCCTGGCATTCTTGTCCCTGGCATTCTTGTCCCTGGCATTCTTGTCCCTGCCATTCTTGTCCCTGCCATTCTTGTCCCTGCCATTCTTGTCCCTGCCATTCTTGTCCCTGCCATTCTTGTCCCTGCCATTCTTGTCCCTGCCATTCTTGTCCCTGCCATTCTTGTCCCTGCCATTCTTGTCCCTGCCATTCTTGTCCCTGCCATTCTTGTCCCTGCCATTCTTGTCCCTGCCATTCTTGTCCCTGCCATTCTTGTCCCTGGCATTCTTGTCCCTGCCATTCTTGTCCCTGCCATTCTTGTCCCTGGCATTCTTGTCCCTGCCATTCTTGTCCCTGCCATTCTTGTCCCTGCCATTCTTGTCCCTGCCATTCTTGTCCCTGCCATTCTTGTCCCTGCCATTCTTGTCCCTGCCATTCTTGTCCCTGCCATTCTTGTCCCTGCCATTCTTGTCCCTGCCATTCTTGTCCCTGGCATTCTTGTCCCTGCCATTCTTGTCCCTGCCATTCTTGTCCCTGCCATTCTTGTCCCTGCCATTCTTGTCCCTGCCATTCTTGTCCCTGCCATTCTTGTCCCTGGCATTCTTGTCCCTGCCATTCTTGTCCCTGCCATTCTTGTCCCTGGCATTCTTGTCCCTGCCATTCTTGTCCCTGCCATTCTTGTCCCTGGCATTCTTGTCCCTGCCATTCTTGTCCCTGCCATTCTTGTCCCTGCCATTCTTGTCCCTGCCATTCTTGTCCCTGCCATTCTTGTCCCTGCCATTCTTGTCCCTGCCATTCTACATTTTGTATATCCATGTGGATAAATGTGTGTAGTCTTGTACATGTCGAAGGTTGTTCTTCCTCTACTGGTTTGTCTCTGTTGTCAATATTATGTTTACCAGCTGATATATATCTTCTGTTCCAGCCTTTTATGTCTGACCATTTTTATATGTCTTTTCTGACCATTTATGCCCAACTATCGGACAATTAGCTTAACATGTATTGTGGGATAATTGTTTGAAACGATAACTGCAAAAGGCATTCATTTTGAAAAGCTTAAATTAGTAAAAGATTCACTATAAGGTTTTAAAAAGGTCCCACTTATATATGAGAAATTTCCTTTCATTCTTTTCCAACATTTCTGAAGCAGTTGATAATGGAAAGGTTTGGGACACTGTGTACCCTGACTTGACCCAAGGTTTCGATACTGTGCCTCACGAAAGATTAGAAAGGTAGAAGCCTATGGGGGAAGCAATCATTAATTGGATAAGGATGTGTTTTTTTTCAGAGGAAATAACCAGTGATCATGAATGGAGTTGTGGAAATGGAATTATCAGGAAAAAGCACTTAAGCCATTACGACTATATAGCACTGGGAAGGGATCAGGATAACGATTTGGGATGGGACTGGGGGGGAAGGAATAGTGCCCAACCACTTGGACGATCGGGGATTGAACGCCGACCTGCATGAAGCGAGCTCGTCGCTCTGCCGTCCAGCCCAAGTGAGTGGGCTTGGAGGAGCGGGAGACCGTTGTACGCGGGGTGCCACAGGGCTGTTCTGGGACACCTCTTGTTTACACATACACGTCTGAGATACGAGATTGTGCAACAATATTTGCACATTTTCCAACGACACAAAAATTAGCCGTGACATAAATTTAGAAGAGTCAAAGTCGCTTCAAGACGATCTGGAAAGGCTTGTGAAATGGTGGCGCGACTGCCAGCTGCAGTTAGTGCTACACCGAGGGAGCCGGTCGGCCGAGCGGACAGCACGCTGGACTTGTGATCCTGTGGTCCTGGGTTCGATCCCAGGCGCCGGCGAGAAACAATGGGCAGAGTTTCTTTCACCCTATGCCTCTGTTACCTAGCAGTAAAATAGGTACCTGGGTGTTAGTCAGTTGTCACGGGCTGCTTCCTGGGGGTGGAGGCCTGGTCGAGGACCGGGCCGCGGGGACACTAAAAAGCCCCGAAATCATCTCAAGATAACCTCAAGATCTCAAGATAACAAGATAACTGTGATAGTCACCACAGGTCAGCTCGGTAGTGTTGAAATGTTTATTCTTGTACACGAAAAACATCTGAGGGTCATGAATAGTAGAGATCTAAAGGCAAAACAAACAAAAAATCAATGTATAAATGTTTTGAATAAGGTCAATAGGTCACTGAGATTTATCTGTAGAAGAGTTAGCAGTAGACCAGTAGAGGTAGAGGACTAGAAGTTCTTGTTCTAGTAGACTAGAAGAGGTAGAAATTAGTGGTAGGTAATGTTATTCTTCAGCCGAGTCTTCCTCTTCTTAGGCCCCGTTTACAATATTCAGTTCAATGGCTGTACATTCATTTGAACGAGTTAAGAGAAGGTTCACAATGCTGGTTGCACGAATTAAAAATCTTTGAGATGAAGAGATGAATATATATATATATATATATATATATATATATATATATATATATATATATATATATATATCGCATTTGTGTTCCTCACGTGTGCCCCAAAGAATGAGGTGATTTGGTAAAATGCTATGCCCAAGATAACTATCCGAGTGCCGGCGGTGGGGTGGTTCATATAGCCTCGGCTATCACCTCATTTTGTCCGGTCGTGATGGTCAAGTGGATTAAGGCGTCTTGTACATACCAGTTGCGTTGCTTCTGGGAGTATGGGTTCGAGTCACTTCTGGGGTGTGAGTTTTCAGTTGCATATGTCCTGGGGACCATTCAGGCTTGTTCGCATTTGTGTTCCTCACGTGTGCCCCAAAGAATGAGGTGATTTGGTAAAATGCTATGCCCAAGATAACTATCCGAGTGCCGGCGGTGGGGTGGTTCATATAGCCTCGGCTATCACCTCATTTTGTCCGGTCGTGATGGTCAAGTGGATTAAGGCGTCTTGTACATACCAGCTGCGTTGCTTCTGGGAGTATGGGTTCGAGTCACTTCTGGGGTGTGAGTTTTCAGTTGCATATGTCCTGGGGACCATTCAGGCTTGTTCGCATATATATATATATATATATATATATATATATATATATATATATATATATATATATATATATATATATATATATATATATATATATATTAATTTACATTGTCTGCAGAGGCGAAGAGTAAGGAGTGACATGATTGAAGTGAACAAATGGATAGAATGAGATAGAAAATGAGGTATTAGTAAGGTGTTAAATATGACAGAATAGAACACGAAACAATGAATATAAATTGGATAAGTTTAGATTTAGGGCAGACCCGGTGGCTTTCAGGGCAGACCCGGTGGCTTTCAGGGCAGACCCGGTGGCTTTCAGGGCAGACCCGGTGGCTTTCAGGGTAGACCCGGTGGCTTTCAGGGTAGACCCGGTGGCTTTCAGGGTAGACCCGGTGACTTTCAGGGTAGACCCGGTGGCTTTCAAGGCAGACCCGGTGGCTTTCAGGGCAGACCCGGTGGCTTTCAGGGTAGACTTGGTGACTTGAGAGTGCAAATGGAGGACTCATTGTAGCCGTTGAAGCTTCAGAGTAGCCTTACCTTGTGCCCCTCTCTCTCTGCTTCACCTCTCTTCCCTCACCTCCATCCTTAAACCTCCACCTTCCTCCCTCCCCCTTTTTCTCTCTCCCTCCCACTTCTCTCTCCCTCCCCCTCCCTCCCTCCCTCCCCCACACCTCCATGATAACAGGTCAATAACTGCACATTACACCTCTAATAAAGCTATTTTTCTGGTGGGTTTAGCTGGGTTCCTGAGCCCAGAATACAGTCCAATATTGCCCGCAAATATTGAATGTGTGACTTGATGACTGATTGGCTCTCTAACTGTTTGACTGACTGGTTAAACGAACGGTTTGCCTTAGTGCGATATTGGCTCACTAAATGTCTCGTTGAGTGACTCTTATTAACTACCAGTATTATACTTGTATTCTACCAGTGAGGAGTAGAGTGCGTGTTGAGGACTTGGGTGTTCGTAATAATGGCAGCGCCAGCATGATGGCTGAGCGCCTTGTGTTGTGTTTGCCAACGGTTGCTTGTCCACGCAGTTGGGCCAGGTTGGGAACCTTGAGAAGATTGGCTTTATATGTGACAGTAAAGCGGCTGACGTCTCCTGTCTTGAAGGCTTTAGTGTACTGATCAGCCACAACGGGACAAGACTATTGTTAAGTCTTGTTGTATGGCTATCTACCTTGTCCAGGGGTCGGAGAAATGATGGGAAGCCATCCAGGAGAGTGCCGCATACTCAAGATGGGAAGCCATCCAGGAGAGTGCCGCGTACTCAAGATGGGCAGCCATCCAGGAGAGTGCCACGTACTCAAGATGGGAAGCCATCCAGGAGAGTGCCGCGTACTCAAGATGGGAAGCCATCCAGGAGAGTGCCACGTACTCAAGATGGGAAGCCATCCAGGAGAGTGCCACGTACTCAAGATGGGAAGCCATCCAGGAGAGTGCCGCGTACTCAAGATGGGCAGCCATCCAGGAGAGTGCCGCGTACTCAAGATGGGCAGCCATCCAGGAGAGTGCCACGTACTCAAGATGGGAAGCCATCCAGGAGAGTGCCGCGTACTCAAGATGGGCAGCCATCCAGGAGAGTGCCACGTATTCAAGATGGGAAGCCATCCAGGAGAGTGCCGCGTACTCAAGATGGGCAGCCATCCAGGAGAGTGCCGCATACTCAAGATGGGAAGCCATCCAGGAGAGTGCCACGTACTCAAGATGGGGAGCCATCCAGGAGAGTGCCACGTACTCAAGATGGGAAGCCATCCAGGAGAGTGCCGCGTACTCAAGATGGGCAGCCATCCAGGAGAGTGCCGCGTACTCAAGATGGGAAGCCATCCAGGAGAGTGCCACGTACTCAAGATGGGGAGCCATCCAGGAGAGTGCCACGTACTCAAGATGGGAAGCCATCCAGGAGAGTGCCGCGTACTCAAGATGGGCAGCCATCCAGGAGAGTGCCGCGTACTCAAGATGGGCAGCCATCCAGGAGAGTGCCGCGTACTCAAGATGGGCAGCCATCCAGGAGAGTGCCGCGTACTCAAGATGGGCAGCCATCCAGGAGAGTGCCGCGTACTCAAGATGGGCAGCCATCCAGGAGAGTGCCGCGTACTCAAGATGGGCAGCCATCCAGGAGAGTGCCGCGTACTCAAGATGGGCAGCCATCCAGGAGAGTGCCGCGTACTCAAGATGGGCAGCCATCCAGGAGAGTGCCGCGTACTCAAGATGGGCAGCCATCCAGGAGAGTGCCGCGTACTCAAGATGGGCAGCCATCCAGGAGAGTGCCGCGTACTCAAGATGGGCAGCCATCCAGGAGAGTGCCGCGTACTCAAGATGGGAAGCCATCCAGGAGAGTGCCGCGTACTCAAGATGGGAGGCCATCCAGGAGAGTGCCGCATACTCAAGATGGGAAGCCATCCAGGAGAGTGCCGCATACTCAAGATGGGCGGCCATCCAGGAGAGTGCCGCGTACTCAAGATGGGCAGCCATCCAGGAGAGTGCCGCGTACTCAAGATGGGAAGCCATCCAGGAGAGTGCCGCGTACTCAAGATGGGCAGCCATCCAGGAGAGTGCCGCGTACTCAAGATGGGAAGCCATCCAGGAGAGTGCCGCGTACTCAAGATGGGAAGCCATCCAGGAGAGTGCCGCGTACTCAAGATGGGCAGCCATCCAGGAGAGTGCCGCGTACTCAAGATGGGAAGCCATCCAGGAGAGTGCCGCGTACTCAAGATGGGCAGCCATCCAGGAGAGCGCCGCGTACTCAAGATGGGCAGCCATCCAGGAGAGTGCCGCGTACTCAAGATGGGCAGCCATCCAGGAGAGCGCCGCGTACTCAAGATGGGCAGCCATCCAGGAGAGTGCCGCGTACTCAAGATGGGCAGCCATCCAGGAGAGTGCCGCGTACTCAAGATGGGCAGCCATCCAGGAGAGTGCCGCGTACTCAAGATGGGCAGCCATCCAGGAGAGTGCCGCGTACTCAAGATGGGCAGCCATCCAGGAGAGTGCCGCGTACTCAAGATGGGCAGCCATCCAGGAGAGTGCCGCGTACTCAAGATGGGCAGCCATCCAGGAGAGTGCTGCGTACTCAAGATGGGCAGCCATCCAGGAGAGTGCCGCGTACTCAAGATGGGCAGCCATCCAGGAGAGTGCCGCGTACTCAAGATGGGCAGCCATCCAGGAGAGTGCCGCGTACTCAAGATGGGAAGCCATCCAGAAGAGTGCCACGTACTCAAGATGGGAAGCCATCCAGGAGAGTGCCACGTACTCAAGATGGGCAGCCATCCAGGAGAGTGCCGCATACTCAAGATGGGCAGCCATCCAGGAGAGTGCCACGTACTCAAGATGGGAAGCCATCCAGGAGAGTGCCGCATACTCAAGATGGGAAGCCATCCAGGAGAGTGCCACGTACTCAAGATGGGAAGCCATCCAGGAGAGTGCCGCATACTCAAGATGGGAAGCCATCCAGGAGAGTGCCACGTACTCAAGATGGGCAGCCATCCAGGAGAGTGCCGCATACTCAAGATGGGCAGCCATCCAGGAGAGTGCCGCATACTCAAGATGGGCAGCCATCCAGGAGAGTGCCACGTACTCAAGATGGGAAGCCATCCAGGAGAGTGCCGCATACTCAAGATGGGCAGCCATCCAGGAGAGTGCCGCATACTCAAGATGGGCAGCCATCCAGGAGAGTGCCGCATACTCAAGATGGGAAGCCATCCAGGAGAGTGCCGCATACTCAAGATGGGAAGCCATCCAGGAGAGTGCCGCGTACTCAAGATGGGCAGCCATCCAGGAGAGTGCCGCGTACTCAAGATGGGAAAGTACTTGTGCGTCATTGTATGTTTTACAACCGCTGCTGTCGAGAGGGTACAGTATACGCCTCAGGGCTGTTATGTTCTTGCCTGCCATGCTGCAAGGCTCGCTTTATGACACTTCATCAACTTGAACAATTAAACTTGACCCCCCTAGGGCGACTGAAGGATGGGGACCAAGAGCTGACGCCCGTCCAGAAAGCTCATAAACAACAAAATACATTTGGACGGATTTGCACGAGCCTCTGGCTGCGTCCGTGCAACAAATCCGGATCACAAGTGTTCGCGAGTCACTGACAAATTACCTTTCTGGATTCTTCACGACGAGCGAACTCTTCCGTATTATTTTTGTCTAATAATTCCAAATTATTAACAGAAACCTGAATCCGGATCACGACTCAGCCATGCGAGATGTTCACGAACGGTCTGAATATCAATGAGCGAAAATAATGCTGTTTGGCCTTTACAAGTCCGGGTATTGTAAGGTTTTGTGTTATGTTAAACCAGGTCCGGCGGCGGCCCTTGCCTCAGGTCACCTGGAGAAGGCGCGGCGGGACGCTGCCTCTGTACTCACCTAGTTGTATTCACCTAGTTGTATTCACCTAGTTGTGCTTGCGGGGGTTGAACTCTGCTCTTTCGGTCCACCTCTCAACTGTTACTAACTGCTAACTAATTTTTTTTTCTACACACACCCAGGAAGCAGCCCGCAACAGCTGTCTAACTCACAGGTACCTATTTACTGCTATATAGCAGGGGCATCAGGGTGAAAGAAACTCTGCCCATTTTGTTTCTGCCATCACCGGGTATCGAACCCGAACCCTAAGATTACGAGTACAGACCGCTGCCCACTCAGCTATCAGGCCCCCCCTCCCCCTGTGTGTATTATTTGTGCTCTCAAGGTCGAGCTCTTAGCTCTTGGACCCCGCTTTTCCAACCGCCGGTTGTCTATATACTGACTCTACCTATTTTCCTCTTATATCTACTACATATATTACACACACACACACACACACACACACACACACACACACACACACACACACACACTCAGGGGTCGTAGTCATAAGGGCCCGGGTTTTGACTCCAGGTCGAAGCTGAAAAAAATGGTAGTTTCTTTCACCTGATGGTACTGTTCACCTGGGAGTTAGACAGCTGCTATTTGCTGCATTCTGGGGATATGTGTGTGTGTGTATGTGAGGTCAAGAGGAAAAATAGGTGGGGAGTGAGTACATTAGACAATCGACGGGTAGAAAGATGAAAGAGGTAAGAGGTCGTCCATCCCGTACGGGCTCACCATAGCCCGTGCTGCTTGGAACTTTTTGTTCCAAGTAGCGAATCTTTAACAACAACAACAACCGTACCCCAGACCAGTCCCCTTGCAAGTTTGGGTGAGGCTAGCCACAAGCCTCTGGCCGCCAACTTTACACCGACAGACACAGCTTGTCAGTAGAGTTGTTTGCGGTAATGCTATAGATTTTGTGTACCGATGGCTGTGATTGTATACGTGCCCCAGTTGGCAAGGTGTTACATATTGATTCTGTATGATGACGTGTTGCGAGGGTTCAATGGCACTTACTCAATCGATATAATGAGGTGTTGTTGGTGTTAAGGAAAAGTGTGTTGTGACGCTCTGTCAATGGTTGTCATTTACGGTTGTAACTTTCCCTTCTTCTACTTTCTTTTATTTATTTTTCAGCTGTTGAAAGTATTTCTAGTATTTTCAGAGTACCCAGGTGTATAAAAACTATTGTTTGAGATACACTTCCACAGTCTTAATTCCTTTGTGTATCGCTATATATAGCTCTTGTTTCCCATAAGTTTGATTTTAGTCAATGTTTATGTATTTTGGGCTGTTATTGTTCCACCTGATTGATGTGTGTTAAGATTTAGGGAGGGTATGTGTGGCTGGGTGTGGCTGGGTGTGGCTGGGTGGTGCTGGGTGGTGCTGGGTGTGGCTGGGTGGTGCTGGGTGGTGCTGGGTGTGGCTGGGTGTGGCTGGGTGTGGCTGGGTGGTGGCTGGGTGGTGGCTGGGTGGTGCTGGGTGAGGCTGGGTGTGACTGGGTGGTGGCTGGGTGTGGCTGGGTGGTGGCTGGGTGTGGCTGGGTGTGGCTGGGTGTTGGCTGGGTGTGGCTGGGTGTGGCTGGGTGTTGGCTGGGTGGAGCTGGGTGGTGGCTGGGTGTGGCTGGGTGGAGCTGGGTGGGCTGGGTGTGGCTGGGTGGTGGCTGGGTGGGGCAAGGTGGGTGTGTCACGCTGGCACTTGCGCACACATGAGGTGAGAGAGCTACCTACTTTACCTTGTTGTGGTTCCGTGGATCAACGTCCCCGAGGCCCGGTCTCTAACCAGGCCTCCTGGGTGGTGATCTGGTCATCCAGGGAGGGAGGGGGGGTGGATGATACACGGGTGAGAGGGGAGGGGGGTGGAGGCGAGGACGGGTGAGGAGCGGCTGTGAGGTGACTCCCTGTGAGCAGTGACAGGTCGCGGGTGCCAGGTGTAGTGCCACCTCACCCTCAGTACCCATCATATAAAGCCCTGCTGGCACCCGCCCCTCCCCCACGCTGCTCACAGGGATAAACACGTCTCATACCTGTGTTCTTGGCACCTCAAGTACCGTCAAAACAGTACTAGTGGTCAACTACTCTGGAGCCAGGAGCTAGAGCTTGACGGGGCGGACTCCGCTTGTGGTTGACAATAGCGAGCAGAGGCACACAAAAACTCTAGCAAATATGTTACTCCCCGCAACACAATAGAGTAACTGCAATAATGATAAGCTCTCCCTGCACCACGGTATTGTAACCCCGATGTAACGCTCTCGTCAAAACAAAAGTGAAACGGTGGATGGCTGCAGGCTGGTGCCGGCGTTGCCATCTGTCGCGTGCCAGTTGTGTCGGTGGGTGCCGGTAAGTGCCAGCTGACTGCTGTAGGGACGGCACCGTGGCACCTTGGCTCTCTACCTCACCTGTCTTCACCGTGTGAGGCGTCACCGTGACGCACCAGTCATTACCTCAGGCTGTAACACCTGTTGACGCCATGAGGCACCAGTACAGGTGTATGTAGTTACTTCCAGGGCATGCCTAAGTGTAGGAGGCAAGGCCAGGTGTCGGGTCAAGAGGTGAGAGACCCTCGCCTCTACCTAGGGGCAAGAGACCGGACCCTCGCCTCTACCTCCCACTAGTCCACTATTCTCTACAGACACACAAGCGGCTCCTGAAGGATTATCCCACAACAATCTGTTGAGAAAGTTTTGAGTCAGTAGGCCGCCGGGGTGGAGGCGGGAGCTGGGCGGACCACCGTGGCTGTATGGAGGGTGTTGAGAGTGACCTTAAACCACCTCATATTACACGGCTCAGGGCTTGGAGGGCACGTACCCTCGTGCTCCAGGGAGGCATATCACACTTGCCACTTATCTCACACTTGTTAAGGGTTTGCCACGATCTTGGTTTGGTTGCCACGATCACTAATGGTTTGCCACGATCACTAATGGTTTGCCACGATTCTTGGTTTGGTTGCCACGATCACTAATGGTTTGCCACGATCTTGGTTTGGTTGCCACGATCTTGGTTTGGTTGCCACGATCACTAATGGTTTGCCACGATCACTAATGGTTTGCCACGATCTTGGTTTGGTTGCCACGATCACGCTCTTGTATTTTTCAGGCCCGAGTTTCACTCTCCGATGATTTAATAAGTAAATGAATTGGTTAAAAAAAATCCAAAGACACATTTCATCACTTTAAATATTGATACTACTTTCAAAACAAGGTTTATTTATTTTAGATCAAGATCGCTTTAACCCTGTCGTAGCTCAGTCGATTAAGGCAGTGTCTGGGATGCTCCTGGACGCAGGTTCGAATCCTCGTCACGGCCCTTGTGGACTTGTTCAAAAGAATCACTTCTTCATGCAAGTAAAATATTTATACAAATCGTGTTGAGTTAGAACTAGGTTAGGTTAGGTATTTTAGTTATGTTGGGAATTGCGTGTGTTTGTATAGGTGTGCGCACGCAAGAAATACAAAATGAAGAAGTGAGAGTGTGTCTTCCCACCTGGGGAGGAGGTGAGAGTGTGTCTTCCCACCTGGGGAGGAGGTGAGAGTGTGTCTTCCCACCTGGGGAGGAGGTGAGAGTGTGTCTTCCCACCTGGGGAGGTGTGTCTTCCCACCTGGGGAGGAGGTGAGAGTGTGTCTTCCCACCTGGGGAGGAGGTGAGAGTGTGTCTTCCCACCTGGGGAGGAGGTGAGAGTGTGTCTTCCCACCTGGGGAGGAGGTGAGAGTGTGTCTTCCCACCTGGGGAGGAGGTGAGAGTGTGTCTTCCCACCTGGGGAGGAGGTGAGAGTGTGTCTTCCCACCTGGGGAGGAGGTGAGAGTGTGTCTTCCCACCTGGGGAGGAGGTGAGAGTGTGTCTTCCCACCTGGGGAGGAGGTGAGAGTGTGTCTTCCCACCTGGGGAGGAGGTGAGAGTGTGTCTTCCCACCTGGGGAGGAGGTGAGAGTGTGTCTTCCCACCTGGGGAGGAGGTGAGAGTGTGTCTTCCCACCTGGGGAGGAGGTGAGAGTGTGTCTTCCCACCTGGGGAGGAGGTGAGAGTGTGTCTTCCCACCTGGGGAGGAGGTGAGAGTGTGTCTTCCCACCTGGGGAGGAGGTGAGAGTGTGTCTTCCCACCTGGGGAGGAGGTGAGAGTGTGTCTTCCCACCTGGGGAGGAGGTGAGAGTGTGTCTTCCCACCTGGGGAGGAGGTGAGAGTGTGTCTTCCCACCTGGGGAGGAGGTGAGAGTGTGTCTTCCCACCTGGGGAGGAGGTGAGAGTGTGTCTTCCCACCCGGGGAGGAGGTGAGAGTGTGTCTTCCCACCTGGGGAGGAGGTGAGAGTGTGTCTTCCCACCTGGGGAGGAGGTGAGAGTGTGTCTTCCCACCTGGGGAGGAGGTGAGAGTGTGTCTTCCCACCTGGGGAGGTGGTGAGAGACTAAACACGGGGAGAGGCCACAGATCGACGCCTGGTGGGGCTGGGTGAACAAAGGGCTTATATGTGTATGTTATTCCCTGTAATTTGACTTACCTCGTGTTCTCTGTACAATTTGTATATTCCTGATAATGTCACGTTGTTGATGAAACGTGATCAAGGAGAAATACTGAGTGATCTAGTTCACCCTCTATATAGTAAAGGGTATTTACGTAAAATTTAAAATATCTATCAGAAAATTAACAATTGTAGTACAGTATAAGTATATATATATATATATATATATATATATATATATATATATATATATATATATATATATATATATATATATATATATATATATATATATATATATTATAATATACACACAATATTGGTGTATACTGCAGAAGGTTTTCATTTAGACAAGTTTCATTTAATATGAGTGCATAATCCGTGTTGATTATTTTCTTCCTTAGGGCTTCTATCCCTGTGACTAGTGCTCTTGCATCTTGGTTAATTGGAAGAGAGTTTCTCCAAATGTCACAGTTGTTCGAGATTGAATAAAATAATGACAAATTAAGTATATAATGTATTATACTTATTACAATTTACACAGCGTTTCGAACCAACATGGTTCATTCTCAAGTGAGGAGACATTCCCATCTGTCTACAGTTGATAAGTTTCTTATAGATATGTATTTTATGTAAATACCTGTCACCATGAAGGTAATTTGATGAGAAAAGACTTTAGTGTGAGCGCTTTGAAGCATAACTGTGGCCTTCGTCAGACACACAGCGAGAACGGAAAGAATTGTGAAAAGTGAAGAAGAATTACGGGAAGATTTACGATATAATTAGCATGTGTCGTGGTCATTGTTGCCGTCGTCTCTGACCAGGAGCACAACTGTGCCTGAAACAGCTCACACTTGGTCTTTTCCCGCCAAACACACACACCGAAACTACAACGTTGCTACAACGTTCGAACAAGTTTTCCACCTCCTAACCAGTTATAACAACCAATATAGCAAGTTATAACAACGTTCTAATACGTCATAAAAACGTTAAGTCAAGCTGTAACAACTTTACTACAAGTTGTAACAAGCGGAAAATAGAGAGAGTTACGGTTTGTGTTTCCAGAATTCTGCTCAAATGTGACATTTTTTGAGGCGAGTTTTGTGATAATGTCGCTCATATAATGTATACTATTGTGTAGCAGTTTATCTTGTAGACATATGTTATTAAATATGGCAGAGGGTA
Organism: Procambarus clarkii; assembly: GCF_040958095.1. Classification (NCBI taxonomy): domain Eukaryota; kingdom Metazoa; phylum Arthropoda; class Malacostraca; order Decapoda; family Cambaridae; genus Procambarus; species Procambarus clarkii. The sequence goes on along the minus strand of NC_091216.1, from coordinate 21,443,933 downwards.
GAGACCAAATTAGCGTGAGAGTATCCAGAGCCCAGGTTCGAATCATCCTCCCGGCTGCTAGTGATGTTGTCATTGATGCACCACGTTGATGTGATGTCTTCCTGCAGGTGAGAGAGAGGCTTGAGTCAGTGATGCCAACTTGAAGCGTCTATATTTCTTATGTTCTTCTTTTCCTAAAAAGGAAGTTACATTTCAACTCTCCATAGTTCATGCTATAGTGTTGTTATGGTCTGATGCTTAGAGATGTTGATCTTGTCAACAGTGTTAAATGCAAAGTTTAAGGGGACATGCATTACGTTATCTTGAGGTTATCTTGAGATGATTTCGGGGCTATAGTGTCCCCGCGGCCCGGTCCTCGACCAGGCCTCCACCCCCAGGAAGCAGCCCGTGACAGCTGACTAACTCCCAGGTACCTATTTACTGCTAGGTAACAGGGGCATTCAGGGTGAAAGAAACTTTGCCAATTTGTTTCTGCCTCGTGCGGGAATCGAACCCGCGCCACAGAATTAAGAGTCCTGCACGCTATCCACCAGGCTACGAGGCCCCTTTCATCCTACGTTGATGAAGATTAAGCCCCCAAGAGGTGGCACGGGCATGAATAGCCCGTGAGAGTTAGATTTTTTGTTTAGTAAATGTACACTGTGTGCTGAGGTGGTATGTAATCATGAGGCTGCTATCGCAGGGGTTACGGGCTCACCATAGCCCGTGCTACATGGACACTTCGTCCTAAGTAGTTAAATTTGAAACAATAACAACATATCGGAGGGGAGGATACTGATATATATATATATATATCAGTGTTCAACTATATTGGATATATAGTTGCTCTTTGATAGTCATGTTTGCACATTGTCCAGCGTCTTGAGAAACATGTTGTCTTGAAGGGAGCCGGTGGCTGAGCGGACAGAACACTGGACGCGTGATCCTGTGGTCCCGGGTTCGATCCCGGGCGCCGGCGAGAAACAATGAGCAGAGTTTATTTCACTCTATGCCCCTGTTACCTAGCAGTAAATAGGTACTTGGGAGTTAGTCAGCTGTCACGGGCTGCTTCCTGGGGGTGGAGGCCTGGTCGAGGACCGGGCCGCGGGGACACTAAAGCCCTGAAATCATCTCAAGATAACCTCAAGATAACCTGTATTTTGGGGGCTGAGGGTGCCCAAGTGGGCACGTGAAGGGCCAGACCACACCCGTCTGTGGTAATGGCTTGGCGCTTTCTCCTGACAGTTGTCTTCCCTTCTCTCCCTGCTCGGCCGGTGTGAGGAAAGTTGCTCAGCAGCAAGTGTTGAGACCTTGTTGCTCGTGTAGCAGAGTGTCAACTATGAGTGGTAACACCTGTCACCAATGTGACCCATTGCTGGAGGCAAGATGCTAAGTGTTTACTCACACAAACACAACACTCACATACAAATTACAAATATTTATTCAGGTAAAGTACATACATACAAGGTGAAATACAAAAGTTGATGGAGTTATACATAGAGCTAGTACATACAATGCCTAAAGCCACTATTACGCAAAGCGTTTCGGACAGGAAAAACACTAAAACTAACACACACACACACAGGCACCGCTCCTGTGCCAGGTAAGTCCACTACGGGCTCACCATAGCCCGTGCTACTTGTCCCGCTCCTGTGCCAGGTAAGTCCTCTACGGGCTCACCATAGCCCGTGCTACTTGTCCCGCTCCTGTGCCAGGTAAGTTACGGGCTCACCATAGCCCGTGCTACTAGGAACTTGTTCCGAGTAGCTGAATCTACAACAACAAACTACTAAAACTAAATACATACACTCCTCCTTCCTCACCAGCGGCAGATTACATTGATGACTGTAACTGACTTTCTGGCTGAAGAATGAGTCAACAGGTGGTTGACTCCCGTACTGGTGGCCAGGGGAAAGTGAGCATCAACCACATTCTGTAGGTTTTGTCAGACGTGATTGGTAGTTTCTCCGAGTAACCTCAACTCTCTCGACTTCCAGGGAGCGCCACGCGGCCCTCTTCTTTGACCAACTTGCTGCCTGGAAAGCCACTGGAAAAATACACGTGTTGGATGTTGCATGTTAAGAGAGTGTGTGAGTGTGCACGATAAACTCACATGTCTGGTGAGTTGAGGTTACCTGGTGAGGAGACTGCTGGGCTGTCACTGGTACCCGTCCACATACAGTCAAGACGGATGAGCTAAGTATCTTAACACTCATCTTGAGATGATTTCGGGGCTTTAGTGTCCCCGCGGCCCGGTCCTCGACCAGGCCTCCACCCCCAGGAAGCAGCCCGTGACAGCTGACTAACACCCAGGTACCTATTTACTGCTAGGTAACAGGGGCATAGGGTGAAAGAAACTCTACCCATTGTTTCTTGCCGGCGCCCGGGATCAAACCCGGGACCACAGGATCACAAGTCCAGTGTGCTGTCTGCTCGGCCGACCAGCTCCCTCATTCATCCAGTCCTTACCTAGACCAGCCTCTGGGTGACAGCTCTCGCAGGAAGGGTGACGGAGTCCGTAGCGTGTTGACTCTCACTCAGCAGGTGTGGCGTGTGACAGTTGTGTGTGTGTGAACGTGTAGGAGTGTAGTGAGAGCGAGCAGTGGGAGGAGTGAAGTAGTGGGTGCTAATTAAGACAGACTTGTGGCAGTAAAAGTGGTAATTGAGTGTGTGGGCGGGGAAAATGTTGAGGGAGGAGCCCCCACCTCACCAGCTGTTGTTGTCTTCAATACCAAGCAGCAAATCTCCAGTTGGATGATAAACATCACCGTCTCCCAAGTCTTTTATAAACCGGCACCAAACAATTGCCAAGGCATAAAAGTGGCAAGGGAAAATGCCAGGTCGTTCCAGGACAAGTTGAGATGTCGGCGTGACGAGGACCAACTCTCCTTGACTGTCCCTACAGCTGCTGGTTTTCTCTTTCAGCGCCTTAATGTGGCCATCCAGAGAGGAAATGCTCACTGCATCCATGGTTCCTGCCCGCCATCTCAGGAGCTGGAGGAGCTCTACAGCTTGTGACAAGTAGCCTTGTCACAGGTTGTGACTAGACACGTTAAATCATCCCTTGACTATCTCCCTCCCTCTCCGGGATATTTTATTATTATTATTATTATTTTTTACCACAGACGTGGCCGGACATTTACAATACTAACCAGCATATATACATTTTCTTCTGTCCTCCATGGACAGGGTGAGATGTGTTAAACATATAGTTCGGGGATTTATTGAACAATCAACCACAGAATTAGTGGTCGATTGTTCACGCCCTGTAGTACTTTTAGAATGCTAATCTAACCTACAGACATAAATACATAGCTACACAGTTACGTCTGCCCTACATAAAGTGGTCGATGTGTCTTTTACATAGTGTTATTAATGTGCATGTACAAAGGTGAAATGTAATTCTGATCAACTTCCACATATACTTTATGCACATACATATACATACGCACACATAAACATATATATATACATACATACATACATACACATATTCGCACACATACCTTCATGGCTCTCCTACTCTGAGAGGGTAAGATAGCTGATAGAGAAACTAACGTGTTATCAAGCACTTAACCACTGAAGGTGATTAAGATGCTTGTACAAGCTCAGGTTATATAGTTACATCATATACATTGAATAATTAGGGACACCCACCGCTTCTCCCCAGTTCTAGGCTCAAACGCTTTGGTCACATTATCAGCAGATCAGAACTGAAGGTGCATTCTTCCAGGGGTGTGGCAGTCTTCCAGGGGTGTGGCAGTCTTCCAGGAGTGTGGCAGTCTTCCAGGGATGTGGCAGTCTTCCAGGGGTGTGGCAGTCTTCCAGGGGTGTGGCAGTCTTCCAGGGGTGTGGCAGTCTTCCAGGGGTGTGGCGGTCTTCCAGGAGTGTGGCAGTCTTCCAGGAGTGTGGCGGTCTTCCAGGAGTGTGGCGGTCTTCCAGGAGTGTGGCAGTCTTCCAGGAGTGTGGCAGTCTTCCAGGAGTGTGGCAGTCTTCCAGGAGTGTGGCAGTCTTCCAGGAGTGTGGCAGTCTTCCAGGAGTGTGGCAGTCTTCCAGGAGTGTGGCAGTCTTCCAGGAGTGTGGCAGTCTTCCAGGAGTGTGGCAGTCTTCCAGGAGTGTGGCAGTCTTCCAGGAGTGTGGCGGTCTTCCAGGAGTGTGGCAGTCTTCCAGGAGTGTGGCGGTCTTCCAGGAGTGTGGCAGTCTTCCAGGAGTGTGGCAGTCTTCCAGGGGTGTGGCAGTCTTCCAGGAGTGTGGCAGTCTTCCAGGGGTGTGGCAGCCTTCCAGGGGTGTGGCAGTCTTCCAGGGGTGTGGCAGTCTTCCAGGGGTGTGGCAGTCTTCCAGGGGTGTGGCGGTCTTCCAGGGTATCATTGCGCCTATCATTCTTCACGGTATATATAATGTTAAAACCTTCCCACTGCCTCCGAAGATACTGAAGAGTGCTTCAGCTGAGCGACACTAGACAAACATATTATTGTGCAACTGACTTTGGAAACTTAATTGTCCATCTTCCTTCGCAAGTGAAGACGAACATAACAAAGGGAATATATATATATATATATATATATATATATGATTATGCGTATGTCAATTCTGGTATAATGATCTGCCGTGACTCCTCATATTTCTACAAAACTACCCTCATATTTCTGCAACACTGCTCTCGTATTTCTCCAACACTACCCCTCATATCTTTGCAACGTTACCCTCATCTGGTATGCAAATATCTCATCTGGTGTTGGGTAGGTTTATGGGCGTCTCGTAGCGCGGAGTGGGGTCGGGGCGGCGGGGCTGGCGCGGAGGGCCGCCACATACCTGCGGGGGCTCAGGTAAGCGGCTTCCCGCCCCCTGACACACGCTGACTGACTCTCTTGAACCAGCGCGCAGATTACCCTCAAAATGTACACGATTTTTCTTGACGGTCTCTTGTCTGCTTGAGGAATTGTGTGTGTGTGTGTGTGTGTGTGTGTGTGTGTGTGTGTGTGTGTGTGTGTGTGTGTGTGTGTGCGCGCGTGTGTGTGTGTGTGTGTGTGTGCGTGTGTGCACTCACCTATTTGTGCCTGCAGGATCGAGGATTGACTCTTGGATCCCGCCTTTCTAGCCAGCGATTGTTTACAGCAATGACTCCGGTCCTATTTCTCTATCATATCTAGTTTTAACATTATGAATAGTATTTGCTTCCACAGCCTGCTCCTTAAGTGCATTCCTTTTTCCCACTACTCTCACGCTAAAAGAAAACTTCCTAACATCTCTGTGACTCATCTGAGTTTCAAGCTTCCATCCATGTCCCCTCGTTCTGTTACTATTCCGTGTGAACATTTCGTCTATGTCCACTTTGTCAATCCCTCTGAGTATCTTATACGTTCCTATCATGTCCCCCCTCTCCCTTCTTCTTTCTAGTGTCGTAAGGCACAGTTCCCTCAGGCGCTCCTCATACCCCATCCCTCGTAGCTCTGGGACGAGTCTCGTTGCAAACCTCTGAACCTTTTCCAGTTTCATTATATGCTTCTTCAGATGGGGACTCCATGATGAGGCGGAATACTCTAAGACTGGCCTCACGCAGGCAGTGTAAAGCGCCCTAAATGCCTCCTTACTTAGGTTTCTGAATGATGTTCTAACTTTTGCCAGTGTAGAGTACGCTGCTGTCGTTATCCTATTTATATGTGCCTCAGGAGATAAATTAGGTGTTACGTCCACGCCCAGGTCTCTTTCTCGAGTAGTCACAGGTAGGCAGTTCCCCTTCATTGTGTACTGTCCCTTTGGTCTCCTATCACCTAATCCCATTTCCGTAACGTTACATTCGCTCGTGTTGAACTCCAGTAGCCATTTCTCTGACCATCTCTGCAACCTTTTCAGGTTCTCTTGGAGGATTCTACAATCCTCATCTGTCACAACTCTTCTCATTAATTTTGCATCATCCGCGAACATTGACATATAGGTTTCCACTCCTGTAAACATGTCGTTAACGTAAATTAGAAAGAGGATTGGGCCCAGCACCGATCCTTGAGGTACTCCACTCGTTACTGTTCGCCAGTTCGACTTCTCGCCCCCCTTACCATTACTCTCTGGCTCCTTCCTGTTAGGTAGTTTCTCACCCATGTTAGGGCCTTTCTGCTTACTCCTGCCTGCCTCTCAAGTTTGTATAGCAGGCGGGAGTAAGCGGAGAGGCCCTAGCATGGGTGAGGAACTACCTAACAAGGACCCTGTATTCACCTAGTTGTGCTTGCGGGGGTTGAGCTCTGCTCTTTCGGCCCGCCTCTCAACTGTCACTCAATTAACTGTTACTAACTACTAACTAATTTTTTTCCACACCCACACACCCCCAGGAAGCAGCCTGTAACAGCTGTCTAACTCCCAGGTACCTATTTACTGCTAGGCAACAAGGGCATCAGGGTGAAAGAAACCCTGTCCATTGTTTCTCGCCGGCGCCGGGAATCGAACTCGGGCCACAGGATTACGTGCCCAGCGTGCTATCCACACAGCCACCGGCGCCCCCTGTAACAAGGGGTGTGTATATTTACTATTTAGATTTGTTTTGCTTTTACGATGACTATTTCATTGTAAATATTTCCTCATTTTTTACATTATTAAGTTCGAAAAGTTTTTTTCTGTGTCGTGGGATGTAGTGTGGTGAGTCTGGTTCTTTGTAACTTTGCTCTTCCTTCATGGCGCGTAGTTCTGGCACCCGCCTTCTTGCACACTTCTCCAGCTCTTGGCTTGAGAGTCCTCGCCAGCGATGCATACTTTACCACTGCTCTCACGTATGTTGTGCACAGTGTTCGGCCAGGCGAGTCGCCCGGCGAGCTTAGGGTGATGGATTGTAATTCACGATTGTCGGGAGGAGCGACTGAGAGTTTTGTAATTGTGTGGTCAATAATGTAGGGCTGTGGTCATCGTCCACCTTCTGTCTGCCAGCTGTGGCTGGGTGCTGGCTGGGTGCTGGCTGGGTGCTGGCTGGGTGCTGGCTGGGTGGTGGCTAGGTGGTGGCTGGGTGCTGGCTGGGTGCTGGCTGGGTGGTGGCTGAGTGGTGGCCGAGTGGTGGCCGAGTGGTGGCCGAGTGGTGGCTAGGTGGTGGCTGGGTGCTGGCTGGGTGCTGGCAGGGTGCTGGCTGGGTGGTGGCAGGGTGCTGGCTGGGTGCTGGCTGGGTGCTGGCTGGGTGCTGGCTGGGTGCTGGCTGGGTGCTGGCTAGGTGGTGGCAGGGTGCTGGCTGGGTGCTGGCTGGGTGGTGTCTGGGTGGTGTCTGGGTGGTGTCTGGGTGCTGGCTAGGGACGAGTATACAGAGACCTGAGGAGACGTGGATGGTGGTAGGGAAGGTTGTGTTCGTGTGTGGACGGGGAACATCCTCCCTCCCTCTCCCTCTCTCTCTCTCACCTGCCCTCCCTCCCTCCCCCCCCCACATCCTTCCCCCTCTCCATCAGGCCTCCTCCTCCTCCTCGTCCTATCCCCTCACTAACCGGCTCACTCCAACACAATTCTCGTGTCTTCAATACAAAGACAGGATAATGAATTGTAGATGACGTCACAGATGGTTTGTACCTGAGGCAGCTGGTGACTGGTCTTGAGCTGGAGCAAGGTGGGGGGGGGGGTTATCTTGAGATGATTGATTTCTTGAGATGATTTCGGGACTTAGCGTCCCCACGGCCCGGTCCTCGACCAGGCCTCCTTTTTGTTACACATCCCCAGGAAACATCCCGTAGCGATGTTATTCTTCTCCCTTCAGGAGACAGGTTTGGCGTGATATCAACTCCCAGATCTTTCTCTCTGTCCGTTTCGTGAAGTGTAACATGGACGGGGTAATGTGTGTACTCCGTCCACTACCCAGCCCCTGTCTTAACTAAACTTGAGGACCCCAGAGCTCTACTATTAGCCTTCAGTCCACTCCTGGTGGTCTTAGACGGTTGATCATCTTACACACTACAAACACGAGAACTGTTCTGTGCCCCTAGCAAGTCTGGAGACCTCAGCTGCCACCACCAAACCCACCGATATTGACGATTAATTAATTGTGGTTTGGATCAATCAATTAACCATTAAATCCTTGGGGTTGATCCCCAATTAATTGAAAAGGGAGCTATGCATTTACGTTAAGTGGTGAATTAAATCGAAAATCAAGGGAATATATCTCCGATATTAAATAGAATAGGCTTGCTTGAAATATATACCGAAACCCGGCTTGTGCATTCCGCGGCAAACACCATCATGTATACTTAGGTGAACTCCAAACATAGAGTTTTAACACTTAATAAACAAGTTTTATTAAATCAAGAATAATAATAATGGGGCAATTGAACCCAGCATATCCTACTCTGAACACTCCCTAAACTGAAAGCGTTATATGATAAAGAGTGCTGGGAAGACGGGACACCACGAGCGTAGCTCTCATTCTGTAACTACACTTAGGTAATTGCACACACACACACACACAGATTCTCAAGGTACTTAGGTACTCACCCCATTAGGTGAGTACACACATACACACACACATACACACACACACACACACACACACACACACACACACACACACACACACACACACACACACACACACACACACACACACACACGCGAGTGTTGAAGATATAAATGTATGAGAAGTAACCAAGCAGCAAAACAAGGTGTCAAGTAATGCGTCAAACATACTAGTGACACCTAAAAGTTGATATCAAGTTTTGCCTGTTTCTTATTTCCTGCGGCGCGGTGAGATCACCTTCCCTCTCTCTTCTCGGCTCCCTCCGCTCAGTTACTGCTCTCGCGTATATCTTTGATCTTTTGACGTGTTTCCTGTGTATTGGGGGTTCCATGCCTGGGCTGCACACTCGAGAGGGAGAGACTCATAGCTTGTATATAGCTTTTGGAAGCCCTAAGTTCAAGTCCAAGTTGGTAAAGGTTATCCGGACGTGGGGCAGTTTGGCCCGTGATGGTTGTGTTGTTAATGTGTTCCTGGTGGTTAGGCTGTGTACTCACCTAGTTGGGCTTGCGGGGGTTGAGCTCTGGCTCTTTGGTCCCGCCTCTCAACTGTCAATCAACTGGTGTACAGAGCTGGTATGTGTTTATTATTTGTGTCTGCAGAATTGAGCTATTAGCTCTTGGACCCCGCCTTTCTAACCAATCTATTTTTTTCTGTTATATCTACTATATATATTTCTCTAACACACACATCCCAACAAACTGCCCGTAGCAGCTGTCTGACTCCCAGGTAAGTATTTACTGATAGGTAAAGGATACATGATCAACCAGGCTGTGATTCATACGTCAGGCTGCGAGCAGCCGCGTCCAAAGAGTCTGGTTGACCAGTCCAGCAACGAGTAGGCCTGGTCGAGGACCGGGCCGCGGGGTCGCTAATTCCCGAAACCACCTCACGGTAACCTCATGGTGGGTGAACAGGTGCATCATGGTGAAAGAAACTGTGTCTTTTGTTTTGTTTCCGCCTCGGTCGGGAATCGAAACCGGGCCACAGGATTACGAGTCCTGCGCTCTGTCTACTCGGCTACCAGACCCCCAAACTGTGTGTGAGAGCTTGTGCTCATACTTCCCTAACATTTTGATGGTGATTTCAAAATGTGCCTCAGGTATTGTTTGTGTGGGTGAGGAGGCGGAGTGGGGAGCCGTGTGGGCGTCACTCCTCATTTGCTGCCTTATCCACTTTTTATGAATCTTTCAAAATAAAAATTTTTGGTCGCAGTTTGTGCTGTATCGGAGTTTTGTGTTTGCCTTAAAGCCTTGTCTATGTGCTCTCATATAACAGTGTTTACCTAACAGAGGAACACCCTCCTTCAGCTCCTGGGCTCTGCCTCTCCAACCACCCGTCATCTCTAATGAATCTCTACCCCCCTTTTGTCTTTTGTCATTTGATTTTAAGACTTTAAAATTAGCCTTTTCACTTCCTATGTGCCCCTTTTGGGGGATAGAACTCCAATTGTCTTTTTCCCGGCCAGTCCAAGCCTCTTGTTGCGTCATGAACTCCTCTTCTCTCGCGACCTTTCTCAGCAGTTTTGGATCATTTGTAAACACTGAGGTGAGCGAGCTACTGCCCCTCACCACGACTGTGGACACAACACTGAGGTGAGCGAGCTACTGCCCTTCACCACGACTGTGGACACACATCAGGGAGAGTCGTGGTGCGAGCAGCGAGCCTTGCGGGACCTCGCTCTTTGGTCTCCACCCTCACACAAGTCGAGCTGTGTATCTATGTATTTACGTATGTAGGTCAGCTTAGCATTTTAAAAGCACCGAATCACCTTCTGTGGTTGAGTGTTCAATAAACCCCTGAACTATATGTGTAACACATCTCTCACCCTGTCCATGGAGGACAGAAGAAAATGTATATATGCTGGTTAGCATTGTAAATGTCCGGCCACGTCTGTGGTAGAAAATAATAATATAAAAAAAAAAGTCGAGCCTGACCTCGGGCCGGGTTTGGGGAGTAGAAGGACTCCCAGAACCCCATCAAGCAGGTTATCAAGCAGGTAACTGCCAGTGTTTCCTGTCTCAGATATTCTCTCACTTCTTGCCACACGTTCTCTCACCTCTCTCTCTCTGGTAACCTATATTATCTTCCATACATTTTTATCTCTTCTACATTCTCTCGCGTCGCTGCTCTTTTATTAGAGTTTGTCTATTGCATTATTTTTTATCCATCTTTGTATCTCTCGCTTTCTTCCAGTACATATTGCCGGGTTCGCTTTGTAAACTCTTGTAGCTTTTGATGTTGGCTAATGTGTTGTGTAAGGTGGTGGGGGGGGGGGGGGAGCTGGCTCCGCAGCGGGCTGCGGACGTGTTGAACTGGTCTGACGTAGGTGGTGAACAGTATCGTGTATGTCTCTGTGGTGAGGTTCCTGGAGGCGTGCTGTTGCTGCTGCTGCTGTTGCTGCTGCTGCTGTTGCTGCTGCTGCTGATATCGTGTTTCCCAGTGCCTCTGGAGGCGGGGGAGGTGTTAGGTCTACTTCCAAGGGCCAGATTCACGAAGCAGTTACGCAGGTACTTACGAACGTGTACACCTTTCCTCAATCTTTGACGGCTTTGTTTACATTTATTAAACAGTTTACAAGCATGAAAACTTGCCAATCAACTGTTGTTATTGTTATAAACAGCCTCCTGGTGCTTCGGAGCTCATTAACTGTTTAATAATTGTAAACAAAACCGCCAAAGATTGAGAAAAGATGCACAGGTTCGTAAGTGCTTGCATAACTGCTTCGTGAATCTGGCCCCAGGGCTGTTTGCCCCTCTGGTTGAGTTGGTTGTCCCTCTGTTGAGAGTGTTGCTGAGTTCCAACCGGCTCACACACTCCACTACTGGTGTGTGTGTGGAGTGTGCCTCCACCACTGGTGTGTGTGGAGTGTGATCCTCCACCACTGGCCAGCCCTCACCACCCCAACACATGATAGCTCCCACACAAACAGTGATATGGTGGACCTAGAGGTGAGTGTGGGGCCCAGGTGTAGGGTGCCCAGGGGGGAGGACACACACACACACACACACACACACACACACACACACACACACACACACACACACACACACACACACACACACACACACACACACACACTCCTGAAGCTCCACACACTCTCAAAAGAGCCGACAAATTTAATTAGAGAGTTTTTACACTGTCTTTAATGACGATGTTGGTGTGTGTGTGTGTGTGTGTGTGTGTGTGTGTGTGTGTGTGTGTGTGTGTGTGTGTGTGTGTGTGTGTGTGTGTGTGTGTGTATGGAGGGTCCCGGGTGTATGGGGTGGTCCCTGTGCAACACACATGCCCCGGAAATTGCACCATAAACACCTACAACACTACCATACACCTGTGCATTAGCACCATGCACACCTGCAACAGCACAGCCACCACACCTGAGCATGTGTGGCCACTTGTCGGAGGCTCCTCTTGCCTCTGCCATACCCAACTATTGTATCTATAGTTACTATGGCGAGGCTATATCTAAAGCTACTATGAATAGGCTATAGGTATAAACCATTCATAGTAGCTATATATATAGTTATGGATGCCTCCAGACCGTTGACAGCCACGGACCTCCACACCGTTGACAGCCCCGGACCTCCACACCGTTGACAGCCACGGACCTCCACACCGTTGACAGCCACGGACCTCCACACTGTCGACAGCCACGGACCTCCACACTGTCGACAGCCACGGACCTCCATGTAACACTGTAAAAGTGTTTGGGTTAGTTTATTTAAAATATATATAGAGTACACGAGTCACAGACAAGGATCTGAGAGGCGCCAGTTGTCTGCCTGAGATCTCACACCTCTAACCGTTAATGACCCCAAGTGACCTGAGGTCAGATCATGATAATTTCACCTTGCTTCCGCTAAGCGTATAATTGGAGCCGGGTAGCCTTCAAACATGCCGACGTTTAAGGAGTGGCTTGGTAGTGCCGGAGGCTATCTACTTGTGGGCGGAGTTAGCTACTAGGTTCCCCAATATAAACTCGGAGAGCTATCCAGCATAAAGCATTAACAGACAGAACGGCAGTCAGGATTGCAGAGGAGACGGCCCTACTAGCAGGGAGGCTGTCGGCCGGCAGGGCGGGAGTCTCTGTCAACTACAGACCCCCCCCCTCTCTATTCAACTTAGACTCAGTCCTCGGTGAGTGAACATTTAGGTGACTTGGTCGTGTTTACATATGTTGTGTGATGATCAGGGGCAGTCAAGTTGTAGGGTTCTCGAATTCTTGGATGATGACTCACTTTGAATATTAATCGTTAACATTTTAATGGGATTGCTTAAGTTATGATACTTATCATGAAATATAATTATGAATTTATTATTTAAATTGTGTTTAACTTTGTTCCCTAGAGCTTTGAGTTGAGGTGAGAAAGCCTCTGTGGTTACTGTTTTCATGATATTAACGAGTACATGTTTGGAGTTGATACATGGTAATAACATCTTTTGAGAATATTTTGATACAGACAAGTTCCATTCCTTGTCTTGTATGTAATGATCATGAATGGATGGTGGCAGCATTTCGTCTTCTACTATCTACTCTTCTACTTCTACTATCTACTCTTCTACTTCTACCTATCTACTCCTCTCCCTCCACCCCTCTCTGAACTTTCACTTTCAACTAATGACCCTCCTCGCTCCTCCCACCTCCCTACCTCTCACCCCAAACCCTCACTAATTACTTCACTATTCATTTCTTTCCTTTCGTTTTCTCTTATACGTTTGTGGCAGTGATACTGTATTCTAGAGTTCTCTCTAGATTTTCGGGTAACTGATCCAGTTACGGCGCCTTGTAGTCTTAGCACCTAGGTAGTCAAATACCTAGGTTACAAGGTGTTGAACGAGAGAGGCTGCCTTAGGAACTCTGGAGGTGCTCTAGAATAGTTAGCTAACTGAGGACGGGATAACGGACTAGAGAGAGCTGTTTCCCCCGGCCTCGTTAGTTAACTGGGGGGTGGAATAATGGACAAGATAGAGCTATTTCCCCCACCCCCCGTTACATCCACACCGTTGACAGCCATGGACCTCCACACCGTTGACAGCCACGGACCTCCACACCGTTGACAGCCACGGACCTCCACACCGTTGACAGCCACGGACCTCCACACCGTTGACAGCCACGGACCTCCACACCGTTGACAGCCACGGACCTCCACACCGTTGACAGCCACGGACCTCCACACCGTTGACAGCCACGGACCTCCACACCGTTGACAGCCACGGACCTCCACACCGTTGACAGCCACGGACCTCCACACCGTTGACAGCCACGGACCTCCACACCGTTGACAGCCACGGACCTCCACACCGTTGACAGCCACGGACCTCCACACCGTTGACAGCCACGGACCTCCACACCGTTGACAGCCACGGACCTCCACACCGTTGACAGCCACGGACCTCCACACCGTTGACAGCCACGGACCTCCACACCGTTGACAGCCACGGACCTCCACACCGTTGACAGCCACGGACCTCCACACCGTTGACAGCCACGGACCTCCACACCGTTGACAGCCACGGACCTCCACACCGTTGACAGCCACGGACCTCCACACCGTTGACAGCCACGGACCTCCACACCGTTGACAGCCACGGACCTCCACACCGTTGACAGCCACGGGGCCTCCACACCGTTGACAGCCACGGGCCTCCACACCGTTGACAACCACGGACCTCCACACCGTTGACAGCCACGGACCTTCACACCGTTGACAACCACGGACCTCCACACCGTTGACAGCCACGGACCTTCACACCGTTGACAGCCACGGACCTCCACACCGTTGACTGCCACGGACCTCCACACCGTTGACAGCCACGGACCTCCACACCGTTGACAGCCACGGACCTTCACACCGTTGACAGCCACGGACCTTCACACCGTTGACAGCCACGGACCTTCACACCGTTGACAGCCACGGACCTCCACACCGTTGACTGCCACGGACCTCCACACCGTTGACAGCCACGGACCTCCACACCGTTGACAGCCACGGACCTCCACACCGTTGACTGCCACGGACCTCCACACCGTTGACAGCCACGGACCTCCACACCGTTGACAGCCACGGACCTCCACACCGTTGACAGCCACGGACCTCCACACCGTTGACTGCCACGGACCTCCACACCGTTGACAGCCACGGACCTCCACACCGTTGACAGCCACGGACCTCCACACCGTTGACTGCCACGGACCTCCACACCGTTGACAGCCACGGACCTCCACACCGTTGACAGCCACGGACCTTCACACCGTTGACAGCCACGGACCTCCACACCGTTGACAGCTACGGACCTTCACACCGTTGACAGCCACGGACCTCCAGACACAATATCTGGATTTTCACGATAAGAATTTGGCTTTTCCAGCGGTGCTTTGAGCCGCGTGTCCACCGGTACTCTCCTCGGCGATGATGTCTGTGACATCACTCAACACTGTGACATCACTCAACACTGTGACGTCACTCAACACTGTGACGTCACTCAACACTGTGACGTCACTCAACACTGTGACGTCACTCAACACTGTGACATCACTCAACACTGTGACGTCACTCAACACTGTGACGTCACTCAACACTGTGACGTCACTCAACACTGTGACATCACTCAACACTGTGACGTCACTCAACACTGTGACGTCATTCAACACTGTGACATCATTCAACACTGTGACGTCACTCAACACTGTGACGTCACTCAACACTGTGACGTCACTCAACACTGTGACATCACTCAACACTGTGACGTCACTCAACACTGTGACGTCACTCAACACTGTGACATCATTCAACACTGACGTCACTCAACACTGTGACATCACTCAACACTGTGACATCACTCAACACTGTGACGTCACTCAACACTGTGACATCACTCAACACTGTGACGTCACTCAACACTG